>NW_024070186.1:4040811-4052992 GCF_014754425.2 Oryx dammah | reverse complement strand
GTGCCCCCCTCCCTGGTATCTGACCCGAGGTGCCCCCTCTCCCTGGTGTCTGACCCCGAGGTGCCCCCCTCCCTGGTGTCTGACCTCGTGGTGCCCCCTCTCCCTGGTCTCTGACCTCATGATGCATCCCCAGTACCCGGCAGGCCCTGCCTCCCTCCCCCCGATGCCGACGTTCTGAAGGCTCCGTGGTGCAGTGAGAGCCAACACCCTGTTGTAAGCATCGATCACTAGGTCCTGCAGCTTCATTGTAAAAGGAGTGGTTTGGGAAAGAGAGGCAGAACCTGAGGCCTGGGGGTGAGGCCCTGACGTCCAGGGGGACCAGGGCAGGGGTGAGACTTTCTCCCCCAGGCAGCCAAGCTCAGAGCCCCAGCCTCCCCCAAGGAGACGCCCTCAAGTTGCTCCAAACTTTATCCCCACGTACCAGACACAGGGACACCCAGCTGCCTCCAAGTCCACCCTCCTTGGGGCTCAGACGGCACCCTCTCGGGCCCCGAGGGCTCCCCAGAGGAGGCAGTGGGGCTCGGGGCTCACAGTGTGGCCCCCGGACCAGACAGACTGAGTCCCAACCCACTCCTCCTTTTCGGAGTAACTTCGAGCAAACCGTGCCTTACTTTATTCACTCACAGTTTATTCACCCATGAAATGGGGACAGGCCTTCAGACCGGTGAGAGTGGGGCTGAGAGCGTAGTGCTTGTCACAGCCCCTCAGCAGGGGATCTGAATCTGGGGGCTTCCCCCTGGGAGTCAAGTCTCAGGTAAAACTCAATCAACCTACAGACGCATAGGCAGACGCCAGCAGCACGGAATACAGAGACCATCTCATCTCTTCCTGCCTTATTCCTGCCCCAGGGGAGTCCCTGTTCCTGGGCACAAGGCTCCAGGTCACTTCCTGCACCTTCAGAGTAAGGACCCCCCCTCCCCACTGAGCGGTGAGCAGGGTCCCTTCCCCGTAACCAGAAGAACTGCACACAGAACAGGCTTCTTTCCCCCTCTGCCCATCCTACACTCCAGCCAGGTCGGTCGTGGCCCGTTTTCAGCCTCGAGCCTTCCTGCCACACTTCCGTCCACACCAGCAACAGCACCGTCCACCGCTCCCCTCTGCAAGCGTCCCTCATCCACCACTTCGAGCCGTCATTCCCCAGCCCCCAGGCCACCAGCTGGAGCCCCGTACCCCCCCACACCCCCTCCCACCACGGAAGGACAGCTGGGCTCATCACTCTGCAGTCCCAGCCTGAGACGAAGCCCCTGCCCTCTCGAGCTCCATCTAGAAAGGAGACATCCCTGCCAGTGTGGTCCCTAGGACGTGAATACCGTGCAACCCAAGCTAGAAACTGTGCACTATTCCGCAATGTTTCACGTGCTTTCCAAACACCCAGGCATGTTCCCAGGAAGCTCCAAAGAATGTAAAGTCCTCTGAAGAGGAACATGTAGGCGCCTCATTCTACATCACCCCAGCTGCTCTACAGTCCTCAGGGAACTCAAGGACAGGGCATCCCCGAAGGGTCCCGCAGACCCGCCCACCACACAGAACAGGCCCGGGAGGACATGGCCAGCTGAATCCTTGTTTCAAAGCAAGGAGGCAGCGCTGACGTTCTCCCAGCTCCGCAGATCCGTCTCTCGAGCATTCAGTTCTAGGGTTTGGAAAATACATTTTCTCCAAGTCTGCCCATAAATCTGCATCTTAAATGTTCTGCGGTCCATAATAAATAATTCACATCCGGGGCCGGCTGCGTGGGGCACAGCGGGATAGGAGGGGAAAAGCACAACGCAGGAGCCCAGATTTAATTCGATCAGAGAGCCCAGAACGCCACTGGGCCATACGGAAAGGAAGAGCTGCATCTTTACACCCGCTCACTTTACCCCCTGTGCAAAATCATGACAAGGCGGGGCTGTGAATCCTGGCACCTTCAGCTCATTTTACACGACGCAGGTACAAATGGCTTTGTTTTTCCTAATTGTGGAAAATAATGAGATGTCCTTCACCTCCCTCTATGTATATCCTCAATCCAAAGGTGCTGCTCATTTACAACATTTGGCAGAAAACAACAACAACAACAACAATACTGAGGCATTGTTCTTAAGGAAAAAATTAGAGTAGCTTTGAGTTTAATTCTACTATGCGGAGAAGGAGATGAGCTTCTCCTGGATGATGGCACAGCGACAAAATGAGCTAATTACTGTCTCATCGCAAGATGGATCTACTTGTCATAAGAACAGGAGCCATTATTTCACACAAAATAATGACCCAGATAAAAAGGAATGGCTGTAGGCAGTAGCCGCCAGAGACACAGCTTCATCTTGGCCTGAGTGAATGGCAATTAACAAGTGTCTTCACCATGTGCGTGTGTGTGTAGGGACCACGCCATTCATCAAATATTTACAGAAAATACACAAATTTTTTTTACTATCTTTCTTCCCAGGGAACTCCTGTGGTCTTCCTCCCATGTGACGACAGACAAATTTTACGCCCACGTGAAATCCTGCCATTGGATGAACAGCTGTTGGCCCCGCAGAGAGCCCCCAAACCCCTCTCCTTGCTGCACCAGAGGCGGTGTTTTCCCCAGAAATCACGTCCAACAACAAGAAGCAGGAGCAGAGGGAGGGGCCCAGTCCCATCGTTTTGTCCTGCTCCTCCTGGTGCTCACGGTCACAGGCCTAAAAACCAGAGCCGCAGCCGCTACTGAGAGCGAGACGGGCCAGATCCTCCCGGGGGAGCCCCCAGCCACAGACGGGGCAGGGACACACGGCAAGGCCACCTCCACACCTGGGCAATCCAGGGTGGGCTGGGGGCTCCCCCGACTCTGCTGACCGCAACCCTGAACTGAGTCTCCATCGAAACAGGGTGAGAGACTCAGGGACAAGCTGGAGACCGGTTACAGGCCAGAAACCTCATGCTTCCCATGTGTGCAGGACTGTCCAGCCTGCCTGAACCCCGGTGTGTTTATCTGAAAAACCGGGGGTACAGATAAGGCATGGGCATGGCGGCACGGTGGGCTTCTAAAGTGTATCATTTGCAAAATGTTAAAAACAGAAGGCTATGGAGATTGTCACATTAAGTGCAGTCAGCCAGACAGACAGAAAGACAAGCATCACATGACGTCACTCTACGTGGAATCTAGAAAAAGATACAGACGAACTCATCTCCAGCACACAGGCAGACCCTCAGACACAGAAAACAAACTCACGGCTACCAAAGAGGAGAGTGGGGCAGATGGGGGGCGCAGATTAGGACTTTGGGATTGACGTATACACACTGCTGCTGCTGCTGCTAAGTCACATCAGTCGTGTCCCACTCTGTGGGACCCCACAGACGGCAGCCCACCAGGCTCCCCCGTCCCTGGGATTCTCCAGGCAAGAACACCGGAGTGGGTTGCCATTTCCTTCTCCAGTGCATGAAAGTGAAAAGTGAAAGTGAAGTCACTCAGTCGTGTCTGACTCTTCGAGACCCCATGGACTGTAGCCCACCAGGCCCCTCTGTCCATGGGATTTTCCAGGCAAGAGTACTGGAGTGGATTGCCATTGCCTTCTCCAATATACACACTACTATATATAAAATACATAAACAATAAGGCCCTACTATATAGCACAGGGAACTATATCGAATATTTTGTAATAACCTATAAGGGAAGAGAATCTGAAAAAGAATATAATCATACAGATAGATGTGTCTATATATGTATAACAATCACTGCGCTGTACACCTGAAACTAACATGATATGGCAAATCAACTATATTTCATTAAAAAAATAAAATTTTTTTAAAATGCTAATAACAGAATTCTTATGCAAACACAGAAGGAGCAGGAGTCGATGACTGATGTAACCGAATACTGAACAAACCAGGAGATACTGTTCCCCACACACAGTCAGTCGCGGGGGAAAGAACGGTGGGACGAAAGTAAAAATTAATCCACGAGTAGCCGACTTCTTTCGGGGCATACCAATCATAACTCTGAGGTTCTATCCTGTTGGACAGACGTCCACCTGCAGAACTGCAGACACACAGCATCTGGGCGTCCACCCACCAGGATGCTCAGGACCTGTATGGCTACAAGGCAGAGGGCCCGTCCTGCAAGGGTCTGGTTGGCTTAAGACAAAAGTGCCAAATCCCGCGTTTTTAAAAGAGCCTGTTGGATGGTACGGCCAGAACCTATGCCCCATCCTACCAACTTGCCCTCAAATATTCTAAGGATCTGAGTCTTCATTACAAAAACCATTTCCACAACCGTTCTTCCCCAGGACTCAGATCATGGGGAAATCCCACCTCTAGAAGGCCCCCGCCAAGTTTATGAGGACAGGTCATTCACAGCAAATCCAAAGAAGATGGCTCTATTAATACGGACATCTCCCAGAGATATGAAAGCACCCGTGTTCTCAGGCTTATGCACGTGTGAACAAAAACCGCTTTTCCTCCCATTTCTTAAGTAATGATCTGAATTCTAAGGAGAGCAGAAGGAATCTTCCATCGTCCGAGTAAAATTACCCAACTGTCTGACCAAAGAGGTCATCTGATTCCTGGGCTGTGGGTCTTGGCTCCCACCACACCTGAGTAATGATTCCCCGGGTGCTTGTAGAGCCTGAACACTCAACAAGGTTGAAGGGAGGGAGGCAGAGAGTGACCCCCCTCCCCCCGATAAGAAACCCAGAGTTACTGGCTGTGTAAAGGAACCACCCAATCCTTTCACCCCTCTGCAGAACTCCCCACAACTCCCGCTGCTTTCCCGCTGAGTCCTAGCCTGTCCTCCCACCTCTCACAGCCCCTTTCGTGCAGAAGGCCCTGATTTTCCTTTCATTCTGCTCTGTCCCTCCACCTCTCACAGCCCCTTTCGTGCAGAAGGCCCTGATTTTCCTTTCATTCTGCTCTGTCCCTCACACATGCTGCTCACGTTGCTGGGAGGGTCCCGCTCCCACCTCCTACCCCCACCCCCCGCCCCGGCCCTCTGCAGCCCCATCAGACCTCATCCTGCCGTCTTGGCCTGACGCACCGCCCTGACCCCACACCACTCTGGGTCTCTATCACTTCTCTCCTGCCCAGGCTCATCACTCATGTTCAGAAGAGATTCCCCCATTGTGTGGACATGAGGGCAGAAACCATGACAATTTTGTTCTCTGCATCCCAGCACACCGTACCATTTTTGGCCCAATGCTGACCGCCTAAGATATTTACTAATAAGCTCACTCGTTGACTGATTCACTAATTCACCAATCAACTGGCAAACAGATGGGGAAACAAGGGAAACAATGACAGACTTTCTTTTCTAGGGCTCCAAAATCACTGCAGATGGTGACTGCAGCCATGAAGTTAAAAGACGCTTGCTCCTAAACAGAATATTACAAAGCAGACACATTACTTTGCTGACAAAGGTGCGTCTAGTCAAAGTTATGGTTTTTCCAGTAATCATGTATGGATGTGAGACCATAAAGAAGGCTGAGCGCTGAAGAATTGATGCTTTCGACTGAACTGTGGTGTTGGAGAGGATTCTTGAGAGTCCCTTGGAGTACAAGGAGATCAAACCAGTCCATCCTAAAGGAGATCAGTCCTGGGTGTTCACTGGAAGGACTGATACCAAAGCTGAAGCTCCAATACTGTGGCCACGTGATGCAAAGAACTGACTCACTGGAAAAGACTCTGATGCTGGGAAAGACTGAAGGCAGGAGAAGAAGGGGATGACAGAGGATGAGATGGTTGGATGGCACCACCAACTCAATGGTCATGGGTTTGAGTAAGCTCCAGGAGATGGTGAAGGACAGGGAGGCCTGGCGTGCTGCCGTCCATGGGGTCGCAGAAAGTCAGACATGACTGAGCAGCTGAACAACAATTGACTGACTCTATCTCAAACATATCCTGATCACCTCAACAGGATGGGGAACTGCCAATTATCTTCGAAGACTGGGTAGGGAGGAGAAGGTGAGGATTAAACGGTGAACTTTACCCCAGTTTGGGCAGGCAAGGACATTCCTCCCACCATAAATGTCAGCATACCGAAACTGAGTGCACCCTGCAATTAAGCAGGAAACCTCATATGGCCCAAACAGAAGTTCAAAACCAGACACATCTGTGGGCAGGAAATGAACCCCCTGCAACGAGGCAATTCTCCCCAGGGTGATCGTATGCCAGTGGTCACTGGTCGGTGGCACACTCCCGCTCACTCTAGGACGGAAGGAGGCTCATGGCAGTGAAGACTCACAGAGTGAGTGGGAGCTGGGAGCTGGGGGCTCACACCGCCTTGAGGATTTGAAGGGCTTCCTGGCCGTGGGGCCAGCAGGCCTGCCAGCTATTAAGGCCACTCCATCCCTAAAAACACAGGGTCTGGCTTCCTGGGAGTGGGGAAAGCCACCTTGCTCCGGGGTCAGGGGCAGCCTGAGCAGGAAGGGGCGGCCCTCTCGAGGCCTCCCGAAGCCCCAGGTTAGAGCAGGCCTGTGGCGCGCAGCCCACCCGCAGTCCCCTCGGGCGAATGCCCAGCCAACCCATCCCACAGTCCATCGACTGCAGCACTAACCTTCTTAATGAACTCTGGGAGGATTTTTTGGTCTGTCAGGTGGTCTAGGGAAGAACAGCAATCTAACTCCAAGATGTAGCCTTCATTGTGAAGATCAGCGTTCTGAGACCTGAAAAGAGAAATACATACACACGTCACGAGTTTGCACTATATATATATATATACGTTTTTTTTTAATCACTGGGGCGTTTAATAAAATCCTAACTTTTTTCCTTAAACAAATCACCCAAAAGACAGTTTTGAAAAAATAACTGATGGCAAACAACTCAAATAATATAGAGGGAGAGGGATCTCCGTCACGGCAAGACCTCTACGACAAGTCGTCACGGAAAATGCATCATTAGGGAACGATGGGTTCAGTACAACATGGCTTGTCTGTTAAACAAGCGCACACACACTCGCATGCACTCCAGTCATGTCGATTTCCTGTCGGTGGCTTCCACCCGCAGGGCACAGAAACAGAGCTACTAAGACGCAGGGCGAGCCAACAACCTCGGGCAGCAGTGAGTCCTAGGGGATGCGGACGGCCCGGGTGGGAGCTGGGTGTGGACGCCACTGGCGACCCAAAGGGACTCTGCTGGATCGCTAATCTTTCCACTTTTTTTTGGAAGAGAGTATAATCATGTGTCACTCAGAAATTTTAAAAATAATTTGGATCATCCCCATGCACCAGCCCCAAGCATCCTGTATCCTGTACTGAACATAGACTGGCACTTCGTTTCTTACATGATAGTATACATGTTTCAAAGCCATTCTCCCAAATCATCCCACCCTCTCCCTCTCCCTCAGAGTCCAAAAGTCCGTTCTATACATTTGTGTCTCTTTTGCTGTCTTGCATAAAGGGTCATCATTGCCATCTTTCTAAATTCCATATATATGTGTTAGTATACCGTATTGGTGTTTTTCTTTCTGGCTTACTTCACTCTGTATAATCGGCTCCAGTTTCATCCATCTCATTAGAACTGATTCAAATGTATTCTTTTTAATGGCTGAGTAATACTCCATTGTGTATATGTACCACACTTTCTTATCCATTCATCTGCTGATGGACATCTAGGTTGTTTCCATGTCCTGGCTATTATAAACAGTGCTGCAATGAACACTGGGGTACATGTGTCTCTTTCTATTCTGGTTTCCTTGGTGTGTATGCCCAGCAGTGGGATTGCTGGGTCATAAGGCAGCTCTATTTGCAATTTTTTAAGGAATCTCCACACTGTTTTCCACAGTGGCTGTACTAGTTTGCATTCCCACCAACAGTGTAAGAGGGTTCCCTTTTCTCCACATCCTCTCCAGATGATATGGGGTGGGAGGTGGGAGGGGGATTCAGGATTGGGAGCTTGTATACACCCGTGGTGGATTCATGTCAATGTATGGCAAAACGAATACAGTATTGTAAAGTAAAATAAAGTAAAAATAAATTTTAAAAAAAGAATATAACCAAGAAAAAAAAATAATAATTTGGAAAAGATTTTTTTAAAGAATTCAACCCCTCCAGAGGGCAATCTGGCAAAATCTATCAAAGCTAAAAATGCATTAAAGAAAGAATATAAGGTGCAGGGGGAGGGGTGTAAATTAATAAATTAGGAGTATGGGATTAACATATACACGTCTATATAACAGATAACCAACAAGGACCTACTGCACAGCACAGGGAACTCGACTCACTGCCTTGTAATAATCTACAGAGGAAAAAAGTCTGAAAAAGAATATGTATGTATGTGTGTATACACAGATACACGTGTCTGACTCTGTGTGACCCCATGGACTGTAGCCTTCCAGGCTCCTCTGTCTCCAGGCACAAGTGCTGGAGAGGGTTGCCAGGCCCTCCTCCAGGCGATCTTCCCAGCCCAGGGATCGAGCCCGGGTCTCCCGCATTGCAGGCGAATCCTCTACCGTCTGAGCCACCAGGGAGGCCCATCCTGTGCACACACACATGTATATGCACACGCGTGTGTGTAACCGGCTGTTGGGGCGGCAGCGTGGGCCGTGGGCCGCCTAGTCTCTGCCAGCGGGGCGGAGCTTGCTCTGGGCAGGGTTCCAGGCGATGGGCTGGCACGTCCATGCGACTTTGCTTTTCTTTCGGGAAACGCCCCTGCTGCGTGTTCTTCCCCGGGTCTCTCCTCCCAAAGCCCTCTCACTGAGAACACTGTAGGCTCTCCATGGCTCTGAGAGGTGGAGGGCCAGCCTCCCTGGGTGCGGCGGCTGTGGGGGGCTGCAGCCAGCCTCCTCGTGGAGCCGGCCCTTCTCCGGGAGCTCCCCGTATCCTCAGCGGAAGGTCCTGAGAAGTCCTCAGCTCAGGACGCCAGGGCAATGCATGGGGCCACCTCACAGAAAAGAAAAAGGCACTGTGTACACGTATGACACATACGTGTATGGCTGTGTACCACAAATGAGTTTTCCACGTACATGCCTGTGCAATAAAGACTATACATGTAGCTGCATCACCTTGCTGTACACCGCAACCAACATGATGCTGTGAATCGACCACACTTCCATTCAGAAAAACAGAGACTCCAAGGCGATGAAGCAGGCATCCGAGGACAAGAGCGGCCGCGCAGGCCTGCCCCCGGCAAACACCTTCAGCCCTGCGGTCAGGACAGAGGCACCCGCGGGCCCTGCAGGCGGGGGGCTGCTTCCCTGTCCCCGCCACACACACGCGCACGTGACCCAACTCTGGACACACCCAGCAGCAAGCGGTCACCAGCGGGAAACCCCATCACTCACGCCGCTCCTTTGAGGGACCCCAGGATGACATTCGGGGGCGATGGACTCCCAGGAGCCACATGGCGGTCAGAAACGGAAGCGGCCTGGTGGGCCCAGTGGGACATCAGACCACAGGAGGCGGACGGCAGCCACAGGTCCACAGCCTGGACCCTCTCCTTGCAGGGAGCAGGCCTGGGAGACCAGGGCAGGCTCCCCAGGGCTCACGCCACGGGCACAGCGCCTCTCCAAGGCCAAGGGCAGGGCAGGGCAGGGCAGGGCCCTCCCACCCACCCCGGAGGTCCCCACCATGGAGCAGCTGCTGCCGTCCCGTGAGAGCTGGGGTAGCCCGGACAGACACCTCCACGCTGAACTCTCGAGACACGCATATTCCACAAGCAAACAATTTCTGCATGCCTATTTGCTATAATATTTTAAGAAGTATTTCTAAAGTGATTTATGCCGCCATGAACAATTAAACTCAGGACTTCCCTGTTGGCTCAGTGGTAACGACTCTGCCTGCCAACTCAGGAGACACAGGATCGATCCCTCGTCCAGGAAGATCCCACGTGCCTTGGAGCAACTAAACCGATGAGTCATAACTACTGAGTCCATGCCCCCGAGCCCGGGAGCCACCAGTCCTGAGCCCACGTGTGGCAACTACTGAGTCCATGCCCCCAAGCCCGGGAGCCGCCAGTCCTGAGCCCACATGTGGCAACTACTGAGTCCATGCCCCTGAGCCCGGGAGCCACCAGTCCTGAGCCCACGTGTGGCAACTACTGAGTCCATGCCCCTGAGCCCGGGAGCCGCCAGCCCTGAGCCTACGTGTGGCAACTACTGAGTCCATGAGCCCCAGAACCCACGCTGCACAAGAGGAGGCCCTGCAGCGCGACCGGAGAGGAGCCACCACCTCCACAACAGAGGATACCAACCCGAGAAAGGCCCATGCCGCGACGAAGACCCAGCACGGCCACAAAGAGATAAACAGATGATTTTTTAAAATAACGCTAAAATTAAAAAAAAAAATTCAAAAGTGGAAAAGTTACAGAGGATTTGGATTCCCCCATGTGCAACTGTGATTAGGTAAGCAAGGGTCAAGAACTTATTTTGATTTTAATTTCCCTGCTAACAAATCCTTTCAGGGGGAGAGACTGAGACACGGACTTTTGAAGTGTAAAAGAATCGACTGATTCCAGACTGGCTGTGCTGGAATAAACTAATTACGAAAGAATCAACCAATTCTGAACCCCCACCCTTCTTGCCTTAAAACTTCCTCAGAGGTTTGACTCGTGTTCCTTTTTCCCCTCCATGTTCTTTCTCCCCAGGTTATTCTTACCCTGATCTGAACAAAAGACACGCTAAGAGGAGCTAAAGCAGAAGATCCCAGACTTTTAAAAGAGAAGACTTAGTCAACACACTGCTATGTGTGTCCTGCGGGGGTCTCAGGCAAGACAGACACAGCAGCAGCAAAGCCCTAGGATGGGAGGTCCCAGTGGCTGTCACGTGGGGACATCAACTGTACAAGGTCACTTACAAATACCCGCTGACATTTTAAATGACTAGAGTGAAAGATAGCGATCACTGAACTTAAGTCAAATAGGCATCTCTCCAAAGATGACATCCATACGGCCAACAGGTACATGAACAGACACTCAACATCACCAATTATCAGAGAAGTGCAAGTCAAAACTGCAGTGATACCACCTCACGCCAGTCAGAACGGCCATCACAATAAATTCTGGAGAGAGTGTGGAGAAAAGGGAAACTCCTCACACTGCTGGTGGGAATGTACTTTGGTACAGCCACTCTGGAGAAGAGCATGGAGGCTCCTTGGAAGCTGGAAGTGAAAGCTGCTCAGTGGTGTCCAACTCTTTGTGACCCATGAACTATGAAGTCCATGGAACTCTCCAGGCCCCAATACTGGAGTGGGCAGCCTTTCCCTTCTCCAGGGAATCTTCCCAACCCAGGGATCAAACTCAGGTCTCCCACATTGCAGGCAGATTCTTTACCAGCTGATCCACAAGGGAAGCTTGGAGCTTCCTCAAAAAGTTAAAAACACAACTATCATGTGATTCTGCAATCCCACTCCTGGGCATGTATCTGGAGAAAAACAATTAGAAAGATACATGCACCCCAACGTTCACTGAAGCGCTATCTACGGCAGGTAAGACAGGGCTGGGCTGTGCTTGGCCCCTCAGTTGGGTCCGACTCCCTTTGACCTAATGGGTAAGTAGCCTGCCAGGCTGAGATGGACTGAACTGAGTCTCTCAGTCACGTCTGACTCTCTGTGACCCCATGGACTGTAGCCCACCAGGCTCCTCTGTCCATGGGATTCTTCAGGCAAGAATACTGGAGTAGGTTGCCATGCCCTCCTCCAGGGGATCTTCCCAACCCAGGGATTGAATCCAGGTCTTCTTCATTGCAGGCAGTTTCTTTACTGTCTGAGCCACCAGGGAAGCCCAAGAATACTGGAGTGGGTAGCCTATCCCTTCTCCAGGAAATCTTCCCAACCCAGGAACCGAACCAAGGTCTCCTGCACGGCAGGCAGATTCTTGATCAGCTGAGCTACTAGGGAAGTCCGACAAGACATGGGAGCAATCTAAACTCCAGATGAATAGATGAAGATGTTGTGTGTACACACACACACACACAAACACACAGACACACACACAGACACATACAGACACACACACATATACACACACAGACACACACATACAGACACACACACACACTGACAGACACACATATATACACACACATATACACACACACAGAGACACACACATATACACAGACACACAGACAGATACATACACACAGAGACACACACACACACAGAGACACACACACACACACATATACACAGACAGACACAGACACACACACACAGACACATATACACACACACACAGAGACACACACACAGAGACACACATACACATACACACACACACAGACACACACAGAGACACACACACA
>NW_024070186.1:3925405-4040711 GCF_014754425.2 Oryx dammah | reverse complement strand
ACACACACACACACATATACACAGACAGACACAGACACACACACACAGACACATATACACACACACACAGAGACACACACACAGAGACACACATACACATACACACACACACAGACACACACAGAGACACACACAGACACACACAGAGACACACACATACACACAGACACACACACAGGCACACATACACAGATAAACACACACACACAGACACACACAGAGAGACACACACAGACACACAGACACATACACATACACACAGAGACACACACACAGACATATATACACACAGACACACACACATAGACACACACACAGACACACACACATATACACACAGACACACACACATATGCACATAGACACACACAGACACACACATATACACACACAGAGAGACACACACATATACACACACAGACACAAACACAGACAGGCACACACACAGACATACACACACACAGAAACATACACATAGACACACAGACACACACATACACATATACATACACACAGAGACACACACATATACACACAGAGAGACACACACACAGAGACACACATATGCACACAGACACACACATATGCACACATACACACTGACAGACACACATACACACACACAGACACAGACACACATACATATACACACAGACACACACAGATACACACACACAGACACACAGACACACGCACACAGACACACACACACAGACACACACACACACATATACACACACAGACACATACACACGTACACACAGAGACACACACACGTACACAGATACACACACACATATATACATACACACTGACAGACACACACACACACAGACACATACACATAGACACACACACACACATACACACATACAAACACAGACACATACACACACATATACACACACACAGAGACACAAACACACATATACACACAATGGAACATGACTCAGCTACAAACAGAATGGATATAATGCCATTAGCAGCAACATGGATTGGCATGCTGCTAAGTCGCTTCAGTCGTGTCCGACTCTGTGCAACCCCAGAGACAGCAGCCCACCAGGCTCCCCCGTCCCTGGGATTCTCCAGGCAAGCACACTGGAGTGGGTTGCCATTTCCTTCTCCAATGCATGAAAGTGAAAAGTGAAAGTGAAGTCGCTCAGTCGTGTCCGACTCTCAGCAGCCCAATGGACTGCAGCCCACCAGGCTCCTCCATCCATGGGATTTTCCAGGCAAGAGGACTGGAGTGGGGTGCCACTGCCTTCTCCATGGATTGGCATAGGGATTATCATATTCAGTAAAGTAAATTAGACAAAGACAAATCTTGTTACTTTCGCTCATGTGTGAAATATTTAAAAATCATACAAATGATCTTTACAAAACAGAAGCAGCCCCACGAACATGGAGCTGTAGTTACCAAAGGGGAAAGCAAGGGACAGAATGAGGAGGTTTAAAGAAGGCGTTTGTAATTAACAGATACATAGTACTATATACAAGATGTAAATAGTCAGCATTTTGTTCTGATCCATCAGGGAAAAGAATCTAAGGAAATAACTAAATCACTTTGGTGCGCACGTGGAACCAACACAACATCATAAATCAACTCCAATAAAAAAGAGTCTTCCAGTAAGAAAGCAAAAACACAAGAAAGGCAGCCTCGTTTCCCGTCTGTGGAACACTCACAGGGTGAGAGGAGGGAAGCTGGGCGCCTCTGTCAGCAACTCAGGGCCCAGCCCCAGAGGACAGTCATTAGTACAGGATCTACTAGCTACTGGTTCTTGTTCTGGAACAAGACGTACTCTGAGGAGGAAGGCAGCTCTGGTTCATTTCATCAGAGCATTAACTCAGTCACATCTGAACCGAAAGCAGCACAGAGGGGCAGAAGTCGGCACCGCTGCAAACACACTGGAGGAAAGATGGAGACTCCCGTCTTGCTCTTTGATCACTTGAAAGCAAATCCACGCACTTCAGAGGAGTACACGAGCAGCTAAGAGGCCCCCCGCCTTTAGAAATAACTCCACAGCTTAAATGAAAGGGTCGGAACGGTGAAGACTGGCTGCAGGACGGGGGAGGTGGCAAGGCCCTTGAGGGCTCTGAGGACTGCTGCTGGCTACCCCAGCCCTCAAGTCACACTTGGCGAGGTGCCAGCCCGAGACGGCTGTGTGTTCAGTCGTGCCCGACTCTCTGCGACCCCACGGTCTGTAGCCTACCAGGTTCCTCTGCCCGTGGGATTCTCCAGGCAAGAATACTTGAGTAGGTTGCCATTTCCTCCTCCAGGGCATCTTCCCAACCCAGGGGTCGAGCCTGCATCTCTTGTGTCTCCTGCACTGGCAGGCGGATTCTTTCCTGCCACGCCACCTGGGAACCCCGGGTAGGCAGTAGAGTCCCTCCTTGGCACTGGTCCTACGAGAAACAGCATCAAGTCCACAAAAGGGTGACATGTGCCTAGAGCGCCGTCAGAGGGCGCTTCTGGGCGCCTTCTGGGGGTCAGGCGGGAGGGGGGGCAGTAACCTGGCTGCTCAGGTGAATGTGCCCCAAGGTGACCCCCAGTGACCCCCCACTTCTGGTGCTCACGTCTTCCTACAATCCCTCCCTGAGAGAGAGCAGGACCTGAGGCTTGCTTCTCATAGACAGAGCCAGGCAAGGGGACGGGAGATGCCCCCGTGACAACGTGACCCTGTAAGACTCCGTCTTAGCAGGGGTGAGCCACTCGCTGCCTGTGCTGGCTGCCAGGCTGTGAGAGAGCCGTGTGGGCAACAGCCAGCACGAAGCAGGGATCTCAGCCCTAGGAGATGAAATTCTGCCCACCACCAAAGGGAGCCTGGCGCAGAGCCTTCCCCAGCCAAGCCCCTGATGAGGCCACAGCCCCAGCCCACACCTCTGCTGCAGCCTCACGAGGCCCGTAGCCAAGAACCCAGAACAGCTGGAGAAACTGAGGTCGTCAACGCATGCTGTCTGAGCCACTAGGCTTGCGGTGACTTATCACAGAGCAAAGAAAACTCACGCAGTGGCCGAGCAGGAAGACACAGCAGCTTCATGCTCAGACCAGGCCTCCTCCTGGGGGCCAAGTCTAGGCCCCAGGATCCAGCCAGACTCCTGACAACAGCCTCTGCCACGTGACGAGGGCTTCAAGTCCCAGAGGACAAGGACCACCCCGGCATCAAGAAGCAGACATGCCCTAGAAGTGGGTCCAGGAACCATGGGCTGGCCCCCAAGGGACCACAGCATGGCGCGGGAGGTGTCCTGCAGCCAGCCGAGGTGCTGGGAATCCTGAAGACGCATCCCTGGCTCAGCAGCATCTGCCTCCCTCCTGTGGGGAGGGGAACTCCACCTACGCTTCCCCAAAGGCCACGTCCTCGTGCTGTCCTGGAAAAGGCTACTGGAAACCACCAAACTTCCCCCTAGACTGAAGCCCCCCATTCAGGCTTCCACTTCCCGAAGGGACAGAAAGATCTGGGTCTAAACAGTCAGAAAAAAAGCAGGACACAGACTGCATTTCTGGAGATGCAGGATTAACTACCAGCCAAAGCCTCTCCGGGGCTTCCCTGGGGGCTCAGCTGGTAAAGAATCCGCCGGCAACGCGGGAGACCTGGGTTAGATCCCTGGGTTGGGAAGATCCCCCAGAGAAGGGAAAGGCTACCCACTCCAGTATTCTGGCCTGGAGAATTCCATGGGGGGTCACAGAGTCAGACACAACTGAGCGACCTTCACTTCACTTCAGTTCAAAGCCTCTCTTATCCGGAAATTACCGCAAAATACACCGAGATTACATGCAGACACTCAGAGAAGAGCATTGCTTACAATGAAATATACCTCCCCACCTCGCTCCACTCCTCCCCTCCACAATTTCCTCTAGGTTTATTAGAGGCTACAGGACCTAGAGCTAACTAGAGATGGCTCCCAGAGGCGTGCCTTTGGACAGTTGATTAAATGTTTCATGGTTCGGTTTCCATCGCTGTTCAAGGAGTAGCCATCTCTTGGCGTCCCTGTCAAGATTAAATAAGACAAAAATACACCCAGGCCTGAGCACAAGGCCAGGCAAGAAGTCTGGGCTCCTCACACGCGAGTGGCTGCCTATTCACTCCTATCATCTGTCCGTGTACTCCTGGCCTTCATCGCGGTCCCTAATCACTCGTGCACACAATGGATACCAACCACGCTACTATCACGCGGCAGGCAGTCTTCTTTAGCACAGGTCGGCAGACAAGACAGACGAAACCCTGCCCTCAGCGAGCTCACAGCCGGGTGGAAGGGGACAGGCGGCTAATGAGAAATATTCATGCCCACTTGCAGCACGTTCCACAGCGGCCAAGCACTAAAGAAAAAAGAACCAGCAAGGTAAGGAGAACCAGGAGGGGCGGGGGGCAGTGTCTATGCAGTTTCTGTGAGGGCCTCAGGGCAGTCTCCTCGAGGGGGTGACACCTGGATAAAGGTCTCTGGGAGGCGAGGCAGCTGGCCGAGCTGACAGCCGGGAAGCAAGCTTCCAGGCAGAGGACCAGCCAGGGCAAAGGCCCTGCAGTGAGACGGTACAGAAAGGCCTTGCGGCTGCAGCTCACTAAACAAGGGGCAGAAGAGGAAGCAGAGGCACATCAGAGAGCCAGTGAGGAGCCAGAAAGCACAGGCCTCACAGGCCACGGTGACAACACTGGCGTTTACTCAGAACGACAGGGGAAGTCCTTGGAGGATGTTGAACAGAGAAGTGATAGGATCTGATTTATTCTGAAAGGATCCTTCTGGGGACTTCCCCACGGGTCTAGTGATGAAGACTCCACACTCCCCATGCAGGGGGCCTGGGTTCAGTCCCTGGTTAAGGAACTAGAGCCTGCCACAACTAAGAGTCTGCGCGCTGCGACTAAGGATGCTGAGTGCCGTAACTAGGACCCGGCTCCGCCAAACAAATAAATGGGTAAAAATAAATATCGTAAGAAAGGATCCATCTGGCTTCAGGGGGCGGCTAAGAGACTAACCCAGTGGTCCAGGTGGGAGGCGATGGTGGCCCAAAGTGGGCTGGGAGCAGTGTGACAAAGGTGGGAAGTGCTGGATTCTGGATATATTTTCAAGGTGGAATCTTCAAGACTTCCTTATGAAGAGTTTGTGTGAAAGCAAGCAAGCACATGAGGATGACTCCAAGGGTTTCTGCCCCAGCAGCAGAGAATGGGTGATGCTGCCAGGACCATGATGAGCAAGGAAGGCTGTGGGGGTAGTGTCCCGGGGAGAATTTGGCGTGCCGCGTCCTGAACTTGACGCGCCCAGCAGACAGCCAAGCAGAGGTCTCTGCTGCTGCTAAGCCGCTTCAGTGCAGCCCCACGGAGGGCAGCCCACCAGGCTCCTCTGTCCCTGGGATTCTCCAGGCAAGAATTCTGGAGCGGGGTGCCATTTCCTTCTCCAATGCCTGCATGCGTGCCAAGTCACTTCAGTCGTGTCCGACTCTGTGTGACCCCACAGATGGCAGCCCACCAGGCTCCTCTGTCCACAGAGTTCTCTAGGCAAGAATACTGGAGTGGGTTGCCATTTCCTTCTCCCAGAGATGTCTAGTAGAGAACCAAACTCATGTTCGAGTCTGGACTTCAAGAGACAGGGCTAGGGAGGTCAATTTGCAAGTTAGCAACTTCCAGATGGTAGTCAGACCACAAGACCGGATGAGATTTTAATTAAGAGAAGGAGAGGAGTCAGGACTGGGCCTGGGGACCCTCCACCCTGAAGAAGTTGGGAAGGAAAGAAGAGAAAGCAGCCAAGGAGACAAAGAAAGAGCAACTATAGTGGAAGAGAGAAAACCAAGAGGACGTACTGTCCGGGATCAAGTCCAGGAGGTACATCTAGGGGAGGGGAGGAGCCGCCGCGCTCATTGCTTCATTAACATATTTACAAGATTCTCTTCAATTGACTTATCCTCTTGAAAACCCAAGAGAGAAACTAGATTTGATACAGTTCAGTTCAGTCTCTCAGTCCTGTCTGACTCTTTGCGACCCCATGAACCACAGCACGCCAGGCCTCCCTGTCCATCACCATCTCCTGGAGTTCACTCAAACTCACGTCCATCGAGTCAGTGATGCCATCCAGCCATCTCATCCTCTGTCATCCCCTTCTCCTCCTGCCCCCAATCCCTCTCAGTATCAGTCTTTTGCAGTGAGTCAACTCTTCACATGAGGTGGCCAAAGTACTGGAGTTTCAGCTTTAGCATCATTCCTTCCAAAGAAATCCCAGGGCTGATCTCCTTTAGAATGGACTGGTTGGATCTCCTTGCAGTCCAAGGGACTCTCAAGAGTCTTCTCCAACACTACAGTTCAAAAGCATCAATTCTTTGGCGCTCAGCTTTCTTCACAGTCCAACTCTCACATCCATACATGACCACAGGAAAACCATAGCCTTGACTAGACGGACCTTTGTTGGCAAAGTAATGTCTCTGCTTTTCAATATGCTATCTAGGTTGGTGATAACTTTTCTTCCAAGGAGTAAGCGTCTTTTAATTTCATGGCTGCAGTCACCATCTGCAGTGATTTACCTGCAGATCTGATACACCCTATGGCAAAAAAGGCTTTGCAAAGAAATCTGTTCATATTTAATATATGACTATCCTGTTAAATCAGAGAAGGCAATGGCATCCCACTCTAGTACTCCTGCCTGGAAAATCCCATGGATGGAGAAGCCTGGAAGGCTGCAGTCCATGGGGTCACTGAGGGTTGGACATGACTGAGCAACGTCACTTTCACTTTTCACTTTCATGCATTGGAGAAGGAAATGGCAACCCACTCCAGTGTTCTTGCCTGGAGAATCCCAGGGACGGGGGAGCCTGGTGGGCTACCGTCTATGGGGTCACACAGAGTCGGACATGACTGACGTGACTTAGCATAGCATCCTGTTAAATGGGCTGATGGTGAAATTCGTCTAAGATGTGGGTTCCAAATATCTTGGGTTCTTGAAAAAAAAACCCATCCTTGTGCCTTTGGGTCATTTCTCAGAACCAGCCTGGAGGGAACATTAACTAAAAAGGGCCTCTGATCCATCTCATGTCTTGGGGCCCCAACTAGACACACTGCAGAGTTGGGAGGGGGTTATTTCCAGCCACTCCAAAGGGAGTCTCTGAAAGGAAGAGGGAATAAAAGCCTACAGAGCATAGAGAGCTTCCCTGGTGGCTCAAATGGGAAAGAGTCTGCCCGAAATGCATGAGACCTGGGTTCGATCCCGGGGTTGGGAAGATCCCCTGCGGAAGAAAATGGCAATCTGCTCCAGTATTGTTGCCTGGAAAATGCCATGGACAGAGGAGCCTGGCAGGCTTCATTCCATGGGGTCACAGATAGTCGGACACAACTGAGCGTGCACACATACACGCACACAGCACAGATGTGAGGTCCTGAAAGCCAACAGTGAACAAGACAAGACGAGTTCAGGTTCTCAGAGCACAGCAATAACGCATCAGCAAAGCGCATGAACAGAGCACCCCCCACCAGGTAAGACACTGGAGAAGCAACTAGCGCTTCACAGTCCAGCTCATATATATTTTTTTTAATCATTAACATAACAACTAAATGCTATGGTATCCTGGACTGAGTCCCACAACCAGAAAAGGACATTAACAGAAAAACTGATGAAATCCAAATAAAATTCACAATTTAGTTACTAGCAACGTACTAATGTTAATTTCTTAAGTTTTGACAAATGTACCACAGTAATGTAAGATATTAATGATGGCAGAAACTTGGCGAGGGGTATAAGGGAATTCTCTTTAATTTCTTTGAAACTTTTCTGTTAAACCTAAAACTATTACAAATAGTAATTTACTTTTTTTCAAAAAAGAAAGCAAGCCATCAGCTACACTGGGGGTGAGGATGCTTGTTTGCTTTGATTCTGTCATGTTTAAAGTCAGCGTTTCTTGTCCTAAATTGTACCACCACCCCTGCCTGACCATCCTTTTCATGTAAGAAGCTCCTCAAGGGACTTCCCTGAGCTTAAGTGGTTAAGACTCTCTGCCCCCCAACATGAGGGCCCAGGCTCGATCCCTGGTCGGTGAACGGGACTCCACACGCCACAACTAAAGGAACCTGCCTGCTGCAAGTGAGACCTAGTACAGCCAAATAAACACATAAATTTTTTTAGGACGCTCCTCAAATCACAAGAAGACAATGAGTGAAATAACTGGGTCTGAGGGAAAAAAGAAATTTCATGGGAAATAGATGGGGAAACAGTGGAAACAGTGTCAGACTTTTTTGGGGGGGCTCCAAAATCACTGCAGATGGTGACTGCAGCCATGAAATTAAAAGACACTCACTCCTTGGAAGGAAAGTTATCACCAACCTAGATAGCATATTGAAAAGCAGAGACATTACTTTGCCAACAAAGGTCCGTCTAGTCAAGGCTATGGTTTTTCCAGTGGCTATGTATGGATGTGAGAGTTGGACTGTGAAGAAAGCTGAGCACCAAAGAATTGATGCTTTTGAACTGTAGTGTTGGAGAAGACTCTTGAGAGTCCCTTGGACTGCAAGGAGATCCAACCAGTCCATTCTAAAGGAGATCAGCCCTGGGATTTCTTTGGAAGGAATGATGCTAAACCTGAAACTCCAATACTTTGGCTACCTCATGTGAAAAGTTGACTCATTGCAAAAGACTCTGATGCTGAGAGGGATTGGGGGCAGGAGGAGAAGGGGATGACAGAGGATGAGATGGCTGGATGGCATCACCAACTCGATGGACGTGAGTTTGAGTGAACTCCAGGAGATGGTGATGGACAGGGAGGCCTGGCGTGCTGCGATTCATGGGGTCGGAAAGAGTTGGACACGACTGAGTGACTGAACTGAACTGAGGGGAAAAAAAAGAATAATCTTCTTTGATGTGCTCCAACTTTAGACCCTGGAGCAGGTCAACAAGCAAACCCTGGGCTCAGTGACTCAGGCCGGGTGTCCCTCAGGTGGGCATCTTTCACCCCGGCCGTACTCAACCTCGGCCTCAGCTGGTGAGCTCCCACAGACTTTGCTTTACTTGGAGTGAGGTGCAGCCTGGGCCATGGGGCTCTGGAAACACCCCAGTGATTCTAGCAGGCAGCCGGGCTGGGAACTCACAGCCTGTGTTCCAGCTGCCCCTTTCCTGGAGGTTTTCCTCGGTGATAACGAGCGAGTCCATAGCAAGGGAGAAACACAGACAGAGGGACTTGGAGAGACCAGCTGTGTCTACTCCAGTCTCCTCAGAGGACCAAGCTCCCAGGAAAAGGACCCGACCTTGTGGAAATATAAGAATGCATGACCTTGTCTGTGCCTCTTTCCATTAGAAACACTCAGACATGCTCCCCACTCATTGCTATGCTCGCTCTTCTTACTTTCTCCTGCGGTGAAACACATATGACGTGACACGGACCATCTCAGCCACTTCTGAGCACACAGCATCACCAAGTCCATTCACAATGCTGCGCAGCTGTCGCCACGGTCATCTCCAGAACGTTCCCATCACCCCAAACTGTATAGACGGGACTCGGGCCAACCCTGGATACATCCATGTAAGAAAATTTGGAAAAATGCTAGTCAAACAGCACGTGAAACCAGATTCAGACACTGAGTGTATGAGCACAGACCTTTCCTGAAGGTGAGGCAGGGCGGCAAAGAGTCTACATGCGGATGGGGCCCCTCAGAGGAGAACACAGCAGGGCTGTTTCAAGCCACGTGAAAGGTCACTCACCCTGTGTCACGCTGCCCGCACCACTCAGACGCAGACTCACGCCCATCACTGCTATCACAACCACCAAGGGTTACGTGGCCATTCCCCAGGGAGGGCCAGAAGGTCAGACCAAGGGCAGCGACCTCAAAGGGCCCACCGACGTTGAGGGAAAGAGGGTACTTTTTTGACCAAAGTACGTAATCTAATCGCTTTGCTCTCACATAAAAGACAGTAAATCGGTCATCACACCCACCAAGAAACATGATCCCTCCTGTTTTTCTGCAAACACAGGGTCCAGTCTGGCTCCCTTCCACATCACCATTTCTGAGAGCAACGTGGCTGCAGACGAACTTGACCAACCAGGAAAAGCCCCAGTGCCCGGGTGAGGTCAGGGGTCAGGCCAAGTCACCACGGTCACACTGAGGAGCCGGCCAGAAAGTGGGAAAGCTTGGTGATTTGGGCAGCTCTAGCCAAGCCATCACTCGAAACTCCGGGCCAGGGCCTTCCAATTCTTGTAAAGACCTTCCAATTCCTTCAAATTAAATTAAATTCTTATAAAGACCGTCCAATTCTTTTAAAGAGGTTACTACGTTGTGCTTTTATGTTGGCCACAAACGTCAAATTTTGGCTCTAAGCAATGCTTATGAGTAGCACGTAAGCCAATGTCTTTGGGATTGACTCTGACCTCTTGGCCACCAGGCCCTGGGCCCTGGGATCCATACACAGGGCCCCACTGTGAGTCACGGAGGCTGGACGCCAGGCAAGAGATAAGAGGGAACAGACTGTCTCACGGGCTCAGCATCGGGACTGCTGACCCAGAAACCCCAGCCCGGCACGTCACCCCTGGGGATGACTCGGCCGATTCTTCCCGTGACCCGGATCAGGACTTGGCGCTGACCTGCCTGATCTCACGGCGGCTGGGACAGAACCCTTTTCTAAGCCGCTAAAAGGACGTGCTTGCAAGCCATGATTGCAACACTTCTGGGTGCTTTAAACAATTCAACATGATCACGGGCAAAAGGGTTAATCTTCATATTATTCTGATGAAAGGCCGAGCAGTAAGTTGAATACCTATTTTGGTCTCGTGGACAGATCTGAAATCAGGCCACTAAAAAGCAGATGCCTGTTAAAAACCTACCATAAACTATCCGCTTCAACAATAAACACGTTAATAAAATCTATCATGCACATGTCTTTTAAATAATAAACATGTAATAGATCTCACTTCAACTCATTAATCCCTTAGACAGCTTCCAAGACCATGAGTTGAAGCAACAACTTCTTTTCCCAGGACACAAAGTACAGTTTGAACTTGAGTTACGCAAAGAAACGAGGCGGAATGTCTAGTTCATCAATAGGGCTATTTTTGCCTCTTTTAGGAACAGTCAGAAAGAGATGGTGACAAACACAAACTTAGATCACTAGGCACTTCTCCAACGAGGAAAATAAAAATCCCTAAATGTCAGCTGACAGAAACAAATTCTCTATCTCTGGGAACAGGAAGGAATTTTAAGCTATTTCCCTCAAGGCAACGCCAGGTTCAAGTAAAATGATCAGAATGGTGTTCTGTGTGTGTGTGTGTGTTTTAAGGAGTAATAGGGAGGAAAATGAACTACAGATCTGAAAAAGATCTATGAGTGAAAGAAAAAGAAAGTTTCTTCTAGCTTCATAAGCTTATGTAAAACTGATGACAATAAATACATCTCATTTATCATCTCTTTCTTCATCATCTGCTTGGCCACTGACCACCTGTAGGGCTGGAGTTAGAGCCCACTCTCAGGAAACTTAACAATCCAGCATTTCGCTTAGTGAAATGTCAGACAGGAAAGACAAATACTGCATGTTATCACTTAAACATGGAATCTAAAAGACAAAACAAATTATGACAAAGTGGAAACAGACTCAGAGGGAGAAAAACCAGTGGTTAACAGTGGGGAGAGCGGAATGAGGAGCAGCGATTTAGGGAGAGGGGTTTCAGAGACAGATTACTGTGCATAAAATAAGCTATGAGAATATGCTGTACACCATGGGGAATATAGCCAACATTTTACAATGACTATAAACAGAGTGTAATCCTTAAAAATTGTGAGTCACTATGTTTTATACTAGAACTTATGTAATTTTGTAAATTAATCACACTTCAATAATTAAAAAAGAAACTTGGCATCTACAGGCATCTATCTACCCAATACTGCTATTTATTCTAAACATAGAGAAAAGTGAAGTCACTCAGTCATGTCCGACTCTTTGTGACCCTGTGGACTGTAGCCTACCAGGCTTCTCCGTCCATGGGATTTTCCAGGCAAGAGTGCCGGAGTGGGGTGCCATTTCCTTCTCCAACCATAGAGAAGAGCTATGAAAGTTCAGTTACTTCTAGAATCAGGGATTAGGGAAAGTTTTAAAACACCAGGAGCATGTCAGCTGAGTCTTTGAAGCTGTGAGAACATCAGTCTTGGGACCATGGGTAAGACATTCCAGCCACTGAGAACGGAAGTTAGTGAGGATCTAGATGAAAAAAAAAAAAAAACCCGCATGAGTTACATGATGGAAGTAATAAATAGGTCAGTCTGGTAAAAGATACAGGAAGGCAAGGTTTGTTTGTTATAATTCAGCTGGTGTAAACACAAGCCTGACAGATGAACGGGTGAGTCTGGTGTTGGAGCGGGTCTGAGATGTAGTCCTGGCTTGAGCAGAAAGGGAGAAATGCAGGTGGCAGGAGCTGGAGGGGGTTGCAACAGGACAGGCCTGGCCTTCATCCTGAGGAGTCATGAATGGTCTTAGGTAGAAGAAGACAGAAAAGTACAGATTCTAAGAAGATTAAGCAAGCATCACTGGGTATGATGAGGCGGAGGTGAAAGGATATTTTAGGAGAGCAGAAATGAGAGTTAAGATTTTTTGCAGAAGGAGCGGCTGGATGGGAGAAAGATTCGAGGTGTTTCTTATCTCTGCAGTTGGTGGTGGCTGGGGTCGGGGGAGAGGGACAGACCGCCGCTCCCCAGAGACGCTCTAGTTCAACAGGGAAAAGAGTGCTGACGATTCCCATGAACTCCTCTTTGCAAAATGAACCAAATCTACAAAAAAATAAAAGAGGCTGCTGGAGCCCACAGCTTCCTCTAACAGGGACACTTGAGAAATGCCTGCCGAGGGCTTCCCCTGCCATCCAGCGCTTGAGACCCTGTGCTTCCACCACAGGGGGTGCCAGCTCCATCCCTGCTCAGGGAGCGAAGGTCCTGCCTGCCGCAGGCTGAGAAGGCTGGCCGGGAAATGCGTAAGTAAATCAATAAATTTAAACCTACTTTATTGAAAAACAAGAAATGCTTGAGGAAGAAAAAAGCCAAGTGAACAAACCCAAGTGAATTTTTCAATAAAGCACCTGATTATGGAGCTTATCAGGGGAGTACTGAAGCAGGAGGCAGAAGGAAAAGAACGAACTCCTGGGGGGTCGCTGCCCTGTCTTGTCCCTTCTTTTTTCACCAACAGACATGCGCCCCAACCGCGGACAATGGTTTGGTATCCCCAGGAACATTCCAGAAAGGATGGGGGGAGGGGTGCAAGTTGGACCCTAACCACACACTCTCACAGGGAGCTGTGCACTGCCCGTGGGTGCAAGGCATCATGGGTGCCTAACCAGCCACGCCTGCTGTTCTACAGAAACCTCGCCACATCCTGCCTCGCTCTGGGTGTTCTCTGGTTGATAAGCCATCAGCAAGTGCACGACATAAGCAGTTCACCTTTAACCGTGAAGGCAAGTAAAGAAGCTAATAAACAAGCTCTACCCCAGTGGTCCCTGTATAACGCTGCTGCGAAAGAAATTCAATTGCCACCACACTGGACTACAGCTAAGAGAATCCCCACTGCACGAAGCGGGACTTGGGGCAGAGTCCTGCTATCTCATGAACTCTGCAAGGCTCCTCCTGGCTTTGAACGATATGGAAATGATGAACAGCAGTACTGATGCATCAGTAATATTTTCATAATGCGTATTTATTATCTAACATAACACCGAATAAAGGCGGGTCTGCTCGGTACTTACTGGCTCAGAAAAGTCACAACATCTGCAAACAAACATGCCAGGCGCAGCTGCACACACAAATGCCCTTCCCAAGACTCTCACAGGCCACGTCCGGCGAAGCAACAGGAAGTCCCTTTTCATTTACAGATAACGCACACTTCCCACTTCAAGTTTGCTCATGGTTTCCTTCTTTTCTGGGTCTTCCTGCTGGCGCCCTTTGACCTGCTGAGTTACACAGGGCACGTGCTCCATCTCTGAGCGAGCAGGAACCGCCACCCACACACTGCTGCTGAGCACCCAGGGACCACGAAGCGGCGGTCGCCAAAGCTTCCTAACCGCACGACCCATCAGTAACGGTCTCCTGAGGGCGACAGGACCAGCATCTCACGTCTGTTAGGAATAAATAGACACAGCACTAAATGTCTAGCAGGTGAGATGCAGACGGAATGAGCAGCATCCACAAAGAATAATCACAGCGCAGGTGAAGTCACTCAATCGTGCCTCAGTCTTTGGGACCGCACGGCTCCTCCGTCCATGGGACTCTCCAGGCCGGAAGACTGCAGTGAGTTGCCATTTCCTTCTCCAGGGGACCTCCCCACCCAGGGATCGAACCCAGGTCCCCCGCATTGCAGGCAGACTCTTTACTGTTTGAGCCACCAGGGAATGCTATAATCCCTATAGGTTACTATTAACAATTAATATTCCAAGGCATAATATACACTGGAAATGAGATTCCCTGCTAACAACAGTGGACGTAAATCCACACTGCAAAATGTCATCTTGAGGTTAAAAGTTCTCTGGTCACCTTCTGTCGGATCAAAATCGGTCGGCACCAGCTTTGTTCATGTTGCTAAGAAAGCTCTTCCACACAGTGAAGAGACAGGTCAATGTGGCCATTGTGCGTGTCTGTGTGTGTGAAAGAGAATTTCACGTTTACATTACTGGCATTCTGTATTCTCCTCAATCTGCAAGCACTTCACAGGAATTCTTTAACCATGTGTATATGTCATGAGAGGTAACTCAGTTAAAACTACACAAAGGAATCCACAAGTCCGCTTTTCTGGGTTCTCAGCTGAAACAGCTCCCTGAACCCGGGCCCCTCCAGGAACCCTCAGCCTGCTTCGTGAGGACAGGGCCCCCTGAGACCTGCACCCAGCCTGGGCATTACCTTCACCCTGAATGCTAAACATCGACGTTGCTAATGCAGAACGTCTCTCCTCATTTTAAATACAGATAAGCATAAGTCTCAGTTACCTTTTAACACGGGCGCCCACCTTTGGTAACCACTGGTCTAGACTGTGTAGAATTTTCAGAATAATCAGAAAGCTCTAAAATAGAAAAGTAACTTCTGACAATAATACTGAACTCCATGGTCTTAAAGTGGGCTTCCCTTCTGGCTCAGACAGTAAAGAATCTGCCTCCAATGCGGGAGACCCAGGTTCAATCCCTAGGATGGGAAGATCCCCTGGAGAAGGGAATGGCAACCCACTCCAGTATTCTTGCCTGGAGAATTCCATGGACGGAGGAGCCTGGTTGCTACAGTCCATGGGGTTGCAAAGAGCTGGACACGACTGAGCGACTACGCTTACACTGATGGTCTTAAAAACACAAGGGAGAAATTCTTCTCAGATTAGTATGTAAATGAAATTACAATTTCAGCAGGGTTTACTAGGAACTGAAGGAAACAACCATAGACTGTATATGGCAAAATCAATAAAAGTTGCCAAGGTCCCGCAAGAGAAGAAGAGTGCCTGACTAGACATTAACCCACACTACAGATTTATTGTAATCAAAGTAGCATGGTGTTAGCACAAAACTCACCAACAGCTCAAAGGACCAACAGAGAATCAGGAGTAAATTAGGGTGTATGCAGATATCCAACCTATGATGAAGGTGGCGTTTCATTTCATGGCCACGTTAGGTTAGCACAATAAATGCTGTTGGCAAAAGGAGAAGGAAATACAGGTAGACTCTCTGTCTCACACCCTTACACTAATCCACGGGTTCTCAACGGGGGCAGTTTTGCACGTCAGGGACATTTGGTAAGGTCAGGAGACTTTTCTGATCATCACAACTGCAAGGGCAGGAAGAGAGGTGTTTGCTACCAACACCCAGTGGGTAAAGGCGGGGATGATGCCAAATACCCTACATCTCACAGGACAGATTCTGGCCCAGAAGGTCAACAGCTGAAAAGCTGTGAAGGTTGAAAACTCCTACCCTAACCCTAATGGTTATAAAGTTAAAGTGTTAGATGCAGAGAGATCCTGGGGGGAATCTCGGCTCCTCCACGCCATCAGAAGGGTGACTGTGACAAGTCACCATTCTGAGCGCTGTTTTCCACATCTTGGATTCTGAGAGGAAAGACAAGGCGTATCACAAAGCAAAGAGAAAGGGCTCTGGCTCCGGCAAGAAATACACAATCAGCATCGTGGCCAGTGAATGGTAAATCATGTTCAGAAGTGCCTTTGAATCTAAGGCACAAGGGAACTTCTCTACGAAACAGTACAGACTCACAGACACAGGGAACAGACTTCTGGTTGCTGGGGGGATGGGGCAGCGGAAGGACAAATTGGGAGCTTGGGATTATCAGAGGCAAATATATTATGTACAGGATGGATAAACAACAAGGTCCTGCTTACAGTACAGGGAATCATCCCCAATATCCTGGGATAAAACCACAACGGAAAAGAATATGAAGAAGAATATAGATATAAACTACATATATGTATAACTGAATCACTTTACTGTGTAGCAGAATTGAATGCAACGTGTGAATCAACGACACTTGAATAAAATTAAATTTTTTTTAAAGTGCCTGCAAACATACATAAACGTTCTTCACAATAAAAGCGGGCTTTTGTTCCTGTTTGTTAAGATTGAGGTTGCCTGGCAGTGCGATTCTAGGGACTTATAACTGTAGAAGTTGAGGATGAAAATCATGAAAACTTTGACAAATCAGGTCTGTTATAAACCCCCCCAGAGCACAGACTGCGTTCACCTCATTCTCTCTTACCTTACAAGGGTCACTGCCTTAGAAACACAGACGCATGGTAGATTCATGCTGCTCTGGCTTTTAGGGAACAGAGGGAAATAAGGCACCGACGGCCTTAGACCCATCCCCGGTACAGCAGCGTTCAGTGCAGACACTGACAAGGCCCGGCCAGTCTGCTGAAAGGAGGTGTCTGGGCGTCTCCCAATGGTTTGCAGCAGCGGCCCCGTGTCCTGAAACCACCGTGGGGGTGACCAGGCTCGTGGTCCCACAGCCTGGACAGGTACTGTACAGCCCAGAGGACTCGGGGGATTCACAGAGGACCCTCCCATAAGCTCCAGGGCCATGAAACCAAAGAGGATGCGTTTCTGACCTGTGAGCCCCACCTCCACCAACCCTCCTGCACACCCAGCCTGCACTCCGGTCCTGAGAGGTCATCAGTGACTTCTCCAGCCTCATCTTCTTAGGACATAAGACAGAAGTGAGGAATAACACCAATACTTCCTCTATTTTTCAGCTATAAAATAGAGTCTAAAACCTCAGCTGAATGCATAAGAGTACTCTTCACAAAGAAGGACAACAAAAAACAGCCCTCGTGAGGACCATGGTGAGACTGAATTGTAACACTTAACACACACAGGAATGAGGCTAAGTACTCGCAGGCCCTCGGAAACAGGTGTGATGCGAATACCAGTTACTATACTAACTGGGTTTCTAAAGTCTTTGTAGCCGTTTCATGTTCCACCTCATGGTGGCTGAATAGGAAGCAAATGAAATGATGTACTCCACTTAATCACATTACAACATCCACCTCTTTGTAAAATGGTTCCATTTTTCAACCATTTAAAAAATTACAGAAAGCAGCTTGGATAGATCATAGAGATAATCACTGTATCAGAATCTCAAGAATGTTGCAATCACTAATAAGGTACTTATGTGGATCTGGGAGTTATTTCTCACCTGCTGCTGCATTCATGGCTAAAAACGCAAACCCGAAGGAATACGAGCCTTTTCCAGGCCCGACACTCACAGTGCCCGTGATAGCCTTCTCAGCTTCAGCAATATACACCAAACACTCTGATGCTGGGAGGGATTGGGGGCAGGAGGAGAAGGGGACGACCGAGGATGAGATGGCTGGATGGCATCACCAACTCGATGGACATGAATCTGAGTGAACTCCGGGAGTTGGTGATGGACAGGGAGGCCTGGCGTGCTGCGATTCATGGGGTCGCAAAGAGTCAGACACGACTGAGCAACTGAACTGAACTGAACGTGAGCTGAAGTTACTACTAACTGACAAAGAAGACTAAGGACAAAAAAAAAGACCTTGCCAGGAAGACACTCTGAGTTCCTAAACTTAATATGGAATAAGCATCCAAATACAAAAGTCTAACATCTGAGTAAACTGTTTGCCCCCAATCGCCGACACTGTGCGCACACAGCCCTCGTGCCAGTGCGTGTCCCTACAGCCCAGGCACAATGCCACAGACGCACCTTCCTGGACTCCACTGTACTTTAAAGGGTGTGTGGGCGCGTGGGAGGAAAGGGCTCTTCTTTACCTTATTCTAAAACAAACACAGGCACGTCACAGTACTGTCATATCTGCACAGGGTTTAAGATCAATAGGAAACTTCAAAGAAACGGAGTTGCTTGTGCTTTCTGCGTTTGGGGTCCCTTGCTTGCTGTTCTCCGCCATTCCAAGCGACTTCCGAGAAACACTGGAAACCGCTAGATGCTAATTCTCTCTCAGAGGAGGCAAAAAATAAATAAAGTAGAACACGTGGGGAAAGACACAGGCAATCCAGGACAGCGATCAGACAGTTTCATCCCAAGCTGGGATAAAATCCCACACGTGGAGAGACAGAAGGAGAATAAGCAGGCAAGCCATTTAGGGGTGTGGATTGGGGGAAAAGAAACCTCTCTTTCCCCAAGAGAGTGTGGCTATATGCCGACATATTAGATTGGAAAGTGCAAACACAGTAATTAGCAGTGAATCCTGAAACTTCCACACGCCGGAGAAGGGTGTCAGCCTGCAGTGAGAGGAGGAAATAGGAGGAGGTCTGTGGAGCGGCCGGACAGCTCTGTGGGGGGGCGAGGCAGCAGCCCCCGGGAACTAATCAAGTTCCCGACACCTCAGGAAGCTTTCGAAAGCTGATGAGGATGCTCCCACGCCAGCAACAGGGGGCCGGGGGGGGCACTGTGAGTGAAGATCGGGGTCCTTCCCAAATCGGAACACCAAACGATGACCTCCGCACAACACAAAGACCTCCTCTCCCTACCAGGTTTAAGAAAAGAACTCCGAGTCCCCCTTCCTGCATGTCTGCTCTCTGGGAATAAGCCAGCTGCTGTGGTCCCCCCACCTACCCCCCGACAGCAGCACGTGTCAATCACCCTAAGCCCAGCGCTAGGCGCCCTCCCCACGTGTGATTCCGACAGTCAGACGCTCCAGGCTGAAGCCCAGCTCGCGTGTGAGCGTTTTCTAGGGCACGTCCCAGAAGGCACCCCTCCCTCCTATGTATTCCATTTCATTAAGAAACCTCTTTCTAGAAGCCCTGTAATTCTCCCAAGAGTCAAAGTAATTGGTAGAAATTAGACACTAAGAGACACAGGGCCCCTTAAAGAGGACACTTTCGGCTGTAATTTTTAAAAGAATCTTCTGTTCTGTCCCAACAGAATTCTGTACTTTCCCAATTCTGCCCTTTTCAAATGCCAACGAAAATGTTCACGTTATCTTCTGGGCTACAAAAAAAAGCCGGCCGACAAGGCCAGCGCTTGCCTGCCTTTAAGACCTTACTACCAAAGAAAGACCAGAGACAGCAGTGGCTTCATGGACTGGGGGGGGCTCATCCGTCTGCAGTACAATCCTGGAGGGAACCCCCACCACATGCGGCTGAAGGCCGGCAGCGCATGGGGTCATGCTCTGCACCCAGGGGCTGGGGTGAGGATTGCCAGTCAGGGGGGCATTACGGCAGACGGCCTGAATCTGGTTACCAGGGAGACCAGCAGCGGGGCAGGCGCCTCGCTGCCCCTCTGATGGAAACCATCCCTGGCCCGGGCAGAGGCAAGGGTGTGGGAAGGTCAGTCCCGTGAGTCAGGTGCCCGTGAGGCAGGTACGGGTCAGGAAGGGCAGAACCGCATCTTGAGGGCTTACTCATACCGCGACGGAAGGCACCTGCACTCCACTTAAGGTCTGCAAAGGCTGCCCTTCCTCTGAAGGCCACTCTTTGGCTGTTATTTAAAAACAATCCAAAAAAAGAGTGAAAAATAACATATACATACCTTTGTGGCAAACCACTGCTATTTGGGCAATAATAGGATCCTGTGTGTGTGTGTGTGTGTGTGTGTGTGTGTGTGTGTGTGAGTGTGTATGTGTGTGTGTGTGTGCGCGTGTGTGTGTGAGTGTGTGTGTGTGAGAGTGTGTGTATGTGGGGGGGTTCCATTATTTGGGGTCCATGCTGGGTGGCTACGTTAACAAGATGCACTTCTGGTACTGGTTAAATATGTAAACCAAAGACAAATTCATCTCTCAGTGACTTTATGGTTGTTCAGTGAAAGATAGTAGCGTAGTTTTATTCCACTTGATTCAGAAAAATTCTAGTGGGGCCAAACCTACTCAGCACCTGGCACTCTAGTAAGTAAATCATGGGAATCAAAGACGGAAGAAGACTGAGCCAGGAGTGGGGAGGCGGGCAGACATATGAAAAAGAGTAATAAAGGAGTTGGAAGGGTGATGACTGCTGAGTGTGAAAGAACACGCAATTCAAAGGATGAGTGATGAGCCGCTCCCCCCCCACCAACCCGCCCCGGCCCCAAGCAACCATCACACAGAAATCTTCAAGGCAGCGACCGGCAGGGTGGGTCAGGGACACACAATGTTACTTTGCTAGAGTCAGGCAACAGTTTAAGAGAAGTCTTCTCATAAGGATCTAGACTTCTGGCTTTTCTGTAGAAAGCTACAAGACCTGGAACTCCCTGGGCAACAGCGGAGCAGACTGAGGATTGGCCTCACCCAGGGGTCCCTACATAAGCAGCCTGGCCCCCGTAGGCCCTGGCATTTCTAAGCCCTGTCTTGGGACAAAGGCAGAGTTGTCAAGATTTCAGAGTCCCGACCCAAGAAGGGGAAGCAAGTGGGAAAGCTGAACGCTCTTGTGATTTGCTTTCCTAGAAGCGAAACAGCAAAAAGCTCAAAGGACCGTCTCTGTCTGCAACCCCTGACACTGAACAGCCAGAGCTGGCTCCATCCAGCCTGTCTGCCGCTCCTAACTACTTGGGAGAACGGCCTGCTGGTGGGGTTGGACAGGAGACCCTTCCCAGGCTCCACGCACACAGGCAGTCCGAAAGACAGCAGCTCCGCACAGCTCTCGGCGAGCCACTCAGTCGTATCTGGCTCTTTGCGACCCCATGGACTATATACTCTGTGGAATTCTCCAGGCCTGAATACTGGCGTGGGTAGCCTTCCCCTTCTCCAGGGGATCTTCCCAACCCGGGGATCGAACCCAGGTCTGCCACATTGCAGGAGGACTCTTTACCAGCTGAGCCACCAGGGAAGGCTCAGCAAGCCACTCAGTCCCTCCTAAGTACCGGTGGAAGCCTCTGGTCAGACGGTGAGCATCCCAGGAGTGGGCCAGTCCTCACTCCAGCCTCCCTGAGCTCCCCCCGAAGCCTCCCCCCATCTCAGACTTCTCTCCTGGTTCCTGGCTGCCCAGGGGACACCTCCCAGAGGATGTGTGTCCAGCAACAGCCACAAATATGATGCAACCAACTGATGCTGTTCATCTCCTCCCGGGAAGGATGCGTTCCATTTCCCAACCAGGTCCCCTCCACACCCCTCCTGGTTCTGAGTGTCCCCCCATCCACCCCCCCAGCTTCTGCAGACTTCACTACTGGCTCTGCTTCGGCTAGATGCGCCTCAGACCTGGAGGAATCCTGAGAAGCTCCCGGACAACAGCCCCCAGATGCAGGGGCAGGAGAACCAGCGCCCTCACCTCCCATGGACTCGCCGCTCCCCAGAGGCCCAGCCACCCGCGCCAGCCCCCTCCCCTTCCCTGCCTGGGTCCCCTTCCCTGAAGGACTCCTCCTGGAAGCACTGCCTTAATCGCTGCTGCTTGCACGCGAAGCCCCCTCTGGGGTCTGCAGCTGGGGAACCCCCACCCAGACACGGCCCCTCCCCTGCCCACCACCGCCCTCTCCAGTTCCTCCTCCCGGCCACCCGGACTCAAGGGCGCACTCAGATGAAGCAGGGCGATCAGGGCCAGTGCGCTGGGACCGCCCTGAGGGACGGGGTGGAGAGGGAGGTGGGGGGGTTCAGGATGGGGGACGCGTGTGCACCCGTGGCTGAGCCACATTGATGGATGGCCAAAACTCCCACAATACTGTAAAGGAATCAGCCTCCAGTTAAAATAAATTAATTAATTTAAAAAGAAAAAAGCTCATTCAGACTTCGATTCTTCCTTTCCCTCCAGGCTGTCCCTTTCTCCCTAAATATTAAACCCAGTGTTTCTCCCTACGGGACACATAGCCTCACCGACATTAACCACCCATCACCTTCCACCATCACGGGCGCCCTGTTTTTTCAGCTCCCACTTTCTTCCCCTTGCAGGGTTCCCCTCCTTCAGGCTTTTGAAACCTCGGCACTTCTAGTGGCTGTGCCTCTAAAACAAAACAAAGGCACTGCAGCGGGTCCCGGCTGGCTGCAGCACGAAGCTCCAACTCCTCAGCCCGGCCTCCAGAGGCCCCCTGCCCCAGGCCCCGCACTTCCCTGCAGACCTCGGCTCCAGTCACCCCATGTCATCGCCACCCGGGGTCCGCTTCTCCAGGCTCCCCAAGACCCTGGAAGGCCCTTCCCAGCACTGGGGCCCCTGCTCCAATCTGCCCATCTGTCCAGACCCAGAGCACGCGGGAGCCACGGGGCCTCCTTTGCTAAAGCCCTTCTGTTCACAAATTCCAGGGCAGAGGCGAGAAATCAAGACCCACAGATGGAGCTGGGCACCCACACAATTGGCATGAAGACTTTCATTCTCCTAGCGGAGAAGAGTCTTGAGAGCTGGGAGCTCTTTCAGAGTCTTCCTTGTACATTCACCTTAGGAAAATCTAACCAAAAGGGCAGAAACGTTTACCACTTAATACATGCCAGTTACTCTAGCCGACAGGCTGGTGTGCTCCAGAGTGGACGTGAGTGGGGTTGGGTTGGGGAGAGGCGGCTCCCCCATCTCAGTTCCCACAAACGCCCCTCTGGGCGTGAGCATCTCACCACCCCAGGTGTGACCCAACACTCACTATAAACTCAAACCAACTGACTTCCTCCCCACGGGGCTCACTGCTGCAAACACCAATCCGATCTAGTCCTGGAGGAAAGCTTGCCTCGTCGGGCAGAGAGATGCCACAGGATTACATTTCAAGGGCAATTAAAGAGATTTTCAAGGGCAGCTTTGATTATATGCGTTTTTCACCCTCCACCGGAGCTTCAGAATCCCAGCCCCGCATTAGCTGCGGCTCTTCTGCGTGCCCCACTCCGTGGCCCAAAGCCAGAAGGCGCCTGATGAAAGCTGACAGGGCGCACGTGTCCCGCTTCCCTGCACCATATAAGGCATTATTCCAGAGGACCCGCGCCCAAATGGCTTCAACCCATTAGCGATGAAAAAAACACATGGATGACACCCTGAACTAGTTCCGCGTGTGAACGACAGTTCAACGGCTGAAGAATGGGGCAGCACGAGGCAGTCCTGTACTTAATGTCCACAGACATCAAACAACCTAGAATTAAACCCACACGCGCAAAACTTCAGGGTGACATTTTAATAACTGACTGCCCTTAGCCATCAAGTTTTAAGGGCTTTGGAACTTGTTTGGAGGAAAACTAACCAGGAAAAAATGAAGGACAACTTAAACTGTACTTTGAAATCAAACTGGATGCAACTATGTTGTCTGTTACAAATCACCCCCTGCTCCCAAGAAAGAGAGAGGGCAGTGCAGACACTCGTAATTATCACGCGTCTCATATTCAGCTACTTCTTCTAAGTTAGTTTTCAAAGTCACTGACTGACTCAGTTCAACACAGGATCAGGAACAACTGAGTCAGATGTGTGGTCTGACCTGTCATCTTCAGATGAAATGGCAGTTATCAAAATCTTCAGAAGAAAATATCATACAGTTTTTCATGGATTGAAGTTGTATTTGTCAAAGTGGCAGAGGGCTTGGAGGAACATTACCGCACTATGCTTTGGGAATAACTAATAATACAGTTCACAGGGTTCGAAAAGACGTGTGCTCCTTGGAAGAAAAGCTATGACCAACCTAGACAGCATATTAAAAAGCAGAGACATTACTTTGCCAACAAAGGTCCATCTAGTCAAGGCTATGGTTTTTTCAGTGGTCATGTATGGATGTGAGAGTTGGACTATAAAGAAAGCTGAGCACTGAAGAATTGATGCTTTTAAACTGTGGTGTTGGAGAAGACTCTTTAGAGTCTCCTGGTCTGCAAGGAAATCCAACCTGTCCATCCTAAAGCAGATCAGTCCTGAATATTCATTGGAAGGACTGATGTTGCAGCTGAAACTCCAATACTTTGGCCACTTGGTATGAATAGCCGATGCGGGGAAAGATTGACGGCAGGAGGAGACGGGGACGACAGGGGATGAGATGGTTGGATGGCATCACCGATTCAGTGGACATGAGTTTGGGTAAATTCCGGGAGTTGGTGATGGACAGGGAGGCCTGGCGTGCTGCAGTCTATGGGGTCGCAAAGACCCGGACACGACTGGGCGACTGAGCTGAACTGAATAATACAGTTAGGCTGTCGATGATGCTCTCTAACTGCTCAAACCTCACTAGAAAGTATTTCATTATAAGACTTAAATAAACTCTTCCCTCTTCGTACATATTACTATCCAAAAGAAATATTTCCTCCTGAAACATTTCTGTAGTTTTCTTTCTAGCAGGAGGTGACTTCTCCTTTTTCCAAACCCCCATACATGAGGGACATCTGGAAGGCTTTCCTGGTGGCTCAGACAGTAAAGAATCCACCTGCGATGTGGGAGACCTGGGCTCGAGCCCTAGGTTGGGTAGATCCCCTGGAGAAGGGAAAGGATGCCCACTCCAGTTTTCTTGCCTAGAGAATCCCCATGGACAGAGGAGCCTGGTGGGCTACAGACCATGGGATTGCAGAGTCGGACACGACTGAGCGACTTTCACTTCAACACATTAAGGCTGATATTCCAAGCAGTCATCTCATGATGATTCTTGCCAATGAGCTTGATTTAAGCAGAGGGTAATCTAGAAAGTTTACGCACACTCTTTCAATGAAGTCCACTTGGAAAATATTAATCAGGCACTCACCTGCTCTTTGAGAGCTAATCATCTCATTGACCTGCATCTATAGCCGTCAGGACTTTGGCAGAATTGGCGGAAAAAAATACCATTAACTGCCCATATTAAAAATTAATCACTGAAGATCTCCTTTGCTTCATTTTTACTCCTTAAACTCCTGGCTGGTTTGGAAAATGTGCAGCTGGGTTTTGTTTATTTGTTTTTCATAGCATGGGGTCTTTTTCCTCATGATGCAAAAACACGGAGTTACTGCATTTGCTAGGGCAGAAAATGTCTAGCCTTTAAAATTGTATAATGACCGCTTCCCACCAATACGAAGCGGAAGTAGGGGAAATTCTCTTGGTCGTGTTTTCCAGGAGAATGGCAAATTACCATGGCTATTACCGAACTTGGCAAATTACCAAGTTTCTGCACTTCCTTTAAAGGGGGAGGAGCCCTTGCAAAGATCTGGCACCAAGATATCCAAGCAATTCTCTCTGTGTATCTGCTTATTAAGGAGCTGAAGTGTTCATTAAAGTCACCCAGGCAGGTGGTCCGGACACTCCGGACTGGAGTGAACTCACAGCCAAGGAGCACACCATCTTCCCTTTCTTGAAAATCCTCCACACCTCCTTCTTAATAGCTTGACCCATTTTCTCTTCTGTAAAGCGAGCTCATTAGCTCAGGGCCTGCCCTCAGGAGGAGGAAAGAACCCCCACTGAACGCCCCACTTTACCACTGGGTCGTAACGAACTGCTCACAAAAAGGGCTCATCTATTTCTGATTCCTACAGAGCAGCTTTCTTGCCCACCTCATCCAGTCATACTAAAACTGAGAGTTGGCTCCGGTCTCACAAATTATTTAGTACACACCTCACATTGTACCTGCTAAAAAATGGGGGCTCAGAAAAATCTACTGATGTGTCCTGCACTCCACACCTCCTGCGAGGAGCCGAGTGCAGTGCAGAACATAGGTCCTCTGACCAAGAACCCAGGGCTCCCTCTCCCCTTTTCTGGTGCTCAATACTCTCCCAGGGAGTCAGGAGTTGTTGATGAGTGCCAGGCATGGAGCCAGACAAGGAGGATTCAGGTCTCGTGCCCTGGTTACTCTAAGTGTGGTCCATGGACCAAGAGCATCCTCATCACCAAGGAGCACGTTAGGGATGGGTCCCAGGCCTCACCCTGCCAGGGGCCAGCGTGAGGAATCCCGCCCATGACAAGGTCATGCGGCAGGAAGCCTGACAAAATGCAAGGACGTGATCAGGCTTCAGCGGTTCCCCCTGGAATTTCCTGAGCATCCACCCCCAAGACCAGAGTCTGCCTGCTTTTCCACTCTTCTAATATTCTCTGGAAAAAGTCAAATCAGGGCTTAAGTCTTCTGCATTTGAAAGCGATGTTTCAGTTAAACCCCTCTGATAGCTCTCTAGCTTGCCTAACAGGTTCCCCTGGACCTCTTACAGCTTGTGAATTGCTTACAGCCCCCAAACCACGAGAGGCACAAAGCTTTAAAACATCTTAAAGATACAGAGCCTTTTCTAGAGAGTTAAAAATCATATTGGTGATGGGTTTTCACTGTTGACTCAATGATTGCTGCCAGGCCTCCATATTCTTTATCTTTCAGGCACTTGGGAGGATGTTAATCAATGTAAACGGGATATGGAAAAAGATATATAGTAGTTTTGATGTTAGCAATACTAGACTTTTGAGTTAATTACTTTTCTTTTGTTATAAATCACTGTATTCTTTTTATTTGTTATAAGTTGCTGTATCTTTGCTATGTAAGAATGTAACTTTATTTAGTGCTTTCTGAGAGTGGCACCAGACTTTGGGAAGATCAACACAAATAAGTCTTCTGGTTGACAAACCCTTATCAGAAAAAAGGCTGTGAAATGTTAATTGGCCCTTTTGGCCAGAAGATGATGTAAATCACCTAAGACTTGTGTATACAACTAGGTATGCAGAGAGAAAAGCCTGGTTTTGATAAGAGTCTGGGCTGCTAATGCTGCATAATTTTGTATTACCCATTGATCTCCATGTACTATCAAAAGTATAAAAAGCCTTCTGAACAATAGAGGCCAGGCCAGTCGCTGGACTGGTTTCCCCCATGTCTTCTCTTTACTCTAATTTCTGGCTGAATTCCCATCTGGAGCAGGGCAGCTCACCAAGTCTACTTACTTGTCCCGGCTTCTAAGACCCGCTCGAAAGGGAGCCTAAGGCGGGGCACCCTTCAATATTCAAGTGGGCGCCGGTGGCCCAACATAGATGGTGCAAATCTCTTGTCCTGAGATTTTATTGGTCTTCCCCGTAAGCAAAGTTATTCAGCCTCCTTTCTCCACTTAATTTTCCTACTGCACTATTTCTTCATAATCTAATCTTATATTAATAAATAAATAAGTTTCTTCTCGCCTATGCCGTCCACGCTTCGAATCACCCTGGATCCACCGGGGATGGACCCCGGCACCACCCCAGACCCTGTGACTCACACTCTGCATCTGAACAGTATCTGCAGGAGATACGTCAAAGTTTGAGAAGCACTGCTGCTTAGCAGGGAAGGAAAAAAAAAAAAAGCAGACACCTTCACATTAGAATCAAGTTCATTTCTGACCTGCTGACTTCATGGCAAGCCCCATGCTGGCAGCACGTGCGGAGGAGTTACACGGAGGGGCAGTCCTGTATCCTGACCAGATGGACTTGTCCCCTCCACACATTAAGACCAACGGCACGGCCTCAGGATCAGAAACCCCAGAGCCCAGTGAGTGCCTGAGGCAACCAGGAAGGCACAAGAAAGTTGCTCTTATTTTGTCTCTCTTCTGGAATTCTGATACAGAGAAAAGGTAGAGCATTGAAATTACCACCTCATCTAAAAATCAAAAATGCCCCCTTTTGCTTTTTTCATGAAGGGGTCAGCCACAGGAATCCAGGGTGCAGGGACGCAGCAGGCGCCTCCTGTCAGGGCTCAGAGCCTGGGCGGATGCTGGCTGCCGTCTCTGCCTCCTTGATAACTAACTCCACGCCTGTGCCTCGGCTTCTGCTTATGTAACAGGTCCCTATCTCGCTGGTACCTGAGAACAGTGCCTGCTTCACAGGCTGACTGTGAGGATGCCCTGACGCTTACAAATCCTGGCACACAGTGAGCGCTCAGTGACAGTGACCTACTGTTACGATGCACGCCCTGTGCGTCAGAGGGCCTTAAAACCCCTAGGGCTCCCAGAACAATTTCATCTTGTGATTGACCAGAGACTGACCCACCGCCGTTCAACACAAAGAAAGCAACATGCAAAAAGAGCAGACGCTGAGAAACATTTGCCTCTGCAGAAACCACGGTAATTCTGGGCAGGAGCAGAGGCGGACGCCCCCTTTCACTTCAAATTCTAACACACACTGACACTGGGCTCCATCAGCTGTGAAAAGCTGAAGAACTCTGCTGGCCAGGAAAGAGCGCTGGGGCTCTGTCACACAGCCTCTGGTCCCCCAGCTGGCTCTCCTGAGATCACCAGCCAAACGTCTGTTCATCAGGCAAAGCAAGAGAGAAAGACGGACAGCTGTCCCACTTTCCGTATAAAATACCACAGAAAATGTGCTATAAAACACAGCACAAGTTGTCGTTCCTCCCTGATAACTGGCCAAAAGACAGATCCGATTTCCTTTGCCAAGCGTTCAATTTTTACTTTCATGAAAGCAGCAGAAATATAATGTGCTTTGTAGCTCATCTTCATTGTTTTGACTTATTCATTTTAAATTGAAGTATAGTTGATTTACGATGCTGTGTTAGTTTCAAGCGTGCAGCAAAGTTTTACATATACATGTATACATAAATTCTTTGTATATTCTTTTTCCAATTTCCTCCTTTATAAGTTATTATAAAATCTTGAGTAGAGTTCCCTGTGCTATACAGTAGGTCCTTGTTGGTTGTCTATTTTATATGTGAAAGTGAAAGTGCTAGTTGCTCAGTCGTGTCTGACTCTTTGTGACCCATGGACTGTAGCCCACCAGGCTCCTCTATCCATGGAATTCTCCAGGCAAGAAGTCTGGAGGGGGCTGCCATGCCCAACCGTGGGATCAAACCCAGGCTCCTGCATTTCAGGCAGATTCTTTACTGTTAGAGTGATGCTGGAAGCCACATTTTATATACAGAAGTATGTATATGTTAATCCCAAACTGCTAATTTATCCCTCCATGCCCCTTCATTATTTTTTTAAAAGCATTTAAAATGCATATAGCTCCTTTTGAAAAACCAATCTCCACCTCTCCTTTTCCTAATTACACCCAATAAAAATATAAGAGTAAGCATTACTGGACAAGCCATACTGAAAAACATCGTCCAAGCCTTGAAAATTCAAATCAAGACCAAGTCAATCACAGCATTTAATTCAAGTGAATTTTGTGTTTCCTCCCAAGGGACTGATAGAATGTACTGACAGAATATTCAAGTATTTTTAGAGTTTGGAGGAAGACATAAAATTTGCATACAGCCTTTAACCAAAATTAGTGTGTTCTTCAGCCATGCTTTTCAGATTAACAGTATTATACTTTTACTAGCTACTTCTTTTGGGGAGTGCATGTCCTCAAGGAGAACTTTTCTAGCTGAGTGTAAATCCAGTAAATTAAAAGAAGAAAAGGCTGTAAAATGAATTCCCCACTGCAGGACACAATGAAATTCTTCAGCTGACTGATGTTTGGTCTCAACCCATCAGAGGGCAGAGGCACTGGAAACAGATGTAAACTCCCAATACACACGTGTGGTGCTCAGCCACTCAGTCGTGTCTGACTCTTTGCGACCCCGCGGACTGTAGTCCGCCAGGCTCCTCTGTCCATGGGATTCTCCAGGCAAGAGTACTGGAGTGGGTTGCCATTTCCTTCTCCAGGGGATCCTCCGAACCCAGGCATTGAACCTGGGTCTCCTGCACTGCAGGCGGAGTCTTTACTGTCTGAGCCCCCAGGGCAGCCGTCCAAACACACACGCCCCCTGGGGCATGGTCCCTTCCCCCGCCCCTCCTCCATCCAACACACATCCAAGCACCTGGTGACGTGTGAGCACCCGCCCTCAGGGGCCTTACCTGTCGGTCTTCTTGATCAAGATGGCCCTGAAGATGTGCTCGAGGGGCGTCTTCTCCCGCTCGGGGGTCGGCTGCACAAAGGGGTGCAGGGCCGCCAGCGAGAAGCCCTGCTGGTACAGCTCCAGCAGCTGGGCGGGCAGGTCGCGGAGGGAGGCCAGCCTCACGGCTGAGGCCCGCGGGAGCTCAGCTGGGGGAGAGAGAAGGGGAGGCGCATCAGAGACCCACCGACCCGGCCACCACGCCCCGCCCAGGTCCCACGCCACGCGGCCCAGCAGAAAACCTCCAGGTCACCTCCCACTCAAGAGCCTGTCCCCTTCTCAACCACCATCTTCAGGGAAACCTACAAACAGCTGGTTAATTTCCAACTCACCCAAAGGCACCGAGGACCAGACAGTATCAATCTAGAGCCTTACTGCTTGGAGGAAAAGCTATGACCAACTAAGACAGTATAATAAAAAGCAGAGACATTTCTTTGCCAATAAAGGTCCATCTAGTCAAAGCTAGATGGCAAGAATACACAGAAGAACTGTACAAAAAGATCTTCACGACCCAGATAATCACGATAGTGTGATCACTCATCTAGAGCCAGACATCCTGGAATGTGAAGTCAAGTGAGCCTTAGGAAGCATCACAACGAACAAAGCTAGTGGAGGTGATGGAATTCCAGTGGAGCTGTTTCAAATCCTGAAAGATGAAAGTGCCACATTCAATATGCCAGCACATTTGAAAAACTCAGCAGTGGCCACAGGACTGGAAAAAGTCAGTGTTCATTCCAATCCCAAAGAAAGGAAATGCAAAAGAATGCTCAAACTACCGCACAACTGCACTCATCTCACATGCTAGTAAAGTAACACTCAAAATCCTCCAAGCCAGGCTTCAGCAATACGTGAACCATGAACTTCCTGATGTTCAAGCTGGTTTTAGAAGAGGCAGAGGAACCAGAGATCAAATTGCCAACATCTGCTGGATCATAGAAAAAGCAAGAGCGTTCCAGAAAAACATCTATTTCTGCTTTATTTTTTTTTAATTTTTATTTTTACTTTATTTTACTTTACAATACTGTATTGGTTTTGCCATACATTGACATGAATCCACCACGGGTGTACATGAGTTCCCAATCCTGAACCCCCCTCCCACCACCCTCCCCATATCATCTCTCTGGGTCATCCCAGTGCACCAGCCCCAAGCATCCTGTCTCCTGTATCAAACCTAGACTGGCACTTCGTTTCTTACATGATAGTATACATGTTTCAATGCCATTCTCCCAAATCATCCCACCCTCGCCCTCTCCCTCAGAGTCTAAAAGTCTGCTCTACACATCTGTGTCTCTTTTGCTGTCTCACATACAGGGTCATCATTGCCATCTTTCTAAATTCCATATGTTTGCGTTAGTATACTGTATTGGTGTTTTTCTTTCTGGCTTACTTCACTCTGTATAATCGGCTCCAGTTTCATCCATCTCATTAGAACTGATTCAAATGTATTCTTTTTAATGGCTGAGTAATACTCCACTGTGTATATGTACCACAGCTTTCTTATCCATTCGTCTGCTGATGGACATTTAGGTTGCTTCCATGTCCTGGCTATTATAAACAGTGCTGCGATGAACATTGGGGTACACGTGTCTCTTTCAATTCTGGTTTCCTCGGTGTGTATGCCCAGCAGTGGGATTGCTGGGTCATAAGGCAGTTCTATTTGCAATGTTTAAAGGAATCTCCACACTGTTCTCCATAGTGGCTGTACTAGTTTGCATTCCCACCAACAGTGTAAGAGGGTTCCCTTTTCTCCACACCCTCTCCAGCATTTATTGCCTGCAGACTTTTGGATAGCAGCCATTCTGACTGGTGTGAAGTGGTACCTCATTGTGGTCTTGATTTGCATTTCTCTAATAATGAGTGATGTTGAGCATCTTTTCATGTGTTTGTTAGCCATCTGTATGTCTTCTTTGGAGAAATGTCTATTTAGTTCTTTGGCCCATTTTTTGATTGGGTCATTTATTTTTCTGGAATTGAGCTGCATAAGTTGCTTGTATATCTAATCTTAATGCATTATGGTCAGAAAAGATGCTTGGAACGATTTCGATTTTTTTGAATTTATCAAGGTTAGATTTATGGCCCAGGATGTGATCTATCCTGGAGAAGGTTCCGTGAGCACTTGAGAAAAAGGTGAAATTCACTGTTTTGGGGTGAAATGTCCTATAGATATCAATTTGGTCTAACTGGTCTATTGTATCATTTAAAGTTTGCGTTTCCTTGTTAATTTTGTTTAGTTGATCTGTCCATAAATGTGAGTGGGGTATTAAAGTCTCCCACTATTATTGTGTTGTTGTTAATTTCCCCTTTCATACTTGTTAGCATTTGTCTTACATATTGCGGTGCTCCTATGTTGGGTGCACATATATTTATAATTGTTATATCTTCTTCTTGGATTGATCCTTTGATCATTATGTAGTGGCCTTCTTTGTCTCTTTTCACAGCCTTTGTTTTAAAGTCTATTTTATCGGATATGAGTATTGCCACTCCTGCTTTCTTTTGGTCTCTGTTTGCATGGAAAATCTTTTTCCAGCCCTTCACTTTCAGTCTGTATGTGTCCCCTGTTTTGAGGTGGGTGTCTTGTAGACAACATATATAGGGGTCTTGTTTTTGTATCCATTCAGCCAGTCTTTGCCTTTTGGTTGGGGCATTCAACCCATTTACATTTAAGGTAATTATTGATAAGTATGATCCCGTTGCCATTTACTTTATTGTTTTGGGTTCGGGTTTATACACCCTTTTTGTGTTTCCTGTCTAGAGAATATCCTTTAGCATTTGTTGGAGAGCTGGTTTGGGTGGTGCTGAATTCTCTCAGCTTTTGCTTGTCTGTAAAGCTTTTGATTTCTCCTTCATATTTGAATGAGATCCTTGCTGGTACAGTAATCTGGGCTGTAGGTTATTTTCTTTCATCACTTTAAGTATGTCTTGCCATTCCATCCTGGCCTGAAGAGTTTCTATTGAAAGATCAGCTGTTATCCTTATGGGAATCCCCTTGTGTGTTATTTGTTGTTTTTCCCTTGCTGCTTTTAATATTTGTTCTTTGTGTTTGATCTTTGTTAATTTGATTAATATGTGTCTTGGGGTGTTTCGCCTTGGGTTTATCCTATTTGGAACTCTCTGGGTTTCCTGGACTTGGGTGATTATTTCCTTCCCCATTTTAGGGAAGTTTTCAACTATTATCTCCTCAAGGATTTTCTCATGGTCTTTCTTTTTGTCTTCTTTTTCTGGGACTCCTATGATTTGAATGTTGGTGCATTTAACATGGTCCTGGAGGTCTCTGAGATTGTCCTCATTTCTTTTAATTCGTTTTTCTTTTTTCCTCACTGATTCATTTATTTCTACCATTCTATCTTCTATTTCACTAATCCTATCTTCTGCCTCCGTTATTCTACTATTTGTTGCCTCCAGAGTGTTTCTGATCTCATTTATTGCATTATTCATTGTATATTGACTCTTTTTTATTTCTTCTAGGTCCTTGTTAAACCTTTCTTGCATCTTCTCAATCCTTGTCTCCAGGCTATTTATCTGTGATTCCATTTTGATTTCAAGATTCTGGATCATTTTCACTATCATTATTCGGAATTCTTTCTCAGGTAGATTCCCTATCTCTTCCTCTTTGGTTTGGTTTGGTGGGCATTTCTCCTGTTCCTTTACCTGCTGAGTATTCCTCTGTCTCTTCATCTTGGTTATATTGCTGCGTTTGGGGTGGCCTTTCTATATTCTGGGAATTTGTGGAGTTCTCTTTATTATGGAGCTTCCTCAGTGTGGGTGGGGTTGTATCAGTGGCTTGTCAAGGTTTCTTGGTTAGGGAGGCTTGTGTTGGAGTTCTGGTGGGTGGAGCTGGATTTCTTCTCTCTGGAGTGCAATGGAGTGACCAGTAATGGGTTATGAGACATCAATGGTTTGGAGTAACTTTGAGCTGCCTGTATATTGAAGCTCAGGGGTGTGTTCCTGTGTTGCTGGACAATTTGCGTGGTATGTCTTGCTCTGGAACTTGTTGGCCCTTGGGTGGTGCTTGGTTTCAGTGCAGGTATGGAGGCATTTGATGAGCTCCTATTGATTAATGTACCCTGGATTCAGGAGTTCTCTGATGTTCTCAGGATTTGGACTTAAGCCTCCTGCTTCTGGTTTTCAGTTTTATTTTTACAGGAGCCTCAAGACTTCTCCATCTATACAGCACCGATGTTAAACATCTAGGTTAAGAATGCAAAGTTTCTCCACATTGAGGGCTACCCAGAGAGGTTCACTGGGGAGTGGAAAGTGATGAAGATCAGATGTAGTGCTTCAGGAGGATGCTCTGGCTGCGGTGTAGACAGTGATGGGCAGTCCCGGCCTGCAGACAGGGAGACGAGCGACTGGCTTCCGTCTGCGCCGCTCAGGACACCGCCGGTGACTGGTGCTCCCGGCCTCGCCGCGGTGCGGGCAGTCTGTTCATGCCTCGTGTTTGAGGGCAGGGGGTGGCTCAGCGGCTGGGTCGCAGCTTTCCTATTTCTGCTTTATTGACTATGCCAAAGCCTTTGACTGTGTGGATCACAATAAACTGTGGAAAATTCTGAAAGAGATGGGAATACCAGACCACCTGACCTGCCTCTTGAGAAATCTATGCAGGTCAGGAAGCAACAGTTAGAACTGGACATGGAACAACAGACTGGTTCCAAATAGGAAAAGGAGTGCGTCAAGGCTGTATATTGTCACCCTGATTATTTAACTTATATGCAGAGTACATCATGAGAAACGCTGAACTGGAAGAAACACAAGCTGGAATTAAGATTGCCAGGAGAAATATCAATAACCTCAGATATGCAGATGACACCACCCTTATGGAAGAAAGTGAAGAGGAGCTAAAAAGCCTCTTGATGAAAGTGAAAGTGGAGAGTAAAAAAGTTGGCTTAAAACTCAACATTCAGAAAATGAAGATCATGGCATTCGGTCCCATCACTTCGTGGGAAATAAATGGGGAAACAGTGGAAACAGTGGCTGACTTTATTTTGGGGGGCTCCAAAATCACTGCAGATGGTGACTGCAGCCATGAAATTAAAAGACGCTTACTCCTTGGAAGAAAAGTTATGACCAACCTAGATAACATATACAAAAGCAGAGACATTACTTTGCCGACTAAGGTCCATCTAGTCAAGGCTATGGTTTTTCCTGTGGTCGTGTATGGATGTGAGAGTTGGACTGTGAAGAAGGCTGAGCACCGCAGAATTGATGCTTTTGAACTGTGGTGTTGGAGAAGACTTTTGAGAGTCCCTTGGACTGCGAGGAGATCCAACCAGTCCATTCTAAAGGAGATCAGCCCTGAGATTTCTTTGGAAGGAATGATGCTAAAGCTGAAGCTCCAGTACTTTGGCCACCTCATGAGAAGAGTTGACTCATTGGAAGAGACTCTGATGCTGGGAGGGATTGGGGGCAGGAGAAGGGGATGACCAAGGATGAGATGGCTGGATGGCATCACGGACTCGATGGATGTGAGTCTGAGTGAACTCCAGGAGTTTGTGATGGACAGGGTGCTGCGATTCATGGGTTCACAAAGAGTCAGACACGACTGAGCAACTGAAATGAACTGAACTGAACTGAGTCAAAGCTATGGTTTTTCCAGTAGTCACATATGGATGTGAGAGTTGGACTACAAAGAAAGCTGAGTGCCAAAGAATTGATACTTTTGAACTGTGGTGCTGGAGAAGACTCTTGAGAGCCCCTTGGACTGCAAGGAGGTCCAATGAGTCCATCCTAAAGGAAATCAGTCCTGGGATTTCTTTGGAAGGAATGATGCCAAAGCTGAAACTCCAGTACTTTGGCCACCTGATGCGAAGTGCTGACTCACTGGGAAAGATTGAGGGCGGGAGGAGAAGGGGACGCCAGAGGATGAGATGGCTGGATGGCATCACCGACTCGATGGACGTGAGTCTGAGTGAACTCCGGGAGCTGGTGATGGACAGGGAGGCCTGGTGTGCTGCGATTCATGGGGTCGCAAAGACTTGGACATGACTGAGCGACTGAACTGAACTGAACTGGATGTAGGGCCAAACTTCCCAGAGATAACACTGGAAAAGTCACTTCAACCCCCTCAAAAGATAAGAAAGAAGGAGGAGGATCGGAAGACGATGACAGCTGCACACAAATATAAAACTGCTGTGCAGCAAAAAGCTGCAGCAAAACCAAGTCCAAAGACAAACTGGACCCACCCTGATAAGCCACTGAAGACAAAGGGGTTATTTCCTTAGTCTGCAAAACAAACAATAAAAAGAAAGAAAAGAAAAATGGGCAAAATATACGAACAGGTAATTGTCTAAAAAGCATAAAAAGGAAATCACTATTTGAAAGGACACTCCAATTAACTCAAGATTAGAGTCTGCATATCAAAATAAATAAATGTTTTTCACCTACTGAATGATTTTAAAATCTTTTTGAGAAGGGCAGACAACATTCAAAAGTTAACAGATTCAAGTGGAAAGTGTACATTCCTGCCCAACCCCCCATGTCTTAGTTGTTTTCCCTATAGGCAATCAATACTATCCATTTTTTGGGTACACATGTAACAATTGCTATGGAGAAGGAAATGGCACCCCTATCCAGTATTCTTGCCTGGAGAATCCCATGAATGGAGGAGCCTGGTGGGCTACAGTCCTCTGGGTAGCAAAAAGTCGGACACGACTGAGCGACTTCACTTTCACTCACTTAAACAACTGCTAAATTTGTGCACAGGTAAATAAGTTTACATTTCTCATTTTTTACAGAAATGGTAGCATCATGTTTATAACCCAGCTTCATATCCATTTTCATCAACTGTGCTCAGCCGCTCAGTCGTGTCTGACTCGCTGTGACCCCGTGGACTGCAGCCCGCCAGGCTCCTCTGTCCGTGGGATTCTCCAGGCAAGAACACTGGAGTGGGCTGCCATGCCCTCCTCCGGGGGCTCTTCCCGACCCAGGGATCAGACCCGCGTCTCCTGCGTCTCCTGGTTCGGCAGGTGGGTCCCTGACCACTAGTGCCACCTGGGAGGCCCATTTCTTTTCCCACATCCTGGCTAATGTCACAGAGAAAAAATGATTCCTAGGAGGTGGTAATTTATAGTCCTCTTGTCATGTAATTTGTACTTTTTTCATATTAAACATTTCACATTTAAATGCTATTTATGTTTTCTTTTCTGTTAATTCATAATTTTTGCCTAGTTGTCAACTGGGTTATTGATCTGTTGGTTTGTAATTCTTAATATATTAGGAAATCCAGTTCTTATTTGTGATAATGCAAATACCTCTCAATTCGTTTGTCTTTTGACTTTGCATAACATGAGTTTTGCCGTGAACAATTTTTTTTTTATGAAGTTGAATTTGTCAATCTTGTCTTCAGTAGCTTCTAAGTCTAGATCATAGAACAAACCTGTATTATAAAACAATTCTCTGATGAATTCCTATAACAATATTTCATTTTTTACAAGTGAATCTTTGTTCCAATTGGAATTTATGAAATATGAATTCAACATTTCCCATCCACCCCCAGTTTATCCATTTTTCCTCACTGATTTGAGATGTGGTCTTTATCATATATTATATTCCTAAGTATATTTAAGTCTATACCTGTGATCCATTAATCTACTCTAACAATTTTTATATTATATTTTATAGAAATATTATACAAGTTTTAAAAATTTTATATTATTTTTAAAATCTGGTCATGTTATTTTCTGAATTTTCCTATCTTTCTGTTTATTTTCTGAATCTTTCTGTTTATTTGTTTCTCCAAGTGGTCTTTAAAATAAGCTCATCAAATTACCCCTCAAAAAAAATCTTGTTGCTATTTTTATTAGATCATGTTCAAATTATAGCTGAGAGAGAATGGATTTTCTTTTTATTCATTTTTAATTGAAATACAGTCAATTTACAACATTTTGTTAGTTTCAGGTGTACAGAAAAGTGATTCAGTTATACATATCTCAATATAGCTATTCTTTTTCAAACTGTTTCATTCTAGCTTATTATAAGATCCTGAATATAGTTCCTGTGCTACACAGTAGGACCCTGTTGACAGGAGTTTGATATATTAATCTCAAATTCCTAACTTATCACTCTCCCCTCAGACTATTTGATTTTCTTTTTAATCCATAGGAATTGGAAATTGAAGCCAAACAATATTTTACAGAAAGTGAACAATGTCAGCACCCCGAGAATGGATATTTTCATCATGCCCCAAGTTTCCATCCAAGAACATGGCATGACTTTCATTTATTCAAGACTTTCTGGGGTCCCTCAGATGCATATTACATTTTTTTTCACACAGATACTGCACACTCCTTAAGTCTCTTCCTAGTTATTTTATATTTTATTGCTATTTGACTAGATTTTTTTTTCTCTTTTTACTTCTATGATACTCATCGTGGGCCAGCATATTGGGTAACAGTCTCGCTCGTCGTGGCTGACAGGGGAGAACCTTTGTGGAGGGTCGTGTGGTGTTTGCCTTCAATCTTAAAAGTGCATTCACCCTTCATCCAACAACCTCACCACTGGGTATTATGCCTACGCTGGACACATAAATGTGTCTCAAGATACATGGGCAAAGACGTTCACCACGGGCTTACTGCCAAAGCAAGAATCAAAGGCTCCTCACTATAGGGTGAGCTCAACACTGGGACACCCCAGTGATGAATCCTATGAACTGTTAAGAGGATTACACGCTAGTGAAAATGTGTCCGAGATCCACGACTAAGTTAAGAGACAAGCGGTCTAGCAGTATTTATCACAGGATACTAACATATAAAGAAAATGGAAGAAGAGACAGAGATGAATAAAGATCTCTTTTTCTGGAAGAAATCACAAAAACATCAATATTGGAGAGACTGGAGAAGGGAGGAAAGGATGGAAAAGTAGATTTTACTTTATTTTGTACTTTCAACACTATTACCATCAACAGCAATCGTTTGGGTGGAGGGCTTAGGAGACATTTTAGTTTTCTTCTTTATAAATAAAAATATTATTTAAAAATTTTATGTATTTTAAAAAATAATGTGTTACTTTAAAAACAAGCTAAAGATGAAATCTAAGGGTATTTAAGGATGCACTTAAAAGTCAGACACTATAGCTCTCATTCCACACATCACACACAAAATTTATAGGAAAAGAAAATCTATAGCAATGGTTTATTCTAAAGCAAATGACCAGCATCCTGGAGAAATTGCCATGATAACACTGACAAAGATAAGGCTGATGGAGAAAGCTGGAAAGCATGCAATGTTCCCCTTTAAGAGTAGTTCTAGATAAGGTGTCAGATTTATTAAAAAAAAAAAAAAAACAAACTTGAAGGTAAGTCTGGAAAGAGTGTACTCCCAGGGACAGAAACCCAGTGGGCCAGGCGTGCCGCTGTCCCAGACCCTGGCTTTGGAGCAGGGTTCCTCTACGCCTGCCCTTCTGAGCAGCAGCAGAGGCTGCACCCAGTCACTACAAACGGAGGCTCTCGGACACCACCCCAGACCTGCTGCCGCTGCTGCTGCTAAGTCACTTCAGTCGTGTCCGACTCTGTGCGACCCCATAGACAGCAGCCCACCAGGCTCCCCCGTCCCTGGGATTCTCCAGGCAAGAACACTGGAGTGGGTACCCCAGACCTACTGCATCAGAACTGGAGCCATATACATCTTCCCTGGAATCCGCCTGCAATGCAGCAGACCTGGGTTCCATCCCTGGGTTGGGAAGATCTCCTGGAGAAGGGGATGGCTACCCACTCCAGTATTCCTGCTTGGAAAATTCATGGACACAGGAGCCTGGTGGGCTACAGTCCACGGGACTGCAAAGAGTTGGATACAACTGAGTCCCTAACTCAGTGACTCAGGGGTTGCAAAGAGTTGGGCTCACTGAGTGACTAACACTTTCACTTTTTTTCCCATGTATTCACAACCCCTCCAGGAGATTAAAGCCTAAGTCCAATACTTTGCCCGCCTGATGCGAAGAGCTGACTCGCTTGAAAAGACACTGATGCTGGGAAAGACTGAAGGCAAAAGGAGAAGGGGGCAGCAGAGGACGAGATGGTCGGATGGCATCACCAACTCAATGGACGTGAATCTGAGCAAACTCCAGGAGATAGTGTAGGACAGAGGAGCCTGGCGTGCTGCAGTCCATGGGGTTGCAAAGAGTCAGACACGCCTCAGTAACTGAACGACAGGAGTAATTTTCTATATAGTTTCCCTTTGGTGTTCCTCCACTGGGCAGGGGACCTTTGGATCTAAGGGCACACACCCACCTGTGACCCGCGCTCCAACCCCACACAGCTGAGACCCTGGTGGTCCCTCCCCTGGCAGCCCCAGGCCCACCGTAGGCCCTGCACAGACGCCCCTCCCCAATCTATGCGCACCCCAGGCCCAGGGCGGCATAGAAACTAGCAGAGAGCAGGTGAGAGACACTGCTGCAGGTGCAAAATTCAAGGGGCACCAAAACCCAGCAACCAGGACAAATCAGTGTTGAATGCAGTATGCTAAAAAGTGAAAATGAATGCCCGAAGTCCACAAGGAACGCACTATCAGAAATGTTAATAAAGACAGGATCAGTGTTACTGATTTTCCTTTTGCCTCAAGCTCCAGTACAGCTCGGCACGGCACTGTTCTGGATCTTCTCTATTTAAAACACGTTGCCTCGCTTGCCTCACCCGAGTGCCGGCCCAGCCCAGCATCTCTTGCACTCTTGTCTGGGGCCCTGCAAATGACGGGAGTGGGCCTGGGTTTAGGGAACCAGGGGCAGGTTTCCCCGACTGTCAGATGTGTGGGTGTGGCACGGACACTGGGTGTTTCATTTAAAAACCTGAATGGACTTTGGGCAGGAGTAAGCCTTCCTAGAGGGTAGCACCTCGGAGGAAGTCATGTCGGACTCCCTGCAACCCCACGTACAGTAGCCCGCCAGGCTCCTCCATCCGTGGGATTCTCCAGGCAAGAACACTGGAGTGGGTTGCCATTTCCTCCTCCAAAGGGATCTTCCCAACCCAGGAATCGAACCAGGGTCTCCTACATTGCCTCTTTACCTTTGAGCCACCTTTCTGGAGGGTAATTTTATAATATCCATCAAACCTAAAAATACCATACAGCATGGAGACCACCCTCCTCTTTGATGAAACTGTACATAAAGAGCATCTGTGAGTCATCAAAGATGAGACCTTCAAGTCAGTCTCTACAGGTTGGTATTTTGAAAGTGTTTCAAGTATCTCAGACTCTTTCTGCAATGATAAAATAAGCCTGTACCAAAATTTTGATAATTTATACGTGTTTCCTCTTACACATCAATCTATAATTCAAAAAAATAAAATAAAAGCAGTCAACGCATTTAGAAGCCTTGGGATTCTAGGATCAGCCACGCTCCTCACTGACCTCAACCCCAGACATGTGAATGGTCAGTTTCTGCACATAAAAAGGAGATTACTTCCATCACAGAGGCAATGTAAGAACCACGTGGGATGATGCACGTGTAATTGATAAAGCTCAAAACGGCCGAGCCCAGTGGTGCGGGGAACGGTGGACGGAGTGCTGGCTCTGGGGCCTGGCTGGCTGCAGATGCTGAGGACGGATCAGCCCGGGGGCCCTGAACCTCCCCAACCTCCCTGCATCCCTTCATCTCCACCCCCCAATCAGGGCACTAAAAATATTAGTCAATCAACCACGTTACAGCTAAACACTTCCTGAATAAAACATAACACTTTTAAAATTTTTATCTCCAAATCTAAAGATACATCTCCTGTCAAAACTTAGGGATTTTATGGCTTTAATTTTTGGTATGCATGCTGTCAAAGTTAGTTGATCTTCATGGTTAAAAAACAAATAAAAGTGAATCTCAACCATCTTATGGCAATTTTAAAAAAAGGCCCCTATCGTAAATATGATTAAAGGCCTTAACTCCATGTTTCTTCTTGAACCTTAACCTTAAAAAAAAAAAAAAGCCCTGTTCTTGTAAAGTGACCAATTCCCCAATATTATTACTGGGAAAACAAACGAAAGAATGACTTATGTGTTTGGATGAACATACCAAACGTGGCCTCTTGGTCTCTGTTCCCTACCCCTCCCATCAGAACAACCTCTCCACTATTTTTGTTTTGTCATATTTGCCTGATTTCGCTTACAAATTACACAACCTCGGGCAACTCATGTATTTCCCACCCTGTCTCTTGGGTCCCTCCTTTTGAAAGCGAAGACCCCTGACAGGCCATTCCGAAAGAAGCATCCAACTTTCAAATGCGATGATATTAATATTTGGATCTGGAGACTAAGCGATAAGTTTCTAACGAGAAAGTGACATCGGAGAATAGACTGTTTCCAGCGTGAACTGAAAGGGTCCTCCCGGACCAGAGCCAAGAGGAGAAGGAACAGTCACACGGCGGGCGGCGGATGGCGAGACGGAAAGCGGGGGAAAGAACCCGCTGCTGGTGTGGCCGGGCGAGACTCCCTGATGAAGGGCTTCCCAGGCGGATGCGGGTTAAGGGTCCGCAGGCCCACGCAGGGGACACGGGTTCCATCCCTGCTCCGGGAAGATCCCCCACGCCTCGGAGCGACTAGGCCCGCGTGCCCCAACCACCGAGCCTGCGCCCTCTGGCCGGGGAGCTGCAACCACTGAAACCCAAGCACCCCAGAGCCGGCGCCCCGCAACCCAAGTCACCGCAACGAGGAGCCACACGTCACAACTCCAGAGGAGCGCTGCTCGCCACCCCTGGAGGAGGCCCATGCACGGCCACGGAGACTCAGCACAGCCCGAGACACACGAGCACTTATTCAAAAGCCGCACCACTGAGGCAGAGAGCCCCGATCAGACTGTCTTGGCCAGCCTGACTCTCCAGGCTAGGGCCTGGCACCCACTCGAAGGCCACACTTTCCTCTCCACTTTCTCAACCGTCCTGTTTCACAGAGCTCACCAACAGCACTGGGTCTGCAAGCCAGGGTCCTGTGCTCGGGGAGCCGACGCCATCCCACGTGGGGACTTGTCCCGCCGCCATGCAAAGCCCCAGTTCTCCAGCCTGAGCAGAGGCTGGGTCTCATCCCATGACCTGTACTGGGCCTGGGACAGACTGCAAGGCCAGGATCTGAGGCCCCAGGGTCCGATGGATAGGGTAAGCAAGACAGAGAGCCAGGGACAGACAAGGAGGTGGAAGCCCCACCTCACCAGGAGAGAAGCACCCTCTCCTCCCAGTCAGATGACTACCAAGGGGCTCAGGGGGCCCAGTGGTGCCAGAACTTCTAATTCGTACCCCCAAGAACTCACGGTTCTTGACCCTCGTAGAAACTCTCCTAATCCTCAGCTCTGGCAAGTCAGTCCCATTTCACGTTCAACCCCACATGGCTTCCCATGGCTCCTGCAATGCGGGAGACCCAGGTTCAATGCCTGGGTTGGGAAGATCTCCTGGAGAAGGAGATGGCTACCCACCCCAGTATTCCTGCCTGGAGAATTCCAGGGATAGAGGAGCCTGGCGAGCTACAGGCCATGGGGTCACACAGTCAAGACACGACCGAGCGATCAACACACATGGCCCAAAGCCAAGACCTGGTAGGTTGCAGTCTGGCTGGGGCATTCGATAAACGTGGGAGGACAGACGCCCCCCGCCTCCTTCTCACCCCAGACGGTGACCCTGCCGAGGGGGGACCGCCAGCCAGGCGCTGCTTCCACGGTGCCCACTCCCGTCGTCGCCAGTCATCCACGTCTGCAAGGTGACACCCACAGGTACTGGGAGCACGCCTCTGCTCGCCTTCTGTCTCTACGAACTCTGACTCCTACAGTGCCGAGTACAAGTGAAACCACATCATTGTTGTCCTTTGGGGACTGACTTACCTTGTTTAGCATAATCTCTTCCAAGTTGCGCGGTAGTGTGCATCGGGACTGCTTTCTTTTCTAAGGCTGTGTAGCAGGCCACTGTGTGTGTGTCACACTTCTGAAGACCAGAGTCAGCTGACTTACAATGCTGCGTTGGTGTCAGCTGCACCGCAAGGCAATGCAGACAGATGCATATATATATAGATTCTTTTTCATATTCTTTTCTCTTATATTCAAGTACTCTTGGCTGGAAAATCCCATGGACGGAGGAGCCTGGTAGGCTACAGTCCATGGGGTCGCAAAGAATCGGCCACGACTGAGCGACTTCACTTTTCTCTTATAGGTTATTACAAAGTATAGAGTCTACTTCCCTGTTGGTAAGCTATTTTATATGTAGTGGTGTGTATATATTAATCCCCAGTTCCTCCCTTTTCTATACTGATGTAGATAAGAACAAAGAGGGTAGGACCACATAACTGCATTTCAAATCCCTTGGAAATCTTTGCTTTGTCCTCATTCAATTACCAATAACAGGCTTTTTTAAAAAAAAAATCAAGACACAGAAAGCACTGCTGGAAAGGTATTTCGGGTAACATGAGAGTCCAAAGGTCTTTTGAAATAAGTGTTTGGCTCTTCAGTGTTTAGAAAATAATTCCGTATGAATAAATAAACCATTATTCCAGGAGGTTTTTTTTTTTTTTAAAGAAAGGAATGAAACAGGGGGAAAAGCATAATCCACAAAACCACATATTTCTTAACACTCCTGGGATAAAGTAGATTGTTTTTGCTATGACTATGTTTGTTTAACAAAAACATTCTGCAGCCCTGTTGACTCCCTGGAAATGAGGCCTTTCAGACATCTGCAGAAGAGCCAAAGCGATGTTGCTGCTGCTTCAGATTTCCTTATGGGGAAGGATCCCCTGGAGGACGGCCACCCACTCCAGTGTTCTGGCCTGGAGAATGCCATGGACAGACGAGCCTGGCGGGCTACAGTCCACGGGGTCGCAAGGAGTCGGACACAACTGAAGCACCCTAGCGCACACACACACCAGCTTCCAACACAAGAGAGCTCGTGCTTGCGCAATGACCAGTGACCTCGGAGCTCACTCAGGTCCCTGCAGCAGGCCAGCCACGCCCAGCTGCAGCAGCCCCCACGTCCGCGCCCAGCAGTCGTTTGTGCTTTAGCCCGATTACTCAGACTCTGACTCTGCTTCTCTAATTATATCCACTAATGGCCCTGTCAATACCAGGAGCCCAATATTAGAGACAGACACCATCTCCAGGGGGTCAGCGCCTGCTCAGGTGAAGCTGATCACGAGACTGTTCGACCAAATCCTCTTTTTCCCTCTAAGTCCCTTGAAGGCCACCATTTCTATGACCTCAATCTGCCTGGCTTTGCAGTAGATCCAATTCAGCAAAACACAAAAGTCAATCATTGCTCGACGTGGGGTTTTTCACCGTATAAGTGGAAAAAAAGGAATTTGAGCTTTAAAATAAGGTTTGCAGCCCATGTCTTTAGTATCATTTCTAAATCTGGGGCATAAAACTTCATCTTAGAGTCTTCAAATTCAAATTTTTGTCAACTTTTTATCAACTAATTCATGTTTCTGAAATAAAACAAAACAGAAAGAAACACACACATCCAGACTCAGGAGACCACACCATTAAAACACCATGTATTCTTTTATATTCTGTTAATTGGATTGAAATTCACTTAACATAAAGTCAATCATTTGAAGTGAAAGAGTCAGGGGCATTTAAATACATTTACAATGTTCTTTGGAAGGAATGATGCTAAAGCTGAAACTCCGGTACTTTGGCCACCTCATGCAGAGTTGCCTCATTGGAAAAGACTCTGATGCTGGGAGGGATTGAGGGCAGGAGGAGAAGGGGACAACAGAGGATGAGATGGCTGGATGGCATCATGGACTCAATGGACCTGAGTTTGAGTGAACTCCGGGAGTTGGTAATGGACAGGAAGGCCTGGCGTGCTGCGATTCATGGGGTCGCAAAGAGTTGGACACAACTGAGTGACTGAACTGAACTGAACTGACTGAGAATGTTCTAGGATCAGCACCTGTTTCTAGTTCTGAAATGAGGCAACTGCAAATCCATCAGGCACGTATTCACCGGTCCTCTCTCCCCTGCCCCCAGGCAATCAGCAACCTGCTTTCATAAAACACAATTGTTAACACCTTAACTATATATCACAGATAAACTCACGAGGGAAATCTCAGTACGACTAAAAGCACTTCTTCAAGCTTCCACGAACCTAGGATTCTACAGGTCAGCCAGCAATAACTGACGAAACAACACATGTTCATCAAATGAGTTCCGAGATGGGGGTCAGCAGTCCACAGTGCTTATGACTCCCCAGTGCAGGAGACGTGGATTCGACCCCTTGTCCAGGAGGATCCCACAGACCACGGAGCAGCCTGGATGGGAGGGGAGTTTGCAGGAGAATGGATACATGTATATGTATGGCTGAGTCCCTTTGCTCTCCACCTAAACATTGTTAATTGCCTATACTCCCATATAAAATAAGTAATTAAAAACAAAACAATACCAGGTACTGTGCAGCTTAGATTTCACAGTGAGGGTACTCAAACATTAAAAGCAACCAACTAGAAACTGAACCCAGAGTATTAATAAAATATTTCACACACTTTAATGTACTTTTTATAGAGAAGACACGAAGGATTACCAAGTCTTCAAACTTTTAACCAAACTCATTCACAGCGGACCCAAAAACAGCTTAGCATGAGTCAGAAGGGAACCTAATTATCAGCATTTTATGCCCCTTTTCCTAATTGAGCATGACAGCTCTCTAGCTGACACTCCCGGAAGTTCTCTTTTGATTCTGAGACTACAATAAACGGATTGCGTCAAAGACCAGCCTCTAATGAATATGTACAAACAATACGGAAATGAAACTGTTTAAAATGTAAATGAGACCCTATATGGATTTCTATGATAAAAGTCTCAAGGCCTGGTATAGTAGTGATCAGCACATAACATCTTCAAGGCTGAAAACGTGGCCGGTCTGAGTTGAATGCGCCACGCGTGTAAAATGTACATGAGATTTCAATGACTTAGCATGGAGATAAGCATGCAAGACACCTAGGCTAAGAAACTGACATGCTGAAATGACAACATTTGGAATAGATGAGGATTAAACAAAATATATTAAAGTGAATCTCACCCCTTTCTACCTGTTTTAAAAGTGGCTACTGGAAATGTAAACTTATACATGGGGCTCCCATATGAGCTGGATGGCACTGCTCTTATAATTACTTATTAATCATTTACTTAACATTTATCACTGCTTCTAATTATACAAATTATTCATTTTAATCTTTTTCTGTCCTTCCCGATAAATAAGTTCTGCCGGGCAAGAGTCCAAGCTGGGTTTGTTCGCCAACAGGCTGGCCAGTGCCTGGAGAAGGCTCATTAACAGTCATCACTAAATGAAGAATTCCTCTACTTACTGATACGGCCACCACCCACGTCATGACCACACCAGAACTTTTTCTGCCAAAGGAAGGCCAGTGCAAACTGTCACCTGCAGCCACTCTGGGGGCTAAACTCGGGGGTGCCGCACACCCTAGGCTCCAAGTAAATTAGCCAGGATGATACCAAGAGGACATGAGTTTGAGCAAACTCCGGGAGATAGTGAAGGACAGGGAGACCTGGTGTGCTGCAGCTCACGGGATCCCAAAGAGTCGGACATGGCTGATGGACTGAACAAGCACAAACACGATGAAACAACCCATAATGAGTCCTCGAAAACCATCACCCAGGGTAAAACCCAGAGGGAGTTTATTTTTTTCTTAATCATGGTAAAGTATACATAAAAATTTACCACTGTAACCATATTTCAGTGTACAGTTCAACAGTTCCAAGTACACTAACACTGCTGTGTAACCATCACCAGGAAACCATCTCTTAACCAACAGTGCCAGCTGCAGCTGCCCCTCAACCCTGCCCCTCAGCCACCCAAGCAGAGAGGACCGCACCTCCATCCCCCAGCCCTGCTTCCTCTGCCCCCTCCGGCAGGAGCAGAAGATACAAGAGCAGCAAGGAAGAAGCAGCAGCTGCTCTGACTCACAGGAATTCCCAAACGTGAAAATCTGCCACTGGAAAAGAATCAAAGGTTGAGGCGACAAGAGAAGCAAAGGAGGAAAGCAAGAATTTCACTTTGCAGACACGGCCGGAAGACAGCCCCAAGACAAAGCATCTTAACCGCAAGCAGTATAAAATGGGGGGAAAAGAAATTTCCCAAAAGCGTGGTGCCCCGAGGGCGTAAGTGCACTTCGGTTTGGCATTTACATGGGACAGAAGAGCGTATTACTATTTCCTTTTATCCTGAGTCATTACCATAATGGACCTTAGGAGAGTTTTTTTTTTCCTTTCATTTCAGAATATAATAATATAAAATCATTCACTATGGAAACTGTCAAAAAGCATAAGAATTCACATGCACACAGACTAGTTTTATGAGTTGATGGCAGTTAGGGACCCCCTGGCGGCCCAGTGCTTAAGGCTTCACACTTCCAGTACAAGGGACGTGCGCCTGATCCCTGGTCGGGGAACTAAGACCCCACGTGCCACAGGGCAAAAAATACATAAAAATCAATACGCTAAAGGTGAACTTTCCTACAAACGGTGCCAGAACAACAGAACAACAGACTCTCCGTATAGAAATGTCCCAAATTTCGTCACTACACAAATACAGTTGTAGAGTCATTCCTCGAATAGTCAGATTCACGGAGAGAGGAAGTAAATGATGGTTTCCAGGGTTCGGGGAAGGGAAGAATGGGGAACTGGTGTTTAACAGCCACAGGATCTCAGCTGAGGAAGATAAGATCTGGAGATGGACGGTGGTGACAGCTGCCCAACAATTCGGATGTACTTAATGCCACCGTATTGTACGCTGAGAAACAGGTCAGAGGGTAAAGCTTTATGTTATGTGTCTGCGTTACCAGAACCTCCCTGCTGGCTCAGACAGTAAAGCGTCTGCCTGCAACGTGGGAGGCCTGGGTTCGATCCAGAGGTCGGGAAGATCCCCTGGAGAAGGAAACGGCAACCCACTCAAGTATTCTTGCCTGGAGAATCCCATGGTCCGAGGAGCCTGGCGGGCTACAGTCCATGGGGTCACAGAGAGTCAGACACGAACGAGCAACTTCACTTTCACTTTACCAAAATTTGAAAAAAAATAGGATGTCAGTACTTCAATCATGAAAAAAAAAGAAGAGTTTATGACAGAATAAATCCCGTTATCTCCAGGCTTAGTATCACGTCTACCCTCAAAGGAAGCCCACTCGTGGTTTCAAAGGCATGGTTCCCAGACACACCAGCGATGCACACCAGTGGGTCCCCTCTCTCTGCTGTGGTGGAGACACATACTCAGCAGCACAGTCAATTCATTTGCAAGATGTACCAAAAGTTCCATATATTGTGAATGCACTTTAATAAATAAAATTATGTGTATGACATCACAAAAGATTCAACAGCACTCAAATGAGGATAGGACCAGACAGCTCTCAAGCTCTAAAAAAGGCTTCACACCTGCATTTTCAGCTTTGCATGAACAATTACCGCGTTCATGTGAAAACTCCCAAATTGGTGCATGGAAATAGAAAATCGTACACATGGGCTCCGGTCACCAATTTGCATGCAAAATTGTCCTCAGCAATCTTTGGTTTATTTTTTGCCATGTAAGATATGGACTAGGGGCGGTCAGTGATGCCCCAGGAGACTGATTTTAGGAGGCATTTTGGTTCCCACTATTAAAAAAGGGGGTCCCTGATGATGTCTGGGTCTATACACGCATATAAAATCCTTCCCAGCTGCCTTCTCATGCATTTCATTGGAAGAGTGGGAAAGCCTGAGAACGAGATTAAGTAGAATAATGGGTAACAGATATAGAACCAGTAATAGAACAAAGAAGAAACATGGCAAAAAAAATTGTGTTTTCACCCAGAAAGATGCCATCTATCAATGACAGTCTGCACAAGAAGAGAAAGATGGATATTAACCAGGCAGGAAAAGGGCTTCTCTGATTCAGCCAACGATATTTACTGGAATGGACCACCAGGAAGCGTAGCCTTTGAGACTGCCGGTGAGGCCCTGACAGGCATCTACGTGCTCAGAAGGGACCCAAAAGTTTTCTCTAACGTTCCTTCCCTTCCTTGCCGCTTCCCTTTTTCATTTGACACGCAGCTAGTGTGAACTGAGATACGCTGGAAGTGTGAGAAATACACACGATTTCAAAGACTTTGTGGAAAAAAGAAAAAGAATGTAAAATATCTCAGAGTGTTTCACTGATCACATGTTGGACTGATAATATTACAATTGATTTACCTATTTTAATAATTTTTATTATCACTACTGGAAAATTTTAAAATAGATTCATGGCTCATCTTATATTTCTATCAGACAAGGTCTGTTCTAGAACCTTTTGTTTTAGTTAAATTTTTTATTTTAAACCTATTTCAATCCAAAAAACATTATCCCTCCTCTACTTTTATTTTATTTTATTTTATTTTTTTTTTTTCTGAGAGCTTTATTTATTTTTTTTTTAATTAATTTATTTATTTTTAATTTTTACTTTACAATTCTGTATTGGTTTTGGCATAGATTGACATGAATCCACCACAGGTGTACATGCGTTCCCAAACATGAACCCCCCTCCCACCCCCCTCCCCACAACATCTCTCTGGGTTATCCCCGCGCGTCAGCCCCAAGCGTGTCATATCCTGCATCAGACATAGACTGGCATTTCGATTCTTACATGTTATTATACATGTTTCAATGCCATTCTCTCGAATCATCACACCCTCTCCCTCTCCCTCTGAGTCCAAAAGTCCGCTATACACATCTGTGTCTTTTTTGCTGTCCTGCCATCTTATATTTCTATCAGACAAGGTCTGTTCTAGAACCTTTTGTTTTAGTTAAATTTTTTATTTTAAACCTATTTCAATCCAAAAAACATTATCCCTCCTCTACTTTTATTTTAAATTAGATCCATGCCTCACATTATATTTCTATGGGATAGATTTGTTCTAGAACCTTTTGTTTTAAATTATTTAAGCTGATTTCAGTAAAAAAAAAAAAAAAAAGCATGATCCCTTCTCTACTTTTATTAAGCTGCCAATTTAGCTCTGACTAAGCATCCTTTAGCCACAGGCATCAGTACAGTCACTTCTCTTCCAAAAATAAACCTGTAACACGGAGAAATGGGGCAAAGCTGCTGAAATATTTACAGTGTGGGATCAGTGAGTCATCTATCTTCAAGTCCATTAAATCTTCTTACTCGTTGTCACTACTCCAAATTGGAGGGGAAAAGCAAAACTTCTTACAGTCTTCACATCTGATAGTGAAAGTAGCTCAGTCGTGTCCGACTCTGCGATTCCGTGGAATTCTCCAGGCCAGAACACTGGAGTGGGTAGCCTTTCCTTTTCTCCAGGGAATTTTCCCAACTCAGGGTCGAACCCAGGTCTCCTGCATTGCAGGCAGATTCTTTACCAGCTGAGCCACAAGGGAAGCCCCAGAATACTGGAGTGGGTAGCCCATCCCTTCCCCAGCAGATCTTCCTGACCCAGGAATCGATCCAGGGTCCCCTGCACTGCAGAAGGATTCTTCACCAGCTGAGCTGTCAGGGAAGCCCTCACATCTGATGTTTGGTCCCTGAGCCCTTACATATCCGCTCTTGGAGAATTCCTAGTGACACCGTCACACCAGCTCCTACGGTGTTTACCTCTCTGGAGCAAGTGGGTTCGCAACCTTTTTCTGCCCCTACTCTGTCTGCAGCCCCAAACACCCTCCTGAGTCTCACCCCGCCAGGCAGCGAACCTCAAACTGAGCATCTCGCCTGCAAAGCAGCACTGCTCTGGCAAAACTGAAATAGCCTCGGAGGCCGCCAGCCAGCCGGCATCCCGGCTGAGATTATTCACGTCAGAAATATCAATAGACCCTCCAGTCTGTTTTGTTAAGTCCGTGGAAGTGCTCTGGATTGGATTTTTCTGGGTGATTTATGTTACATTCCAGAAACACAAATTCTGCCTCACGCACTTAAGACATCGCTGCAGTCACAATCCTGTTTAATGGAGCCGACTCCCTTCCTGGGCTTCCCTGTCTGGCTCCTTTGGGGTGAGATGAGAACTTCATGATGTCCAGTTCCCACATCCCAGTAAGAAGGGAGTGTCGTTAATACTTTGTTATCACTACAGATCAGGGTCTTAACTCTAAACAATGGAGGCAGAAAGAGACCAGGAACCTGGAACTGAATTACAGGGTGGAAAGCTGGTGGCGTTTCCAAGCTGGCGAAGGCAGAGGTGGGTGGGCCGGTGGCCCAGGACGCACCTGTGTGGCTCAGTGGAAAGGCCCGCGGCGTGTATGCAGCCCAGGGGGCTTTGAGAGTCCTGATTCTGCTACTAGCTCTGTGTCCACAGCCAGATCCCTGAAGACACCATGGAACGGTCTGCAAAGCAAAGGGAACTGTGGTTTGGGCAATTAGGGCGACTTCATGGTGGCGCCAGCGGTAAAGAACTGTCTGCCCATGCAGGAGAAGGAAGAGCCCCGGGAGGAGCGCACGCCCACCCTCTCCAGCATTCCTGCCTGGAAAATCCTATGGACAGAGGAGGGCTCCAGTCCACGGCGTCGCCAAAGAGTCGGACACAGCAGCGACTACACAGCAGCGTATGCACACACGTGGAGGATGAGTCCCTGGACAAACCAAGGTTTCTGATTTACTGACCAATTATGGTCTCAACAATGACAATGAGGGAGTGGCCAAGCCATTCAGTAAGACGGGGAACAGAAAATACCCCGGGGGAGAGCGACAGCTGTGAGTGAGGAGCTCAGCTCAAGTCAGGCTGCGGACAAGTCAGCTGCCATCTGGCCAGCATTCGCATCCTTTCCCACTGGGTGTTTTACAATTTAAACACTACTTTTAACCTGCTTTTCTGAGAACGGTTTCAAAGGATTCTTTTAGCTGAAAGAGCCCTTAAAGACGATGATGATGGTGACAAGACGACAGAAGTTATTTCAGAAATAAAGCCAATGGTGACAACAATGATACTAACTTCCTCTGAACATTCATTTCATGCCAGACATGGTCTCCTGTGTTTTACACGAATCCTCATTAACGAGAGATGCAGTATTACCATCTCCACTTTAAAAATGAGAAGACTCTGGATCGGAGAGGCTGAATAACTTTCCCAAGGTGGTACCGCTGGTAAGTGCTGGCCTCAGATTCAAACTCAGGCATTCAGAGCCAAAGCCTTTAGCCTCGACACTATGAAGTTTCTCTAACTGCCCAAGCCATCCTTCATTGCACAGATCGTAACATGATGCCCCCATGGTATTAAACAACTGGCTACAGACACAGCTGGCAGCAGAATCAAGACTCTGCAAGACCCCTGGACTACACGCGACGGCTCCTTCCACTACACCACAGAAGTGTAGCTGGCGCAGCAGGGTCAGAACAAAAGACTCCAAGAAACCGACAGGCGCTGTCTCCTTGCTTCTGCACAACTGTGGGCTCCCTTCCCAGGCTCTGGAGTTTGTTTCTGATTCATCAATAGCCAACTGCTTGGATCAGTGTTTTCCTTGAAAGGCTGAGCACAACAAAGCCTTTCCTTGAAATGCAACGTGGATTTCTTCCATGAATTTGGCAGTGTAACCATGATGGGGGGGAAAAAAGCACAGCGTGGATGTGTGCACCACGTTCAGAGCCAGGAAATCTACAATTTGGGGACCAGAAAAACAAGAATAGCTACCTAGTGCTTATAAATAACCATCAGAAACCAGACTTGCCTCATTTCAGGGTATGGCAAGCAAAAACAAAGCAACTGTTTAAAAGCAAATCCAGTTTGCAAAGTTAAATTTTCACAGTTCAAAGACATTTACAAAGTGAGAACGGATTCAGGTGAGCAAATGCAAATAACACGTTGCTGACCTTCTCCATGTCCCTGGACTCCTGCCCACAGTGCAGAAGCTGGGGGCACAGGGCAAAGGTCACGGCCAGGAAGTGACAGGCGCCTTGGTGGACCTCCACAGATAGTTTGACCGGTGTCTAGTTTGAGCGTCCCGGGTACAGGTGGTGCTGTAACAACGTTTCTTCCTTCACCTCAACTCTCCTTGTGTCGTTATTAACACATCCCCAAACACCCACCTTCAAACATCTTTACAGGCTCAAGATTTGACAGGAATTCCCAGATAGCCCTATGCATCAGTCTGACCATTCCCAGTCCAATCTATGCCTGTCTCCCCATGTCACTCCTCCAGTAGGTGAAAACTGATCATGCTCTTTCTGAATTTCTATAGTTGATAGTCAGCTTAGAATCTTTATATATAATGTACAATTACATATGTCTGACTCTTCAGGTAACAATTCTGCTGCTCAGTTTTCTATAACTCAGCTTATCTTTTTCTTACTGATTTGCAGTAAGATTTTCTCTATGATGGGTTGTTCTTATTCAGTTGCTAAGTTGTATCTGACTCTTTGTGACCCCATGGACTGTAGCCTACCAGGCTCCTCTTTCTTCCACTATCTCCCAGAGTTTGCTCAAATTCATGTCCACTGAATCTCCATCCAGCCATCTCATCCTCTGTCGTCCCCTTCTCCTCCTGCCTTCAATCTTTCCCAGCATCAGGGTCTTTTCCAATGAGCTCTTTGCATGGGGTGGCCAAAGTACTGGAGCTTCAGCTTCAGCATCAGTCCTTCCAATGAATATTCATGGTTGATTTCCTTTAGGATTGACTGGTTTATTCTCCTTGTAGTCCAAGCGACTCTCAAGAGTCTTCAGCACCAATTCGAAAGCATCAGTTCTTCAGCACTCAGACTTCTTTATGATCCAAACTCTCACATTTGTACATGACTACTGAGAAAACCATATCTTTGACTGGATGGACCTTAGCTGGCAAAGGTGTCTGCTTTTTAAGATGGATACTAGTCCTTTGTCTGATATGCATATGGGCATACCTCATTTTACTGTGCTTCACAGACACTACGTTTTTTACAAATTGAAGGTTTGTGGCAAGCCCATATTGTCAGATGACAGTTAGCCCTTTTTGGACAGTAAAGTTTGGTTTTTTGTCTTGTTTTGTTTTTGCTGCACTTTTCAGCTTTCAGGATCTTAGTTCCCTAACCAGGGATCTAACCAGGGCCTATGGCAGTGAAAACTCTAAGTCTTAAGCACTGTACTGCCAGGGGATTCTCAGCAATGAAGTACTTTTTAACTAAGAAATATATATTGTTTTTAAATATAATGCTTTTTGCACAATTAACAGACTATAGCATAGTATAATCATAACTTTTACACACACTGGGAAAACAAAACATTTGTGTGACTTGCTTTACTGTGATACTCGCTTTACTGTGGTGTCTGGAACTAAACTGCAGTATGTCTGCAGAGGTGGGCTTGTACTGCAATTTTGTCTGTTTTTTTACATAGAAGTTTTAAAAGTGTATGTGATCAAAACTTCTAAAACTTTGAGGCTTCTGGGTTACATGCATCCTTTCTAAATACAAAGCCTGGGCTCATATAAAACTCCATTTATAGTTAAAAGTGGCACCACTAACCCCTAAGATAAGTGAGTGCTTTGAACTGGGTTTCCACTATGGTGCCAGGTAGCACTTGGCCCCCAGAACAGCCCTGCACACGTGGGCTGAGGGCCAGGAATAGAGTGTGTCTGAGCAGGGTCCAGAGCCCCGTAAGAGGATGAATTAGACATCCAGGAGCCCTCTTTCTCCTAAAGCTACTGAGATAATCTTTCTTATGTGTCAGGTCAACTCTATTCAACTTTAGATTGCAGATTCCTTGTGTTAATGCCTAATAAAATATCTTTCTTGACAATTCAAAAAACACACGTTTTTGGAACTTTAGAGTTCTAACTCTAAAAGACTGGTTTTGCAAAAGGGGAAACTGAGGTTTCTCCCCGCAGAGCCCCCTATCAGTCGTGTCCGACTCTCTTCGACCCCGTGGACTGTAGCCCACCAGGCTCCTCCGTCCATGGGCTTCTCCAGGCAAGAATACTGGAGTGGGGTGCCATTTCCTTCTCCAGGAGAGTTACAGCAGAATCATGGTCTCCAATACCCGCAGGGCCACCACTGCCCGTGTCCCTGTGACCCCAGCCCCCAACTGGCCAGGAGGAATTACACATCCGGGGCACGCCTCATCCCTGTGGTGGCTGCAAGCACCAAGCACCGTTACATTCCTGACGATTCCACGTGGCCCACACTCCTAAGTCTCCATCTGAAGCTGGTTCAGAAAAATCTCCCTGGCAAGTCCCACAGGGGAGCGAAACTCACCATGTTCGAAACAAACCTGCTCACGGCCCCCACGCCTGCCCTGCCTCCTGCTCCTCCGCATGGTTTGCAACATCACGGCCAACGGAGATGCGGGCCCGAAACCGGAAACGACACGGAGGCTTCCTCCGCCTCTCGCTCTTCTCTGCATCCAGCCAGCCGCGGTCTCCTGCCAAGCCTCCTGTGAACCCTCCTTTATGAGGCTCCCTCCTCTGCACGGCCACCCCCTCAGCTTTCCTGACCTCCAGGCTGCCATCCACCCACACTGTCTACACTAACAATCCGGGTAAAACACAGGCTGGCACAGCACCCCAAACCCCCGGCCCCACGCTTCCCGGTCCAGCGGTCCTCACGAGGGATGGTTGTCTCCGAGGGAACATTTTAGAGACCGGGGTACTATCAGTTATGACAGGGATGGGGGACTCATCACCACTTCGGGGGAGCCCAGGCCAGCCAGACATGTCCAGTGCATAGGGTAGACACTAAGAACTCTCCCGATCGCACACAATTTTTAAAAATCCTACTAGACAGTCTTTTTTTTTTTTTAATAATAGAATAACCTGGAGTATGTGCTTTATTCTTTTGTACATCAAAAATATACACTTATAAACATTTACTTCTATTTAATTTTTATTGGAGTGTCGTTGCTTTTCAATGTTGAGCTGGTTTCCGCTGTACAGGGGAGTGCATCCGTTACGCGTGCGCATATAGCCCCTCTTTGGGGGGTTTCCTTCCCATTTAGTCACCACAGGGCGCGGAGGAGCGTTCCCTGAGCCCTACCGTAGGTTCTGGTCACTGACCTGTTTTATTCACAGGAGTGTGTGCATGTCACTCCCCACCTCCCAGCTCACCACACCGCCTCCCGCTTTGTGTTCCTACCTTTCTTCTCTGTGTCTGTGTCTCTACTTCTGTTCTGCAAATAAGATCGTCTATACTACTGGACATTCTTTGTAGAGGAAAAGCCTGGCTCTAATTATTGAAGCCTAGAAATTTCACTCCACTTTGCATATAAACAAAAGTAAAGTGTGCACAGTTTACGGTACTGAACCTTCCAGGAAGGTGGTCCTGAGCACCTCAGGGCGAAAGAGAAAGTTGCTGTCAAGTGCAACTCTTTGCCACCCCATAGACTGTCCATGGGATTCTCCCAGACCAGAATACTGGAGCCTTTCCCTTCTCCAGGGGAGCAGCCTTTCCCTTCTCCAGGGGAGCAGCCTTTCCCTTCTCCAGGGGAGCTTCCCAGCCCAGGGATCGAACCCGAGTCTCTCGCATGGTGGGCAGATTCTTTCCCAGCTGAGCCACCAGGGAAGCCCAAGAATGCTGGAGTGGGTGGCCTCTCCCTTCTCCAGGTCTTCCCGACCCAGGGATCGGACCCAGGTCTCCCGCACTGCAGGCGGATTCTCTACCAGCTGAGCTGTCAGGGACGCTGCCTCCTGGGTGGTCAAGGCCTATTCCCCAACAGAATCACCCAGGGGTGGGGTATACCCCAGGCCCCTCCCCATGCCCCAGGTCTGAGCTGCATCTCAACAGCCTGGGCCACTGGCTTCCCTGGCTCCCTCTGCTCAAGGAGGATTCTGTATGAGGCTTCAGGAGTCATGTTCTAGAAAGGACTGTGGGGCCAAGGCTGAGCTCACAGGAAACAGCTCCCGGTCGATGGGTGACATCTATGCGTGGCAGAACGTGAATTCATGCAGGCGGACAAGGCCCTGCCTCCCGCCCTTCCCCTCCCTGGTTCCCTATCTGCCCTGAGAGCCCTCCAGACTCTTTCTAGAAGAAGCTTCCTCAGCCTCCCCCTACGGCCCGTCTCCCTCCAGACACCACCTGGAGCGCCCGCGGCTTCTAGGGTGTCTCCCAGAGAGACCGAGACTTCATCTTGCCCATTTGGTCCCTCGCAACTGGCTGCTGTCTGCCCAGCTAATAACCAGAACTCAACAAGTTCTCAGCAGACAAACACGATGAAACAGGACCCAGCCAACACACAGTCCGTCGCTGCGAAGGACAAATGGGTGAAACCTCCTCTTCCTCTGCAGCACGCCGCCTCCCCTGAGACCCTGGGCCTCCAGAGATGAGGCAAGGCTGGCCAACAAACCAAGGCTGCTGGCCACAGTCCCGCCGCCAGGACCAGCCTCGTGTGGGCGTGTGATGGAGCCCCCAGGCGGGGACCGGGTACCACCAGGCTGCGGGAGCCGGCGCAGAGGCGTCCACGGGAGCCACCCCCGTGGCTTGGCTTGGCTTGGCTCCATTTGGTCACCCACGTTTGCTCGGCTGCTGAGGGGCCGTGAGGCGAACTTGCCCTGTGATGATTTCCTGCGACTGTCACTTGCAGGAATGATGTTATTTTTAGGGGGTGGGGGACACTGAAGAGGCTTATTTGGCAAATGAACACCATTTGGTCGCCTGAGCTCTCTGCGTGCGGTCCTCACACTAGAAGCTGGTGGTTTTCAAATCCGCCAGAAAGAGTCTCCATACATAGGTGAGGGGCGGGAAAATAAAAACCCCAGGATGACAAGCGTGCAGATTAACCCTGGAACCAGGTGAGAAACCAGGGATGACGGGCAGGAAACCATGAAGCTGGTCGCACGTCAGGATGAGGAAAATTCTGAGGAAGGGAGCATTCTGCCCAAAAGTTTATTAGGAGAGGGCATTCACACCAGGCATTGATGGCGCCCAAAGTCCAATCTACTAGCACCGGGGCAGGAGCTGTCCATTGTGTTCAAAGGACCAGTGACTGAAAATTTAGGACCCCGAGAGGTCTTCTCTCCTCTGAGTTCACTCCCCAGCTCTCAGATAATCAGCTAATAGAGTCCAAATAATCTAATCACGAAGTAATAAATGCACATGGCAAAAACACAATGGATATTCCTACTCAACAGAATTAGACATCAGCTGTTCTGTCGAGATGCTAATGAAACATCAGACAATCTGTGAGAATGCCATGCCAAGGGGAAGAAAGACAAATTGGGCTCCTCCACGCCTCATGGAAATTAGAAGATTCTAAACTAATCAATTAGCTCCACATCCCCACAATCTCCACCCCGTCTCTGCATTATTATTCCTCTTCGTGAAATTTCCTGGGAATCCACTTACTATTCTTACGATCGCAGATATCAAATGAAAATCAAGCCCTCTGCGGAACAGGAGAGAAACTTCCCATTGTAATGTAAGATGAACTGATTAAGGGCACTTAATCTGAGAGCAGCTAATTCTCAAAGCCTCCAAGTGGAGTGGAGGAGAGGTCAGGAAGGAGGGATGCCGCTTAGTTTTGATCACACAGAAAAATGGGTTCTGGCGCTCAGCAGGCTGCCTTGTTAACAATCACAGTAACGAGGGTCGTACGCACTGCAAGTTAGAAAAAGGACCCAATCTTCAGAGAACCAAGGGAGACAGAACACCCTTTCTTTTAGGAAATACGTTGCTCAGGGCTTAGGGATTCTCCTAAAAGATGCAAGCAGCTCAAAAGGGAAGAATGGTTTTGTCTTCCGAAGACAAATCTCATTTTGCCAAACTGCTTACACCCTGGAAAAGGATTGCAAACTCAGATTTGGAATAAGTTTATTACAAGAAACAATAACCACCCTCCACTGAGAACTCTAAGGAAAAAGGAGTCATTTTTTCAGTCTTAAAATTTCTGGGAGGGACTTCCCAGGTGGTCCAGTGGTTAAGAATTTGCCTTCCAATGCAGGGGACCCAGGTTTGATCCCTGGTCAGGGAACTAAAATCTCCCACACGCAGCAGGGCAGCTAAACCCAGGCAGTGCAACTAAAGAGACCCACGCGCCGCAGAGCATACCCAGCATAGCCCCCCCCAAATTTTTTTTTTTAATTCTGGGAGATTCTCTAAGAGTTTTTGTTTATGTGAATTATATCTAGTGATATTTATAGTATTAGAACAATTCAAAAACAAGAGTATCTGAGCACACATTAATTAGTGATGATGTCATCACACATCATGTAACCTGTGGAAAATTCCACCATGGGCTTGTAAAAGAGTGAGAAAAAAAGGCAAGAGAGGTCTTAGTATTATTTTGAAAACAGCTCTGTCCTCAGGGACTCCCAGGGACCACACTCTGAGAGCTGGTTGGCTCTGGCTAACACAGAGATGACAACTGCTTCGAGAGTCACTTCTGCCATAAAATCTAAACACCCGCTGTGTTCAACGCGTCCATAAATGTTTACAAGCTAACAGATGCCAGCTCTAGGAGAACTTCAGAACGTATGTGTGCAACTTTCGATGACAAGCAAGCGGGCCCTTGAGTCACCGCGTTTGATTTATGGTCTCTGCCGATAGAGACGACTTGCTGCATCTACACGGGGTTGTGCAATGTCTTCACTAAGCGACAGGCCTGCCTGGGTGCGTGTGATCCCGTCAACAAATACCTTATTCAAGCCAGTCATTCCCAGAGGCGGCGCCCTTAGTGGTTAGAGGTGCAGCCTCAACAGTGGGATATCTCAGGTTCGAATCCTGGCTCGGCCACTTACTGGCTGGCATTGAGTGAGTTACTTACCCTCTCAGTGCCTTTGCTTCCCCAGATATAAAAAGGACAATAACAGTATTTACCCGTCAGGATCTTTATAGAAATCAAGAGGGTCAGCCACCTAAGACATAGGAAGTACTTAATAAACATCAGCTGTTAGTGTACCTTCTTTGACAATATACAAGGTAGCCCAAAAGTCTCAACGCAGTTTTAAGCTCAAATTTCAGAGGTACAAGGATCACAAACTTACCAAACAACTTGTTGAATTTTGTGAATTTTAAATAATAAAATTTCCATTTTTTGTTTCAGTTCTTCTAAGCGAAAATGGGGAATGCTACCTGAAACAAAAATTTAACTACAACTGTCATCGTGAGGTGGAGAATAAGATGAATATATAAATGATCCTTACAAAAAGGTTTTTTTGCCATTAAGACATATTAATTTAATAGACATTTATTGAGCACCTACAACAGAATGGGAAAGACTAGAGATTCCTCAAGAAAATCAGAGGATACCAAGGGACCATTTCATGCAAAGATGGGCTCAATAAAGGAAAGAAATGGTATGGACCTAAAAGAAGCAGAAGATATTAGGGAGAGGTGGCAAGAATACACAGAAGAACTGTACAAAAAAGATCTTCACGACCCAGATAATCATGATGGTGTGACTGCTCACCTACAGCCAGACATCCTGGAATGTGAAGTCAAGGGGGCCTTAGGAAGCATCACTATGAACAAAGCTAGTGGAGGTGATGGAATTCCAGTTGCTGCTGCTGCTGCTAAGTCACTTCAGTCATGTCTGATTCTGTGCGACCCCATAGACGGCAGCCCACGAGGCTCCCCTGTCCCTGGGATTCTCCAAGCAAGAATACTGGAGTGGGTTGCCATTTTCTCCTCCAGGAATTCCAGTTGAGCTATTTCAAATCCTAAAAGATGATGCTGTGAAAGTGCTGCACTCAATATACCAGCAAATTTGGAAAACTCAGCAGTGGCCACAGGATCAGAAAAGGTCAGTTTTTCACTCCAGGCCCAAAGAAAGGCAATGCCAAAGAATGCTCAAACTGCCACACAATTGCATTCATCTCACACACTAGTAAAGTAATGCTCAAAATTCTCCAAGCCAGGCTTCAACAGTACCTGAACCATGAACTTCCAGATATTCAAGCTGGATTTAGAAAAGGCAGAGGAACCAGAGATCAAACTGCCAACATCCCTTGGGTCATCGAAAAAGTAAGAGAGTTCCAGAAAAACATCTACTTCTGCTTTATTGACTACACCAAAGCCTTTGACTATGTGGATCACAATAAACTGTGGAAAATTCTTCAAGAGATGGGAATACCAGACCACCTGACCTGCCTCCTGAGAAATCTGTATGCAGGTCAAGAAGCAACAGTTAAAACTGGACATGGAACAGCAGAGTGGTTCCAAATAGGAAAAGGAGTACATCAAGGCTGTATCTTGTCTCCCTGCTTATTTAACTCATATGCAGAGTACATTATGAGAAATGCTGGGCTGGAAGAAGCACAAGCTGGAATCAAGATTGCCGGGAGAAATATCAATAACCTCAGATATGCAGATGACACCACCCTTATGGCAGAAAGTGAAGAAGAACTAAAGAGCCTCTTGATAAAAGTGAAAGAGGAGAGTGAAAAAGTTGGCTTAAAACTCAACATTCAGAAAATGAAGATCATAGCACCTGGTCCCATCACTTCACAGCAAATAGTCGGGGAAACAGTGGAAACAGTGATAGAATTTATTTTGAGGGGCTCCAAAATCACTGCAGATGGTGACTGCAGCCATGAAATTAAAAGACACTTGCTCCTTGGAAGAAAAGTTATGACCAACCTAGACAGCATGTTAAAAAGCAGAGACATTACTTTGCCAACAAAGGTCCATCTAGTCCAAGCTTTGGTTTTTCCAGTGATCATGTTTGGATGTGAGAGTTGGACTGAGAAGAAAGCTGAGTACCAAAGAATGGATGCTTTTGAACTGTGGTGTTGGAGAGACTCTTGAGAGTCCCTTGGACTGCAAGGAGATCCAACCAGTCCATCCTAAAGGAGATCAGTCTGATTATTCATTGGAGGGACTGATGCTGAAGCTGAAACTCCAATACTTTGGCCACCTGATGAGAAGAACTGACTCACTGGAAAAGACCCTGATGCTGGGAACGATTGAAGGTGAGAGGAGAAGGGGACGACAGAGGATGAGATGGCTGGATGGCATCACTGACTCGATGGACGTGAGTCTGAGTGAACTCTGGGAGCTGGTGGTGGACAGGGAGGCCTGGCGTGCTGCAGTTCATGGGGACGCAGAGAGTGGGACACGACTGAGCGACTGCACTTAGCACTTTACTCTGTGTCAGGCTTGTACTCGGTGCCAAGGAGATAAAACGAAACCAGACAAGGTGTCTAGCCACGCAGCCCAGCAGGCTAGCAATGGACCAAGAGAGCCTGTCTGTGGTACCACCACGGTCCAGTTAAGCTCAGGCTGGGTCCTGGGGCCTCAGGTAGTAGAGTCCTTAGCCTCCTGCGGGCAGAGGAAAGGCGTCAATATTGTCCTTGCCGACATTTGGAAAACATCTTCCTACAAGAGAAGTCAATTTCCCCCCTCATGTCATTGACTCTGTTCGTTTGCAAGAAGCCTGTCTGTCTATAGCTTTCTATTGTACCGGCTCTTCAATATAGATCTTTATTGAGCTTTTCCGTCTTTGTAAATCATAAATTGTCCTTTCAACATCCACAATGACAAGCATTTGACCCATACGTTCTATTTACATAGCACAGTAACAGCCTCTTATTTAGATGTCAAATTTCAGCGACTAAAAACTCAAATGCATACAAAACAAACCCAAAGCACAAAGAAGTCAAAATAATTCTCAAAACCATAGCCACTTTCCATAAACTTCAGCCCCTTTTGAAGAGTGTCTCAAGCTATAGTTACTCTTATTTTATACACATAAAGGGCTTGTTCATCTTTTTTTCTACCAGATTGAAAGTATAAAAATCTGAAGAGTAAATTAAAAATATGATACCCGGTTTCAGGAATTCTCTAAAGTTACAAACCAGGACACCCTGGTTTTTGCTGAATGAAATTAGTCTTAATAGAACCAAAAAGGACTAAGTAATGTTCACAAAGTATTTCAAACATCTAAACTCAGACATGAAAAGTCCTTTGCCATAGTGAAAGACAATTTTTCATTTCCCATATGTCAAAAGACTGAAAACTAAAAACCAAACTCAAATCTACACTCAAAATTTTCTTTAAAATTCTAGTTTTACTAGAATTCACTTGCTTAACTAGCTATCATTCATATCTTTAAGGACCTAGGCAGTATCATCATGATATAGAAAAAGACTAAAAATGAACATGTTATTGCAGAATGTTGACCGTGACTATTTGTCTAAATGTTAGAAAAAAGTAAACTCTCACATTTATATACATTATGTTTATCTTTTTTGTTTCTATAACTTGGAACTATTTGACATTTGCAGACTAAAACAAAAAACTAAGAAAATTAAATGTGATTTTCTTCTCAGATAACCGAAACCAAGATGCTTTGAACGCATGAAATTTTCAGGTGATTGGCTGATTTCAATAATGCACGTGGACATAGCTTTGGTTTGAATTTTTCTGAGGTTTAACAGTGATCCAGATCCACATGAATATTAGACACAATCAGATAAGTAGTATGCAAAATATACATTGGACTTCCCAGGTGGCTCAGTGGTAAAGAACCCACCTGCCAAGGCAGGAGACCCAGGTTCCATCCCTGGGTCAGGAAGATCTCCTGGAGGAGGAAACGGCAACCCACTCCAGTATTCTGCCTGGGAAATCCCATGGACAGAGAAGCAAGCCTGACAGAGTACAGTCCATGGGGTCTCAAAGAGTGGGATACGCCCGAGCACACGTGCAATGCAGAATAATAGGCTGCAGGAGGAAAGCTCATGTGCAATCTTCTCAACCAGGGAAACGCCAAAACTCTCTCAATTCCCCTCGCGCCATGTGATTTTTTTCTATTATGTGTATTTTGATATTTGCAGGTTTATTGGAGGCTAGTCGTGAGTTGCACATGGGGAGATTTAAGTAACCATATTTGGTTTTCTAGAAACAATCTCCTCCTTTCTCCTTCCCCCAAGGCCCATCATGTTATCAATAAATCCACAGCCCAGAGGGAAGGCCTCAGGGAGCCCAGGTGGGCATCGCATCAGAATGTACTGAGCCCATTTTGTCTGAAAAGCCCTCTTAACATCTGGGCAAGCAAATCAAAGCAGGAAACAGAATATTCGGATCAACAGAATATCTGGCGTGTGCCAACCACCCACACCACCAGCCAGGACCAGAGCCGCACATTTCAGTCAGAATATTTCGCCTTAACTGACATTTTCTTCCCAGTTTTTTCCTTTTTGCTAAGGTAGAAGTATCATATCAGAGACCTGTTATGCAAACAAGAGACGAGAATTGTGAGCCTCATTTTCCAAGCCAAAGTTCAGAGTGGAAGGTCAGAAACCAGGAAGAATCTTTCAGACTCTGATGATGTCAGAACCTCTGAGCGCCGTCTCTGCAGCTGTGACGTGACCCACTCACTCCCTCTCCACCTGCTCCCCCTCCTCCAGAAATTTACCCTTCATAAGGCAGCCCCTACCCTCGACTGGCCAGACTTCTGAAACAAAACAATAGGCAAAGGAGGATCAGCCCCAGAGTCAAATGGAGGGATCTCAGAACGGAGGCCCCGGAGGCAGGGGCCAGTGTGAGGCTCAGGAAGGATGGAGAGAAGCGTGCGTGCCTCAACAGCAAAGCTTCCCCGGTGGCTCAGACAGTTAAGATCCGCCTGCGATGCAAGAGACCTGGGCTCAATCCCTGGATCAGGAAGACCCCCTGGAGGAGGGCATGGCAACCCACTCCCGTATTGTTGCCTGGAGAATTCCATGGACAGAGGAGCCTGGTGGGCTACAGTCCATGGGACTGCAGAGAGTCAGACATGACTGAGCAACGAACACTTTACTTTCACTTTTTCTTTCAAAATCAAAACCACAACACAGGCCTCGTTAGGCAAAGATCAGGTTGCAGCTAACAAACCTAATTTTCCTCTGACCATCTTTGTCAAGGAATAATCTCTGCTACATTCAAATACAGACTTTCTGGTAGGGGGTGGGGGTGGGTCAATGAAAATCCTCTTATAAAGAGGGGTCAATCTCAAATAGACTCGAAGGTGGCTTGCCTTGGAGGCAAATACTTCTTTAAAACTCTTACACAAATTATCAGCAATAATCAAACTTTAAAATAACCCTCTATATTTTCAATTAAAAAATGAACATACAGCTCCATACCTGTGTATAAACATGTGCACATATATGCATGTATGTCTCACTAGGAAAGCCAAGCTAAGTACTGGAGTTTGTCTGTAATAACCTAATGTGCTATAACCCAATGGCCAGACCACAGACAGTAACAGACGATTCAAGAGAAAGAATAGGGCCTTTCAGGCAATTACACAATTACACACGATGACCATGTTTACATTATAAAAGGGAGGCAGACCCAACTGCCTAGCTACTTCAAATTAATAACCCCATTTTCCTCCATTATCTGGCAGGCAGGGTCTCAATAATCTGAGTCATTACCTCAAATTTACTCAGACGGTACAGGTTTGGCCAGTGAATCCAGAAGTAGTTTTTCCTTCCTGAACGCCTCCACCATCAGCAAATATCAAAACGCACTGCAGGAAGCCCACGCCAGCCTTGTCTGCAAGCAGTGTAAGCAAATTCTCTCCCTTGTGGCAGATCAACATGTTACTCTCGTCACTGTTTTTTTTTTTTTCCTTGAGTGCACCGCACAGCATGTGAGATCTTCGTTCCCCGACCAAGGATCAAGCCCAGGCTCCCTGCACCAGGAGCGTGGAGTCACAGCCACTGGGCCACCAGGGAAGTCCCAGCGTGTCATATCCTAATAATCCAGGCTTGAAGGGTTGTTTTTTTTTTCCTGATAAAAACTCATAGGGCCATAGGACTTTGGGGCCCAAGGTCTAAAAGCCAGCTGCCAGCAGCAGTCCAACCAGAAACCCAACTACTGACTAGCAGCAGTTCAGGGAGGTGCTCCAAAGCCCAGAGGCTTGCATCCGATCCTGCCTCTGCCCCTCACAAGTTGCAAGGTGACCTCGGCAAGTGCTGACCTCTCCAGACACGTGGCAATAATGGCATGTGTCTTAGAGAGGTGTCCGAGGGCTAAATGAGAGGACGCGTGTGACGCGCTTGGTGCAGCTCCAGGCACATCCTGCCTTTTAAAAGATGTATGGAAAGAGTAACACGGAAACATACACAACCATGTGTAAAACAGACAGCCAACAGGAATTTGCTGTACAACTCAGGGAACTCAAACCAGGGCTCGGTAACAACCTAGAGGGGTGGGATGGGGAGGGGGGCAGGAGGGAGGTTCAAGAGGGAGGGGACATCATGGGTAAACCTATGGCTGCTCCATGCTGATGTTTGGTAGAAACCAGCACAATATTGTAAAGCAACTACCTTTCAATTAAAAACTAATACATTTTTAAAAATTATTGAAGTATAGTTGATTTACCATGTTGTGGTAATTTCCAGTGTCCAGCAATGTGATTCAGCTTTATATATACACACACACACATATACAGACGTATACACATTTTTCATATTCTTTTCCATTATGGTTTATGCCAGGATATTGAATCTACTTCCCTCTGCTCTACAGCAGGACCTTATTGTCTATCCATTCTCTATATAATAGTCTGCATCTGTTAATCCCAAACTCCCAAAGCTATCCCTCCCCACTCCCTTGGCAAACACAAATCTGCTCTCTACGTCTGTGAGTCTTTCTCATCTGTAGGTAACCTCATTTGTGTCACGTTACAGCCCGCACTAAATGATATCACATGATATGTGTCTTTCTCTTTGTGACTCCCTTTGCTTAGTACGACAGTCTCTAGGTCCGTCCACGTTGCCGCAAATGGCGCTGGTTTGGTTTAGTCGCTCGGTCGTGTCCGACTCTTGCAACCCCAGGGACTGTAGCCTGCCAGGCTCCTCTGTCCACGGGATTTCCCAGGCAGGAATACTGGAGTGGCAAGTACATAAATATGAGGTAAGCACATAAACGTGAGGCTGCGACGGTCTCACCCACTGGTGACAGAAATCTAAAGTGCCGGCGTGGTGTGTGCCTTTAATAACATCTTCATCCATTCAGCACGCCACGTATGTTCTGTCTTTATGATCGTGGAGTTGGCAAAGCTTCTTGACTCTCTGGGCTGATGTGGCTCACAAGTGTGGGGGCAATTCTTAGCCATTATCTCTTTAAATACTGCTTCTGTCCCATCTGTCCCTGTCTTCTCGCGAGACTCCAGTTACACATACCTTAGACCTTCTTATTGTGACCCTTCTGATTGTCTCTTTTCTGTTTGTTCCACTGTTAACTCTCAGCCCTTCAGTTTGAATAACTTCCATTAACCTTTCCCCAGCTCACTCTTCCTCGTCTTCTGCTACATCTGATCTTCTGTGATTCCACGTGCTGTCGAGTTCTTTTATTTCAGGTACTTTCCCACAAACAGATTCTTTATCAATTTGTTTGATCCTTTGATTCCACTTGGTTCTTTACAGGTTCCAATTCTCTTATGAAGTTTTCCATCTTTTCCCCTATTTCCTCCATTAAAACTTTATCTCTTGAGCGTATGAATCATAGTTTTTTGTAAACTTTTTTTTTCCCCCACTAAATCACACATCAGTTAATTCTGGTTCACCTGTGAGTCTGTTTCTATTATCTGTTTTCCTCTTGTGTTTTTAGTTGCAATGGCATGACAATAACTTCTGACTAATGCCAGCACCAAGTACTAACAGCTGAGGGGAGTTGTGATGAGGGTGCCTCCTCGGGAGACGGCTGTCCTTCCCTCGCGCTGAGCAGACGGAGCCAGTGTCGGGGGCCCGGCGCCCTGATCTGGAGTGAGCTGGTCCCGCTCTCTGAGGGCCTGGCTCTCAGCTGGAGGACTCCTGTGTCCTCTGTGCCTGCGTCCTCCAACCCCCGCAAACGGGCCCTGCGCCCCAGTCTTTACCTCCTCAGCACCCTCCCCGACCAAGGCCTCTGTCTCAACACCTCTCAGAGGCCTTAAACAGAATGGTTTTTAAAAAGTATTTCATATGGCTTTTCTTTGGTTGCCAGGATCATTAGTTTGCCCCAAACTACTCAATCTCACCCCAAAACAGAAAACCCTCCCTTAAATTTCTCGAAGTGCTTCCATTACAACATTTAACCTTCCCCTCATAAACCTCTTTTCCAGTGTCCTATCTTTTTGCTTTTTCATACTGTTCATGGGTTCTCATGGCAAGAATCCCGAAGTGGTTTGCCATTCCCTTCCACTGGAGTATGTTTTGTCAGGACTCTTCACCATGACCCGTCCGTCTTGGGTGGCCCTACACGGCACGGCTTAGTTTCATTCAGTTAGACAAGGCTGTGGTCAACATTACTTTGCCCACAAAGGTCTAGTCAAGGCTATGGTTTTTCCAGCAGTCATGTATGGATGTGAGAGTTGGACTGTAAAGAAAGCTGAGCACCGAAGAATTGATGCTTTTGAACTGTGGTGTTGGAGAAGACTCTTGAGAGTCCCTTGGACTGCAAGGAGGTCCAACGAGTCCATCCTAAAGGAAATCAGTCCTGAATATTCATTGGAAGGACTGATGCTGAAGCTGAAACTCCAGGACTTTGGCCACCTCATGCGAAGAGCTGACTGAACTGAACTGAACTTATAAACCCATAAGAAAAAAATGGAGCAATGTTCGTTACATGGATATCTGAAACCAGAGGTTGGCGAAGCATGGCGCACAGGTTAGGTCCAGCGCACGGCCAGGTCTGCACACTGGCACTACCCTCTTACAGGCTGCGGGGGGCTGCTTTTGCATTTTGCAGCCCTGCAAGGGCAGAGCTGAATAGCTGTGAGAGAGACTCCCCAAACCCTCACTACTTAATGTCTTCCCCTTCACAGAAAAAGTTTGTCAGCCTATTTTATACGGGTCCAGGGAACTTTGGAGAAGGAAATGGCAACGCACTCCAGGATTCCTGCCCGGGAAATTCCACCGACAGAGGAGCCTGGCTGGCTACAGTCTAAGGGGTCGCAGAGTCAGGCACGGCCGACCACAGCACGGAGCATGCAGGGAGCGGACACTGCTTTCGTGACTTACAAGCCAGCTTCCGAGGGAAGACCGCATCCAAGGTCCCTGCTCTCTAGTCCAGGTGTCTCCCCGTTAGTCACGAGTTGCTTCCTATCACGGTGATTTATATAAGCATTTTTAAAGATGAAGACAACAACGAGAGAACGATGGTTTTCAACCAGACAGTCCCAAGAGGGAAAAAGAAGGAGTCCCAGAAAACACAGGGAAGGACTCATCTATCTTTGGAATATTTGGGGAATTTCAGCAGTCACCTTGGAAATCTGCTGAAACAAGGGCGGGAAGTAGTCGAGGATGCCACTCTGAGGTAGGAAAGTCTTCTTTTATTGTTGCTGTTCAGAAAATAAACAGGTAAGGCAGAACAATGGAAGGAATCCTGATGAATGTGTTCAATCTGTATCCACTTGATTGCTGAGAGCTTTCATCAAGGCAGTCCCTGAGCAGAGGGAAAAAATGTCCCCAACAGAGGATGGCAACTCAGAAGGACACCAATAATATGCACACACACAATATGTGACTAAACAAAACATAGCAGAAAAAAAACCTGATGCAGATTCAAACCTAAGGCCTTGAAAGAAAGGCATCTTCCTTTCCCCCTCCCCGGCTTAATATGAGTACATGGCAAGTCGCTTCTTTTTAATAAATGGTACAATCTAACAAGTGGTGCAATTTAGCACCCACGTCAACTATGGATGCTAAAAATTTCGGAATCGTAAGATCGCCAAAATTATCTCACACACACACAACACACATATACACCTACATACATACACGTGCACACCTGTACACATACACACATATACATGTACACACATACACATATACACCTACACACATACACGTGCACACCTGTACACATACACACATACACATATACACATATAGACACATACACATATACACCTACACCCATACACGTGCACACCTGTACACATACACACCTACACACCTACACGTACACACCTACACGTACACACATACACATATACACAGACACATATACACCTGCACACATACATGTACACACCTGTACACATACACACATACACATATACACATACACACATACACACATATACCTACACACCTACCCCTATATACCTACACACACCCGCCCACACACCTATAAACATACACACCCATACATATGCGCACACACACACCCCTATACACATACACAACACACACATATGCACACACACCTATACATGTACACACCCACACATATGCACACACACACACACACCCCTATACACATACACAACACACCTGACTGGCACAGTTAGCCTTTTCTGTTTCACGGCATCTTGTACAGAAGGCTGAGCTGAGCTTGTCCCCATCCTGCCAACCGTGAAGCCCCGTTTTCCCAGGTAAAACACACTTAGGGCTCCAGAGTGCAAGACAAGCGTAAGAGGGGAGGAAGATGAATGCGTCAGAGTCCTGGAGTCACGGCCTCACGAAGCAGCATAAGAGCCTCTCCATGGTGAGGACGGCAGACCTGGCTAAGGGAAGGGCCCTCAAGGCCACGCTGACAGCACCCCAAATCCTCCTGGTGCTTTGAGCCCGAGACAGGCGGGCGAGGGCAGGACCCACCCGCATTCCCAGGGCAAGCCCAGCGCTCCACGACCCTCATGCCCTGGACCCTGCAGTGGCCGCCCCGTGCCCAGGCCCGCAGGCCCAGCCCCCGAGGGCAGCGTCCGCAGGGCTCCACAATCTCGGGTCTCCCCCAAACGCACCTTCCAGCCTCTCCTCCTTGCCCCTCTGCTTTTGCAATAAAGAATCCCTTTAAAGCACACCATCCCACCTTCCCAACGTGCAAAGGAATGAAGCGCTACTCGAAGACCACATGCCTCCTTCTGACTTTGCCCCGAAAAATTATTTTATTCTAAAGATGTACTAGAGATAAAAAGCCCTACAGTCATTTACTTAGGATAATAAAAGTTCTGAATCACAAAATCTGAAGAGACCTCTGACATCATCGACTCTCATTTTCCCAACTGGTGGTTGAGGAAGCCCATGGGAGAATGCAGGGGAATCCTTTCTGCTCACCGATAAACTCCATCAAGAAAGCAGTTTCAGGACTTCTGGGGGTCCAGCGGAGACTCCGCATTCCCACTCCAGGGGGACTGTGTTCGATCCCTGGATGGGGAAGGAAGATCCCACGTGCCACGTGTTGCAGCCAAAAAAAAATAAGATTTTTTTTTTTTTTCACAAAAAGGCAGTTTCTGGGGGACAACCAGTCCCCTCATCTCCTTCAGAGCCGGACCTCGAGCGCAGTTCTGATTTTCAAATAGAACCCCAACCTTCTCTCTACAGAGGATGCACGCTGCTCACAGCAAAGGGAGCGGGGCAGACCCGCAGGAAGAGGCTGTAAAGCTCCCTGCCCCGTCCCCTCACCCCCCTCAGGTCAGCAACGCCCGCCTGCGGACCACCCTGTGGGGAAGGAGGCTGGGAGAAGCAGGCTCACCCCTAAACCCCAAGTTTAATTCCTCAGCGGACCGTTTGCATGCATCACTACCATCTTTTCTTCCTGAGCCGGGCCCTTCATAAATCAAACCTCTTCACAGACTCAGAGACCCGGTTCAGCAAGCGCTTACTCAAAACACGGGGAAACGTCCATACATACGGAGACCTCAGACCCATTAAGGGCAACCGGGTGAGACGCGTTTCTCCACCACAGTGGGCGACGCCTCAGCACGCTTCCCACTTTCCAGAAGTCCCATCAGTGTAATTTATGTGGCTCATACCTCACTCCCTTTCAGGCGACAAGGCTTTTTATCGTTTTCATTTGGAAACTTATCTGTGGGACTTTGCAAATCCGCGCTGCTGACTCCTGAGGTGCAGGGGTCTGTCCGGCGCTCTCGTGGGTGGGCAGGGCTCCTTTTCTGCCATATGCCCCCCCCGGCCCCCATGGCTTGGCACGCAGCCTTCACCCCCGTCACAGTGCCTGCTCTTCCCCATTCGGGCCTTTGCAGATGTTTTTCGTACGTTTACTGTCCTTCGAATAGATGTTCAGTGCCAGAGTCAGCCAAGCAGAGCGATGCAGGGGAGAAAAAGGCTGAAGCATTGCTTCACTAAACCCAGCTCGTGGAGCTTCAAAACAAAACAGAACTTGACTTGGAACAAAGATAAGACTAAAATCAGATCTCGGATTGAAAATGGTAAGGAAACTGGGACGAACTGAGACCAACTCCAGCTGAGCCGATTTTCACCAGTCGTAAAAGATGACTTAGGCCCCGATGCCCCAGTACAATGGAACAATAAAATTTTTACAAGGGAGACAGCGAATGCCACGAAATCAGACCCAGCCAGAAAAGGGCACACAAGCTTCCCCTTCCTGCAGCTGGCCCGCGACGGCGGCGCACAGCCACCCCTCCCAGAGCAGGGGGCCAGCCCGTCCTCCCCCACATGGCCGGCCTGAACCACATCCGACTGCAGGCCCCCGGCCGGTGGGGTGGGGATTTCCTTTGGCCACAGGCCCCTCACAGTCCTTGAGTTCCTTGCCTACTCCAGGTCCAAGTAAGTAAAAGAGAAACAGGGTCCCAACGCCACAGGTGCCCACCCGGCTGCATGTAAAAAATAAAAAAAAAAAATCTGTTCAGCAAAGTGGCCAAGGACACAGCTTCCAGAGTTAGGTACCTGGGCCCAAGTCCCTAGCAGTTTTCTCATCTGTAAAATGGGCATGATCATAGTACAAGGCAGCTGGAGTGTTATGAGAATTAACGGAGTCAATATATGTGAAGGGCTTCAACCAGGGCCTGGCATGTAGTAAAATGCTGTCCAAGCTGCTGGTGGCTGCTGGGATGTTGTTAGTAAGTATTCTACAACAGTGTCTATCACCTAGACAGCATATTAAAAAGCAGAGACATTACTTTGCCAACAAAGGTCCATCTAGTAAAGGCTATGGTTTTTCCAGTGGTCATGTATGGATGTGAGAGCTGGACTATAAAGAAAGCTGAGTGCCAAAGAATTGATGCTTTTGAACTGTGGTGTTGGAGAAGACTCTTGAGAGTCCCTTGGACTGCAAGGAGATCCAACCAGTCCATCCTAAAGGAGATCAGTCCTGGGTGTTCATTGGAAGAACTGATGCTGAAGCTGAAACTCCAATACTTTGGCCACCTCACGCGAAGAGCTGACTCATTGGAGAAGAGTCTGATGCTGGGAGGGATTGGGGGCAGGAGGAGAAGGGGATGACAGAGGATGAGATGGTTGGATGGCATCACTGACTTAATGGGCACGAGTTTGGGTAAACTCTGGGAGTTGGTGATGGACAGGGAGCCCTTGGGTGCAAAGAGTCAGACACGACTGAGTGACTGAACTGAACTGACCATTCTTATTAAGGCTTTCACAATGGTGGGAGTTGCCAGCAGCAGCCAGGCGCAGTTATTGGGGCAGAACAAACACTGGGCACCAGTCACGGGAACAGTGAGATGAGCCAGTGCTGAGAAGCCTTCTAAAGGCAGGTCTACAGCCCTCAGCACGAGCCTGGCCCAGGGAAGGAGAGCAGGGGGACAGGGGAATAGAGAGGAGCTCAGGGCAGACACCCGGGTTTGGGTCCCCCAAGACTTCCACGGAGAAAGACCCTCGGCCTGGCAGACGCCCGCTCACCTTGAACAGGGAGTTTCCCTTCTCCCCGCCTCCCATGTCAGCTTCTGTGGTGGCTCAGACGGTAAAGAAACCTCCTATAATGCGGGAGACCTGGGTTCAATCCCTGGGCCAGGAAGATCTCCTGGAGGAGGAAATGGCAACCCACTCCAGTATTCTTGCCTGGAGAATTCCATGGACGGAGGAGCCTAGTGGGCTACAGTCCATGGGGTCTCAAGAGTCGGACACGACTAAGCGGCTTCACTTTCTTTCTTTCTTTCTTTCCTCCCACAACACCAACGCCTGGATGCAGAGCCAAGGCCAGCACCACGGGAGATGGGGGGATGAATCACAGAAAAGACACCCCAAGAACTCCTCCTGTCGAGTTGGAGACATCTCCTGAAGGTCTGCTCTGTACCAGGCCCTCCGGATACGGCATCTCATTTCACCCTGGCAGAGACCCCATGTTGCTGTGGGCTCAGAGAGGTGAGGTCATGGAGTTAGCAGCAAGAAGCATGAACTGTAAACCTGGATCAATCAGAGACCTTAAAACACGCCCCATCCAGCACACCGGAGTTCCGGCCCTCCACGGATGATCGATTTATCAGCATCAGCAGGAAGCCCTCATGTGTCTTTCCAATGGCACTGAAGCAGAAAGGGAAATTTCCCCTGGACAACTGCTGAGCCAGTCCTCATGAGGAGAGAGGTGGATGAGAGCGGTCCCCAGCCCCAGAAACGTGTATTCCAGCAAGCTGCGAGGTGGGTTCCTCAGTGCTCCATCTGTCCATCTGTAAAACGTGAACACTGATATTTGTCCTTCCAGCTCTACTTCTGTATACAGGCTGAGGAAGCCCCTATCAGATCAAGTCTCCCGCAGACGACAACTAAGGCACAGGACAAAACCAAAGAAAGAAAGAAAATCTATCTGAGAGCTCTGGAGAGTGAGCCAAGGCAAGCAGGCACTGAAGCAGAGGTGATACTTAGAAGAAAGGGAGTTCAAGGCGCTCCTGTTATTTACAGCTCTTAGCCAAGTTCAAGTCCTGGCCTCTGCCACAGGGGCAACTAAAACCCAGAAGCTCAGAGTTCTGCTGGCTTGGAGAAACTTGAGACAGAATCCTGGGGTGCTTCTGCTGCTGGAACACGAAGGGGGAATCCCAGAAAGGAGGGAGCCAGAGAGAGGATGTCTCAAGCTCTGAGTATAAACTGTGTCCACATCTCCGACTGACCCCTGGACCACGCATGCCCGAAGCACTCTCCAGCCAGCCCCGTCAAGGCTGGAAGAACAGAGCCTTGAAGCCCCCACCTCAGAAACAGAGTTCACAGCTTGAGTCCAATCAAGTAAACTGCAGGCTGAAACAAACAGGAAAACCGACCCTCATCAGACGAACACAGCAGAATCTAGAGTCTCCATGACACAACGTCACAGAATGTCCAGGACACCATCCAAAACTATTCCAAAATCAAGTGCATAGGTGGCTCATGCTCAAGGAAAAAAGACAATCAGCGAGGACCCACGCCACACTTACCCGGAAGTTAGACAAGAATCTTAAAGCAGCTTCTTTAGAACTATGCTGTCCAACCGACGTCAAAGAGTTGTTCCAAGCTGAAGTAAGGTCAGGCAAGAAAAGGAGCTTTGAAAAGTTTCACATATGCTCTACCTAACGTAAGAATTTAGGTGGCCTCTGCTTCTCACACCTGTTTCCAGAAACCATACATAAGAAGAAACCATTTTAATATACATGACTTTTTCTCAAGGAACAAGTTATACTCAAGGACTGAATTTATGATCAAAATCTTGTTTTTAAATAAATTGCAAAGACAAATAATAATCAGTTCAGTTCAGTTGCTCAGTTGTGTCTGACTCTTTGTGACCCCATGGACTGAAGCATGCCAGGCCTCCCTGTCCATCACCAACTCCCGGAGTTTGCTCAAACTCACGTCCATAGAGTTAGTGATGCCATCCAATCATCTCATCCTCTATCATCCCCTTCTCCTCTTGCCTTCAATCTTTCGCAGCATCAGGGTCTTTTCCAGTGAGTCAGTTCTTCACATCAGTTCAGTTCAGTCACTCAGTCTTGTCCAGCTCTTTGCGACCCCATGGACTGCGGCACGCCAGGCCTCACTGACAATCACCAACTCCCAGAGCTTGCTCAAACTCATGTCCATCGAGTCGGTGTTGGAGCTTCAGGAGTTTCAGGTTCAGCATCAGCCCTTCCGATGAATATTGAGGAGTGATTTCCTTTAGGATTGATTGGGTTGATCTCCCTGCAGTCCAAAGGACTCTCAAGAGTCTTGACACTTCAGAACACAAATAATGTGTTATGATAAATCAAAGCCTGTAAAGCCCATATACCACCCCCAATTTTTTTCACATATCTTTTTAGAAAACAAAATTGAGCCACGTGGCAGAGCCTGTTTTGTGCAGAAGGGAGGGGCAGTGTGCACAGTGGCCAGCACTGTGGGCTTAGAAGCCACACAGCCTGGGCTCAAATCTCAGCCTCACGACACAGAAGCTGGGTCTCCCTCCACAAGCCCGGTAGCCTCTTTTTACCTCAGTTTCCTGTGGCTTAGAGGGTAAAGCGTCTGCCTCCAATGCAGGAGACCCGGGTTCGATCCTTGGGTCAGGAAGATCCCCAGGAGAAGGAAATGGTAACCCACTCCAGTATTCTTGCCTGGAGAATCCCATGGACGGAGAAGTCTGGTAGGCTACAATCCACGGTGTCGCAAAGAGTTGGACAAGACTGAGCGACTTCACTCTCACTTTTCCTACTGGAAACTGTTGATCATAATAGTATCAGCCTCACAGGATTAGGGTAATAATTCACACTCAGGGCCTCCGTGGCTCAGAGTCGAGTGCTTAGTAAATAGGAGTTGCGAGAGGGGAGGTGACTTGACGAGTCTGCTCAGGAGGTGAGAGAGGGGAGGGGACTTGCTGAGTCTGCCCAGGAGCTGGGAGTAACACCTGGATTCGTGCTCCCGTTTTCAACCACTTCTTCACAAAACGGACACAAACGCACAGTAAACTGGTTATTCCAAGTTCCTCAGAATTCTAAAATGTGAAAAATACATGTCACATATTTGATCCAAAAATTAAATCTAAAAGTAGAATGTTTGTCTTGTAAACATCCTCCTTTACTTCCTGTGAATTTGGAAGGTCTTAAGATGTGGTTTCGAGGGAAACCATCCTTTTAAAAAGGTGATCCTGGGAAATGTATACGAATGTCTTAAATTTTTTTATTAAAATAGAGGTGGTTTCCCACGCTGTGCTAGTTCCTGACGTACAGCAAGGTGACCCAGTTATACTATACAGGCTCCTCTCATACCCTTCCCCTTTTATGGTTTCCTGTTCCTGTTGCTCAGCCTCTAAGTCAGGTCTGACGATTTCGCAACCCCATGGACTGCAGCCCACCAGGCTCCCCTGCCCGTGGGATTTCCCAGGCAAGAATACTGGAGTGGGCTGCCACTTCCGCCTCCAAGGGATCTTCCCGACCCAGGGATCAAACTCACATCTCTTGCGCTGGCAGGCAGTTCTTTACTGCTGAGCCAGCAGGGAAGCCCTCATGTTTATTATAGAATACTGAAGAGAGTTCGCTGTGCCACCCAGCAGGACCTTCCTGTTTATCTGTTTCATATACGGCAGTTTACGAGTGCCTTCCTCCCAGGCATCTCAGAACTCGCCTCACACGCGGCGGCCCAGCACGCCTCCGCCAGGACCCCAGCCTCAGGGCGGCGGCCCAGCCAGGACCCCAGCCTCAGGGCGGCGGCCCAGCACGCCTCCGCCAGGACCACACTGCAGACTCTGGTCTGAGGGCAGCAAGGACCACCTGCTTACAGTTCCCGCATCACTGGTTTTCTCTTCTTTTCCTTCCCGTTTCCCTAACAGCTGACACAACATTAAGAAGTTTAAGCTGTAAAAAAAAAAAAAAAAAAACCAACCGCCTAGGAATTGAGAAGCGAAAGTCACTTTTTTTTCTTTTTGCCTGCCATAACACGTATTATCATTGTTTATGAAACTCAAGATTTTGCCTTAAAAAAAAAACAAACCAACAAATGTTGGGACAGGGAGCCACAGAGAGAAGCGATATCCTTCCCCACAGAGCCCTCCGTCTCCCTGTGAGCAAGAAACGAAAACCAGGAATTCACTACACACTGGCCGCCTGGAAGCAGTGGAGAATGTCTACACAGGCGGGTTCAAGCTGGAGCCAGGAGCCTACTCCCCACCCTCATCTCGTGAGAAGTCACATCCTTAAAAGTCCCTCAGCACGAGGCCCCAGGCAACTGACGCCAGAAAGAGGAGGGGGAGAACCCGGAGGAACCCAAACCTTCCAGGAACTTCTGACAAGGCTACGGCAGGAGGCACAAAGGGGACTCGGCTGGAAGGTTCTGGAACTGCAAGGACCTCAGAGGCCTGCCTCCCTCCTAAAAGTTCCCGGGAAACCACCATCGGCCATGAACGTCTTCATCCGTAACACCCACTTCCCATCACCTGCGTGCACACGCGCACACACAGAGCAACTTCAGACACAGCTCCCCAGTCAGACCCTTCGGCCGAGCTGGTTCAGCACTGCTGGGAAGAGCCAAAGACCTCAGCTCCCACGCTGGCCACGAGCCACGAGCCTGGGCAGGCACCAGACCTGCCCATTACACCTGCTGATACAGTAAGACTCAAGCTGCCAAGGACCGAACAACCGCCCGAGGTAAGGTCCACAGAGGCTCTGTTCTCCTGTAAGCTCTCCACTCAGTCAAGCATCACGCGGCTCTCCCGCTCAGGCTTCTCCCTCAGAGGAGGAGCGACTTGTCAGAAGCCTGCAGGCCCCGTGGTGGGCCCACCCCAGGTGGCCTAGCCCAGTCTGCCACCAGCCTAGAGGCGAACAGGACCCTGGACAGGGGTCACCAAGGACACACGACCTCGTTTTGCAGAGAAGGGAAGGAAGGTCAAAGAATCACTCCAATCACTCCCATCTTGGGCAGCAACCCCTGCTGGACTCTGCTGGACGCTATTCTTACCGGACTCTGCACTGACATGATGAACACGGCCACCGTCTTCTGAGCCTTGACCGTGGTGCTACCCAAGGCCTTATCTGACGACTCTCTTCAGCTTTACCAGCCCCGGGGAATCCGCTGGCATTTTACAGATACGAAACTGAGACCCTGAGGGGCTAAGGAACTCACTCAGGTCACAGAGCAAAAGAGAGACCACTCTCCACCAGCTCTGCAGCCTCAGGCCCAGATCTGTGCTCCCCCAAAGCCCACGCTTTTAGATCACTCCACCAGGGTGACACCCCAATGTCCAGGCTGATGGACTGATAAACAGCCTCTGATTAATTAGTTAATGCTGCTGCTATTTGCCCCCTTTTCTCCAAGATAAACCCAGGCTGATCCTGGGGCCATGAGAAAGAGGCCAGCACACCCTGAGAAAGGCAGCCAGCCCTGGGGCACTGAGGGACGCTGGCCTGGACATCGATGGGTGTCTGACGGCCTCATCAAAGCACTCAGGAGAAGTGAGGAAAGAAACAGGCTTCCATCCAATGCAATTTTTAAACCAGCAGTTCACCATGCAGGGCCATGTCATCAAAAGAGCCTCAGCCACCAGTGTTTGCAAAATCCTGTGCATGGTTAACACACACACACACACACACGCACGGACATGCACACACACACGCACACACACCATGCATTGGCCCAGCATTCCCTGTGGAACCAGGCGGGAGACATCCAGGCAAGCTGGAGTTCATGCCTGCAGGACGAGGACTATAAACCAAATAGGCTCTATTTCTAGCAACCACGGGTGGGAGCAGGGAGGGCTCCTTGCCTCTTTTAAACCTAGTATATACAGATGGGGAATTGTTGCTTCCTGGTCCCAAAGCTTCGATCTGCCGGTTTGGAGGTAGGGGTTTCCAAGAGAGACAACACAGCCGTGGCACCACTGAGCCGGAAGTTAGGAGCACCCCTCGGCTATTCTGAAGGACCAGAAATGCCACAGAAACCAGACCAAAGCCACAGAAACCAGAGGCCAAGAAGCAGCCCCTGCAGTGACTGGGCTGAGTGATCCCGGTTTCCAAGGGGAAACTGGACGTCGTCAAAAATGGAACCCAGGGGAGTCTCTGGAGCTTCTCTTGTCTAAGAGTACATATTAATGGAAAACTAAAGCAGCTGGGGAGATGGGGGCAGAGGAGAAGTAGTAAAAATTCTGATTCCTAGATCACCGCAGCAGCCAAAGAACCCCAGCCAGGTGAGGTGCTGGCCAGAGGCAAAGCCAAGTCGCCGCAGTCATGGCGGCAACGCTGACTTCTCCCCTGGTTCCCCTGGTCCCAGCTGAATATGCCCTATCCTTCAGACTGAACCAGAAAAATAATCCCCATCACCCAGAGGAGGACACGTGCCCCTGGAGCCTTGTGTCTGCTCTTTCAGATCACAGGGCAAGCTGGACCACTTGTGTGAAGTGGAGCTGTCCCTTGTCAGGTAGAAATGGAGCTGTTCCGTCATCATGTTGAGTTAAAAGTGGAGAAGGATCTGTGGACATGGAAAACACGAAGGGGTGGACTGTGCTGGTCACTGCGCCGCTGCCTCGGTTCCCAAACTCCCTTTGAGGCCCCGATCTTTACTATGAACTAGAAGTCTGCAAACAGCATTCCTCCTCTGCCGGCCAACTTCCTATCAAGTCTGCAGGGGAGGCTCTAGGTGGAGACTGGACGGCAGGTGAGGGGAGAAGGGACCTCCGTCTTCTGCTCGTGACGCCTCATCCTGGGGGCGGCAGCTGGCTCCAGCCTCCCACCTGGCATCTCTCCCTACTCCCCAAAGCAGCCTCGTGGAGCTCAGCAGTAGGTGCTGAAGACGGCGCAGCTACTGTGATACGAACAGCCACGATCCTCCAGGCGCTTGAAACTCAGCAAGAAGAAGCCGCTGAACAAAGCAGGCACTGTGATCACCGCCACCAGGATGTCCAGGCTCCTCGGAAAGCGCGTCCCAGGAGGTCTGGGGACGGATGTCGGTGGCGTGGCTACACCCTGGGACTGCTGGCCACCCGCTCAGGTACACATGAAGAATGGCACCAGCGCACACTCAGAGCCACGGCTCCGACTGTGTTACCTGCCTACACCCTTCAGGGAGGCTGCTGTGCATTCAAGAGACTTAAATTACTCTGCAACCCTGGAAATTTTACATTAATCACTCATTCATTCATTCAACAAGTGCGCTCATCAGGAAGGCTTACAGCGAGTAAGTAGAGCCGCGCTGCTGGGGAGCCCACGTTAGCGGCGGGTCCCCACAAGTAACAGCAAACATTCAAGAGAATGACCACAGACGACGGCGAGCTCCTTGGAGGAGGGAAGCAGCTGGTGGAGGCCGCGAGTGAACGGGGCAAGCTCCTCGGAGGAGAGAAGCGGCTGGTGGAGGCCACGAGTGAACGGGCCGAGCGGAGGGGCCACTTCAGGCCGGAAGGTAAGAGAAGGGCCCCCTGAGAAGAAGGCACTTAGCAGAGACTGGGATGAAGGGAAGCAATGAGCCCCAAGACGTGGGAGCCAGCCCTCCAGCAGAAAGCTCCAGAACACTGTCAGCGGACGGGAGCCGTGGACCGAGACGGTCCGGCATGGGGGAAGTGGTCCTCGCTTCTCCAGCAAACCCCCCGAGTCAGACCCAGTTCAGTGGCTGCGTCCACATCCCCACATCAGCCTGTGGTTATTCCTCCTTACTTTCAATTTACATCGCACGCTGGAGAGAAATGAATTACATCCCTGTGGGTTTCTCCGTTCCATACAATTAAGAAAAGCTATTTCTTAGTCACAAGGCGGATGACGACACCAAGATTTCCCATTTTCTCTCTGTAGGGAGGCTGTCATCACTCAATATTAATTGGTCCTACTTTCATCCATAAAGCCAGAGTTGAAACAAATTTTTTGGTCACAAAAATGGCAACTGTTACATTATGAAAGTAAATTATTAATGGCGTCTCCATTAAAGCACACCCATCTTCCTAAGGCATCAGCTGCTTCAGCTCTTCTGGTGTTTCTTTAATGGGGAAAATGAGTAAATTATTATATTCCTTCCTGACAGTGGATAAAGCGCCAGCGCTGATTCTGTCTAAGGTTGCCAGAGACTTCCCCCATTTCATCACAACCAGGAGCTTACACAAAGGGTGTGACAACCCTGGGTTCCCCGCAGGAGAGCGCGTCCATCGAACGCAATTTCATTTTCCTGCTAGAGAGCAGAGAAAGCAAAAACAGCAAGAAGACACGATCGACTCAGACACTGAGGAGAGAGAGTCTCATTTATATATGTTTCTGTCTTTTCCTGGGCAAAAATTTGGTACTTATTTTCAGAGCAGGGATGAAGGAAGGAGAGAAGAAAGGAAAGGAGGGAGACGTGAGGAAGCAGGGAAGTGGGGAAGAAGAGAGGAAAGAGAAAAGGAGAAGAGGAAAAATCACATTGGAGTCACAACTAAACAGCCTGCCCTGGACCGGGGGCCTGCAGGAGCAGTGATGCTCATTACGACTGACCGGCAGGCATGGTCACTGGCCGGGGGGGCTGCTGCTGCTGCTGCTGCTAAGTCACTACAGTCATGTCTGACTCTGTGTGACCCCACAGACGGCAGCCCACCAGGCTCCCCCGTCCCTGGGATTCTCCAGGCAAGAACACTGGAGTGGGTTGCCATTTCCTTCTCCAATGCATGAAAGTGAAAAGTGAAAGTGAAGTCACTCAGTCGTGTCTGACTCTTCGAGACCCCATGGACTGCAGCCTACTAGGCTCCTCTGTCCATGGGATTTTCCAGGCAAGAGTACTGGAGTGGGGTGCCATCACCTTCTCTAGGGGTGGGGGAGTGCAGATGCTGGTATCAGCGAGGAACAGTTCTCAAGCTCATGGCTCTAGAAACCCAAGTCTTCCAACTCCTCTTGGCCATGAATTTCTGGGTGCTAGGGCCCTGAGGAAGGGTAAACACAAGGTATTTGCATTTCATCAACAGGCTAAGATGTCACAAGTCCTGACTTTCACAGCTGGAAGCCAGGCTTGACGACTGATTTACATACAGGCCGAAGAATAACTATGGCAAAGCACAAGGCTTTTCTTAAACACAGAATTTAATCTTGAGAAGAGACGCACTCCGCTCAGCAAGGACCACGACGTGTAATTAGAGATGCTCTGGACACAGCTCACGGCATCAAAGAAAAGACAGGAATGGAAAAACAAGCGGTGGTCCTCTGCTTCTGGACTGGCAGGTCACCCAGGGCAGGGAGCATCCCTGTTGCCGGCTGTTATTTAAGAGACTCGAGCACCCCTCCCCCAGGGCTACGTGTCAGCTGCCCCTGCCCCTGGAAAACCGCCCTAGGTCCAAGGACAGGCATCTAAGAGGCTGCAAGAGTCATGAAAGCTATTCAAGTGGCCCCTCTTTCCACTCATCATGGCAGAAAGAGTGGACTGTGTCTGTTAAAACCCATCCACCCTCTTCAAGCTAGTTTTCCTAGAACATAGATGCTAGAAGCCGAAAACTACATGCCCCCTTTACAGATGACGACCCTGTAATAGAGAGGTAAAGTGACCTTCTTCTCAAAGTCACACAGCTAATCGGTGGCAGAACCAGAGTTTGAAGTCTGGCTCAAGAGTCCGCACTCTCAACGACTCACAACACTGCCTCTCATAGAGAAGCAAGACCTCTTTTTTAAAAAACTATCTGTTTATTTTTGGCTGTGCTGAGTCTATAATGCTGCGTACGGACTTTCTCCAGTTGCACCGAGTGGGTCTACTATGCAGTGGCTCCTCTCGTTTCAGAGCACCGGCTCTCGCAAGCACGGGCTGCAGCGGTTACGGCACATGTGCTTAGCTGTCCCGCAGCGCGGGGCACCTTCCCAGACCAGGGATCGAAGCCATGTCCCCTGTTCTGGCCGGTGGATTTCCAACCCCTGGACCACGTGGAAAGGCCAAGAAGCAAGACTTGTAACCTAAACTGCCTGCAGGGACATGTAGCACATTATCCCAAAACACAGTGACCTGAAACAACAAACATTTATTGGCTGGCAGTCTCCTTGAGTCAGGAATCCAGGGGCAGCCCAGCTGCGTGCCTCTGGCTCCAGGCCTCTGATGAGTGGCCTGAGGCATCAGCCAGGGTGGAAGGATCTTGTGATCCTGGAAGAGGACCTACCTCCATGCTCACAAACACGGGTGCTGGTGCACGCAGGTCCTCAGGGCTGCTGGACGAGACCCTGTTCCTCACTGGCTGTCGGCAGGAGGCCACGTGAGTCTCTCCCCTGGGCCGCTTACAACATGGCAGCTGGCTGCTCTCAGAAGGCAGGAGCAAGGGAGCCGGAGAGACCGAGACGCAGGCCAGCGTCTTTGTACCATCAAGTCTCAGAAGTGGCATCCCCGCACTTTCCCGAGAAGCGGGTTGTCACTGGGTTCTCCTACACCCAGGGCAGCAGGCTCCACAGAGGGGTAGCCCCCAGGAGGCAGGGGGCCCTGGGGGACAGCTTGGAGGGCACCCCTATGCTGCTGAGTAGCATACAACCAGTAAGCAGAAGACGACTACTTGCCCAGCGGTGTCTGGCTCTGGGACTCCATGGACCGCAGCCCTCCAGGCTCCTCTGTCCATGGAATTTGGAATGCAAATTCCAAGGCAAGAGTATTGGAGTGGGTGGCCATTCCCTCCTCCAGGGGATCTTCTTGATCCAGGAATCGAACCCGGATCTCTCGCAGTACAGGCGGATTCTTTACCTTCTGAGCCACCAGGGAAGCCCAATACACAGAAAAGTTGAGTTTAAAGCTGTTTGCACCTTCATTAACTTGGCTCTCAACTCCAAGCTCTGTCCAGGATTCTTAAGACTCCGCAGCAGTTCCCAGCACACAACCTTGGCTGGCCGACCTCTCTGGGGGCACTTGCCCCCATCAGCTGACTAAGCTGCCTCTGGCTTCTCACTTACAGCATAGAAAGGAAACCCTCTTAGAGAAAGGCTGTCTTAGATTTTAGCGATTTTAGTCTAAGCCATTTGTATGAGGTCCACGGTAATAAACCACCAGGTAGAAAAAAAAGAGCAAGTTTCTGCTCTAATTTACAGTTTCCAGATTGGCAGAAAACAGTGGTTTTAGACAAGCAAAGCTGGGCCACCGGCCTAGAGGATAAAGCACGGATCCAGCAGAGCCCCGGTGCCCTCCTCCCGCCCGTCAGCTCTCCAGCACCATCTCAGCCCAGGCTGCCGGAGGAACCAGCAGTGCTGTTTCTCTCACAGGGTTCATCTCACTCTAGACCAACATACCGTGTCTCACCAAGAGAGCCACAGCGGGCTGGAAGCCTGCAGCACGTACCCGGGGCATGCTGGGTGCTTCTTTTAAGCCCCGCAAAGCTCAGTCTGTGGGCACAAACAGCCCTGATGAGTCCCCAGCCCCAGGAAGCTGGTATGGCTGTACCACTAATCCAGGGGTTTCCCAAGTGGTGGGCGGGTGAGGCAAGGGATCCCATCTGGTCTAAGATCTCCAGGGCTTTCCTGCTCCCACCAAAGAACAGACAAGTCTCCAGCCATGCAGGGCCCACCGGGTCAAAGACAAACCACGGGAAATCAAGGATAATGCTTTCCCGGGATAACACACAGACTCTGTTAAGGCTGTGGCCCCAGTGGCCTGGTTTCCAGGAAACCAGGGAAAATGGGAAAATGGGCACTGGGCTGGGACATTAATAAGGCTGAATTGCACGGGGAGGATTCAGACGCTGGTTCCTATGATAGGAGGCCTCGCCATCTTGTTCATCTGTGCAGGCCCAACCTGGAGCCAGAGAAAGGGCAGGTAATCAATAAATATCCAATGAATTCATGTTGTTGAATAACCCTGTCAGACAGGACTGCCTTCTCCATTAAAGAAAGCCCACCCACCAAGTATGCCAGCTCCCTTAGGAACAGAGCACCATCAAAGGCAACACACATTCCACACGGCTCCACACTGTCTTCATGCTTAACAACCAACTCAGAATTTACACCCGAGATGCCCAACTGAAATAGCCCCCTTCCTCTTTTAGGAGGGCCCAATAAGACTGTCAAAAGAAGGTATCCTCCTCCATATGAATCAAATATGTACCTGAAAAGCATGTTTATGCAACAGAATAGAAATAAACCTCAGCTGCTGACGACTCCAGCAAGTACCAATTGCATACCTCATTTTTATTTATCAGGAGATCTGACCTGTAAACAAAGAACAGCTTAAGGCATGTCTGAAACGCAGAGCTGAGAAAATGACTCTCCAGAATTAATGACGGTGACAAGTGACCTGCAGGCAGAATCACCTACATTTTCACACTATTTGAAAAGACTTCACAGATAAAATTCAACAGGCCACCTTTCTTCCAGAGCATGCGTGAAATCTGGTCCAAGCATCGTCTAAAGCATTTCTATAAAAATTCTTTGAAGCAATAGAGCTAATAACCATAGGTAACAGGATGCATAGCACATTAACTTGTTTTCTGTTCTGTTTTAACCAAATGAGATAAAAATTATTATCATGACCACAGTGCCACTTTTATGAATCCCTAGAGAAAAAGAATTTGGTTTTGCTTTGACACATCACAGTCATCACCAAGGAATTTCATTCTCCTGAAGGAAGGCTTAAGTTGCTGAGATTTACTGCTTGCACACACACACACACACACACAGCCCTCTGAGCCCATTTTCACACAAGACTGAGTGCTGTTTCCTCGTATGGATACAGAGACACTGGGGAAACAGCAAGAAGAGTTTTTACATTAAGAAAGGAATGCAAAGAACACCCTCATCCCTCTTAAATCGTATGACCTCCATTAGTGAATATCTAACAATAACATGAATACTAATAGCAGGTTTGGTTGCATTCGCAAAAGCAACCACCATACAGAAGATGAATACAGTAGCTGTGCTCAGAAAAGCTTAAAGCCATGTCACACATATTCTCTCATTTATCTTTAAAAGTCCCTGAAGACTCCGTACGAGTGTATTCATCTGCGGTGAGACATGTTTTATGGGAGCCGATTTCCTCACCAATTCTTCGTATCTTCTGTTTAAAAACAGGATCTGTCTTTAGCATGCCTCCCCACCAGAACCTCAGCTCCTAACTCGCAAAACTGACTTCCTTTCATGAGTCTCAATAACAACAAAAACAACAACAAAAAATGCAACCAACTCTTAGCAATTACAGAAAGTAAAAACAAAAATGAAACACATGTAGGAAATCAAAGAAATTCACAGGCCCCAACAATTGCCATTGCCCAAGCTGAAATTAAGTAAATACACACACGCCACACTGCCCCGCCCCTGCCATGAAAACTCCGCCATGTAATTTATTAATGAACAGAGAAAGGAAACAGAGCTGAAGAGTGGAGCCGGAGCAACTGTTTAATCTAATAGTCTGGAAATTATATCGGAAGGAACAGATGGTTTCACAGAAGTCAAGGCAACCCAGAGGCGCAGGGAGCGATTTTCTAGGAAAGAAAAATGTTTCCCTACCTACTGCCCGTACTATTTTCAGCAAAGGAGGAGTCTATATTCAGCAGAGGGCGAGCTCTGAGCCTGGCATGCCGACAAAACCAGGACTGCATGGCAGCCTTCCACACGCACCCGCTTCACACTTGGCCTCCAAACCTGAGCTGGAGGTCAAACAGCCCGATTTAAAACCAGTAACAAACGGAAGGCCACACTCCGCTGCAGCGGGTTAGGAACCAACATTTGTGATCTTGGCAAACTCAAACACCGGTGATTCTCAGCAGGTCACGGGCACGGTGATCTTGACGTGGTTCCCCATCCCCAGGTCTTGAGGGCCCCGGCAGCAGGGAGACCGGCGCTTTGGCACAGAATCGCCCTGGGCCTGAGCCTCCCTGTCCATACCCAGGACTGAAAGTCACCTCCAGGGCTGTTACCGGTTACTTGAGACGAAGACGACGAAGCCGTGCGGCAACCCACGCGGCATCACACTCAGCGGCTATTTTCACCCCCACTGCCTGTGAGTCACCAAACCATGTGGGTAAGTTCTCCCTAGAGCAGCGCCCGGCCCAGGCAGAGCCCTGGCTGCTGGGGTCTTGGGGTCACAGATTGGGGCCTACCAAGCCTCAGGGCTGTGCCCGGGAGGCCTGCCCAACAGCCAGCTCGGCTTACAAGCAAAGCATTTGTCTGAGTTCCGATGCCTGCCCCATCACGTACATGCTGTGTGACCATGGGCATGCTGGATAACCTCTCTGAGGCCCATTTCCTCATCTCCAAAGTCAGGATGCCCTGAGGATGAACTCATCCCAGGCATGGGGTGTGGCTCACTGGCAGTCATCACCGCTGTTACTACTACCCATGGCGATAATACCCTCATCACCACACGCAGCTCCTGTCCACACCTCACCACCTACGGACAACCTCAGCCAACCACAGAGGGCGCAGACGCAGACAGGCCTTCTGCCACCAAGACTCAGGGCTGCAGCAGGAGGACCCTCCCCTCAGGGACGAGCTTCACGGGGAGACGGGGAGACGTGAAAAGCCATCCCCCCCCCCCCCCCCGACGCCGACTGGGAACCCCTGCCTTAGGCCACAGCCTCAAGAGCTGCTTTCGTTCACCCTCCTTCCTGGCTTCTGACATTTTGCTTCAAGGTCTGTTTGTTTGTTTTCCCTGAAAAAAAAAATACACCATCAACATCAGAGCCTTCATGTTCGATTCTGCGGAAGAGCAGCAAATGTTACAGATGAATTTGTTATGTTCTGAAGCTGCAGGTATCGTACTTAGAGCGGTAATAAATACCTCGTTATGGATGGCAAAACAAACACTTCAGGGCACTCAGGCTCCGGGAAAGGAACCCCATGGCGAAAGCCACTTTAAACCGAGGATCCTCCCGTAATGCACGTAACCACCCATCCCCCAGGGCTCTTCCTTCCTTCCCGGAGCTGAGGGCTTCCCTGAAACGGGGGCTCACACCTGTCGCGCAGGCAACTGCAGTCAGGGGTCAGGCAGCCAGGTGTCCTGGGCAGCACCCTGGCCCACGGCACCCGAGCTCAGTCCATCAGCACGGCTCTCTGCGGTCACCTCGAGGCCATTTCTCTTTGATGTTTCTATTGAGGTACAGTTGATGTACAAAGCCATGTTAGCTTTAGGGGCGCAGCACAGTGATCCAGCTGCGTGTGCACACACGCATATGCATCTGTGTGTGTGTGTGTGTGTGTGTGTACACTTTTCCAGATTCTTCTCCCTTACAGGTTATTAGTAAATATTGAGTATAGTTCCCTCTCTACACAAGCAGGTCTCGGCTGTTATTTCCTTTACATACAGCAGTGGGGATACATCCATCCCAAATTACCAACCCCCCTCTCCCCCCACGCTCTTTCACCTTTGGTAACTGTAGGTTTGTCTTCTTTGTGACTCTCTGTTTTGTAAATAAGTTCACTTGTGTCCCTTTTTTTCTTACGATTCCACATACCAGCAATGTCACATGACGTTTGTCTTTGGCGGGCTTGCTTCCTTTGCTATGACCATCTCTAGGTCCATCCACATTGCTGCAAATGGCATTATTTCATTCTTTTCACGGCTAAGTAGTATTCCTCTGTGTGTGTGTGTGTCTGTGTGTGTGTCTGTGTGTGTGTGTGTGTCTGTGTCTGTGTGTGTGTCTGTGTCTGTGTGTGTGTGTGTCTGTGTGTGTGTCTGTGTGTGTCTGTGTGTGTGTCTGTGTGTGTGTCTGTGTGTGTGTGAGTGTGTGTCTGTGTGTGTGTGTGTCTGTGTGTCTGTGTCTGTGTGTGTGTGTGTCTGTGTGTGTGTCTGTCTGTCTGTGTGTGTGTCTGTGTGTGTGTCTGTGTGTGTGTCTCTGTGTGTCTCTGTGTCTGTGTGTGTGTGTCTCTCTGTGTGTGTGTCTGTGTGTGTGTGTGTCTGTGTGTGTCTGTGTGTCTGTGTGTGTGTGTCTGTGTGTGTGTCTGTGTGTGTCTGTGTCTGTGTGTCTGTGTGTGTGTCTGTGTCTGTGTGTGTCTCTGTGTCTGTGTCTGTGTCTGTGTCTGTGTGTGTGTCCGTGTGTCTGTGTGTCTCTGTGTCTGTGTGTGTGTCTGTGTGTCTGTGTCTGTGTGTGTGTCTGTGTCTGTGTGTGTCTGTGTGTGTCTGTCTGTGTGTGTGTCTGTGTGTCTGTGTGTGTCTCTGTGTGTGTATCACATCTTCTTCATCCATTCATCTGCCGATGGACACCTTAAGTTGTTTCCTATCTTGGTCACTGTAAATAGTGCTGCCGTGAAGAAAGGGTGCATGGATCTTTCTGGATTACAGCTTTCTCTGAATATATGCCCAGGATCGAGGTGATCTCTATGGGTCTGGTCACACTGGTGAGGGCAGTAAGTAGAAGAAACGGGGTGCAGGGAACAGAGATGGCAGAGACCTAATCAAAGCAAAGCCTTCCCGAGAAGGACCGGGAGGAGGCTGGACATGTGACCCCTGAGGCCCAAGTACGTCTACAGACCTTCTGCTAAGAAGCAGTGTTTCCAGCTAGACGTGATGAGCTGTGTCAACGAAAACAAAGGTCTGCTTATATGCTGTGGGTGTGACTGGGCCCCTAATATGCCTGGCATGCTGTGGTCAACCCACAGTACACTGACTGTCCCCCCACTGGCCTATGCCTCCCCCTCAACCCTGGACAAGAGGGAAGGGCACAGATGCTGAAGCTGAAACTCCAATACTTTGGCCACCTGATACGAAGAGCTGACTCATTTGAAAAGACCCTGATGCTGGGAAAGACTGAAGGCGGAAGGAGAAGGGGACGACAGAGGATGAGATGGTTGGAGGGCATCACCGACTCGATGGACATGAGTTTGAACAAGCTCCAGGAGTTGGTGATAGACAGGGAGGCCTGGTTTGCTGCAGTCCATGGGGTCGTAAAGAGTCGGACACGACTGAGCGGCTGGACTGAGCCGCCTCTCACTCCTCGGTCTTCAGCTGAGCCCAGCAACCTCCCTGCAAACAGTCATTCCCAGCCACACAGCCTCTCATCCCCAAGCCCATGTGCTCCCATCTCCCTCCACAGCAGCCAGTCACCCCCGAGGGCTGAGCTCTCAGGGAAGACAGCCTAGAACAGGTGGAGCTTTTCTAGGACCGTGAAGGAGGCGGAGGACCCCAGGGAGCCTTGGGCTGTGTGCGGGTTTGCTGGGGGGGGGGGGTGCTCCGTGGTAGGTGGTTCACACCGAGGCAGAGGGGAGAAACGGAAGGCCCACCTCAGGACCAGCGAGGCGGTGTTGTGTGTCTGCTCGGAGAGGAGGAAGCCAGTTTAGAAACACTGGCTTTCATGACGGCCAACCACCGAAGTCTGTGGGGGGCCCTGGGGAGGCTGGGTTTCGGTGACAACAGAGATGTGGGGGACTCAGGCCAGGAGAATGATTGCAGCTGCTGGTGGGAACCTACTGCCCACGGGCCAGTCCAGTGGGTTTCAAGACGGTCCCCGCAGCAGCAACGGCAAACAGCAGCATCACCCAGGAACTTACGAGAGGTGCAAAATCCTGGGCCTCTCCCCAGATGTCCAGATGACAAACGCCACAGACAGGGGCTCGGCAATCTGAACCCACAAGCCCACCTGGCAATTCTGTCGTTGCTAAAGCTGGAGAACAACTGTTCCTGGGAACAACATGTTCCCAAACTACACCGTATCTCCTGCTCAGCGCGCTCGGGAAAGAGCCCAGGCTGCAGGGAGCTGGAGGTGACCTGCAGGAGTTACACCCATCTCCCAGGGCTGAAGGGAAACGGAACCTCAGGACAGGTGACCCTCCTGATGGTGAGCAGCTGGGATACCCAGGCTGGGACTGACCGCCTGGCACTTCACCAGTGCCTCCCACTCACCCTCCACCACGGCTGCCCACGGCTTCACCCACAGTCTCAAAAAGCACCAAGGCCTGGCTGCCTCTCCCAAGATGGACTTCAGGGGCCCTGGATGCAGCCCAGCATGGGACCCTTTTAACCAAAGTTGGAATCATCATGCTCCACTGGCAGCGCTTTTGTTTAAGGAGTATGGCCTGTCCTTCCAAATATACGGCAAGCTACTTCAGGGAAATAAAATCTAACTAGTCAGAATATATAGTTATGTATGCAAATATGTACTAAAGTTTATTTCATACTTTAAAAAGTCACACCAGTATCATTTCTCTCGTCCTTCTCCACTCAAATCAAAGAAACGTGCAGCCCACTTGGTCTTGGGAGGTCCTCAGTGTGGTCCAAGATGAGTCGTTATCAGCGTCACCTGGGAACTTGTGACAGTAGTACTCCCAGGCTCGGCCCCAGACCAATGAATCAGAAATTCTGCGGCCCAGCAGTCTGGGTTTCAAAGGGCCTTTCCAGGTGACTGACTCACTACCAAGTTAGAGAACCATGCCTTTAGTGAAATGATTCGTTCTTAAGGCCCAGAGTCTTTCTCTGGAGGTTAACATCATTTTTGATGACATTTTAGAATTTTCTTAGCACCTCCCCGACCAACCCATGAAATCCGACAGGCTAGCAGCACCAAGATTTATAACAAGTCACTCAGCACCCAGGCTTTTGGCCCCAGAACACTTTAACCTGCTAGTTTTTAGACCTTAAAGTAAACTGTGATCCATCTTTTTGGGTGACTCTTTACCCTAGTTGGGAGGAGAGATTAAAAGAACAACTTAAAGAGACAATGATTAGCAGCTGCTTCTGCAGTCGTGCTTAGGGATAAGATTACTCAGACTGGAAGTGAAGTAAAAATTGGACCCTTAAATGATTCATTGCACAATACACATGTTTTGAATAATGAATGTGACCCTGTGTTATTCTCATGACCACCCAAAATTTATCCACAGGGCTTAAGGCTAAAATGCTGGCAGTCAAAACGCAAGGATGAGCCTGGTCAGCACAATGTCTGAGCAAAAAACCCCAAAGGTCAGCTCTTCAAGACCTCTGAGACAGGAAAACCACAAAGACGGGAATTTTAAAAATGTGGCAATGTGAGCTGATCCTAGAAATTGTAATGTGTGTCATGGGAATGTTTTACAAGCAAGAATTTAAGCGGAAAAACAGAAGACGCGCTTGAGGCAGACGCGCAGCAGAGCGTGAGGCACTTCTCGGTGGTTTCATGGTGAAGCCCTTCAATGCAGCTGAAACCCACCACAGCACGCAGGCAATTCAGGCATCAAAAGCAGACCAAAGTGAAGGCTCTGCTGCTCAGGAAGATGATGGAATTTGCTACAAACATCCAGCTGCTTGGTGGCCTACGGCAAGTCATGTGTATAACCTGCCCAAACACACACACAGATACTGAGTACACAGCACCTGCAATTCTCACATGTAGAGAAGCGAGTCCGCTCTCCATCAGATACATGCGGTGCGTGTCCTCAGTCTCGTCCAGCTCTGCGACCCCACGGGCTGTACCCGCCAGGCTCCCCTGCGTCTCCAGGCAAGAACACGGGAGTGAGCTGTCACCTCCTGCTCCAGGGGGTCTTCCCGATGCAGGGATCGAGCCCGCATCCCCTCTGTCTCCTGCTTTGGCAGGTGGATTCTTTACCACAGAGCTGGGAAAGCCCCACCACCCCTCATGCATCGTTTGAAATGTAAAATGGTACAGCCCATCTGGAGAGCAGTTGCGCAGTTTCTCATAAAGGTAAAGGATACATTTACCAAACAACCCGGAAATCCCACCCCTCATATTTACACAACAGAAATGAAAACTCAGGTCTACCCAAGACTCGTCCACAAACGTTCATAGCAGCTTATTTGAAAATAGCTCCAAACTGGAAACAGCCCAAGTGTTCAACAGGAAATGATTAGAAACACTGCGCAGAAGCGCAACGGCATACCACGCAGAAGCGCAACGGCATACCACGCAGAAGCGCAACGGCATGAGATCTCGATACACACAGTGGCACGGATGAGTCCCCGAAGCACTACGCCGAGTTAAAGTCAGACACAAAAGCACAGACGCTGCATGCTGACACTGCTATACTATACTAGTCCAGTGCAGGGCCAGTCAGGCAAGGGTCGTGCCCGAGGCATTACTGTCGCCCTACGGGTCGCAGACTGTGCCAGCTGCTCCTGTTACAAACACCACGGATTCTTACAGGTAGCTTTCGAGGGGTGTCAGTGGCCTGGCACCGAGAAGCTGGCAAGCCGCACGCATAAAAGGGCTAACGAGGCACCGTTCTGCAGGAATCGTGATGCTTTATGGGCCTCCACCTGCGAGGAAACCCGTCGAAGAGCAGGTTCACCCCTCGGTGACCAGAGTTAATTGAAAATTGAAGGCCCGATCAAATCACCCAGAACTGAGATTTTGGCAGCTTCCGCGCTTCGCGGTGAGTTTCCTGCTGCTTTTCGCCTCCGTCAGCGCAACAAGCGAGGTTGCAAGTTCCAAAATCATCCACAAAAGCAACAAGCTCTGAGCGAGGGGCAAAAAAAACAGGGCGGACTCTGATCTTGACTTTTTTTTTAAACGCGTGTGGTCCCCTTCCTAAGGCAGCAGGTGGAAGTGGACAGCACCCTCTCCCCAACTTGGAGAGTGTGAGAGTCGGACAAGCATCTTGTCTATGAAAAGAAAGGACAATCGAGTGCTCCTCAAAAATCTCCTGTGGCAACCCCACACGGAAGAGGGGTATCTCAGCCCCTCTACACAGTAACACAAGCTTTACGGCAAGAACATGCTGACTGCTGGTCACGCCTGTTCACCTGGGACCTTGCAGCTTATACAGCACATGAGGTTAGATGCCCAAGAGACCCCGATTCAACTTCTGCCCTGATCAGTTCCCAGCACCGTGTCTTTAGAAAACTTACTCAACCTCTCTGAATGACCATTTCCTCTTCTGAAAAAAAACCAACAAGCACACCCACACACCTCCCTAGGTTACAGCGGCGATAAAACGGCCTAAGCAGCCCGCAAAGACAAGTGTTCCCAGCAACGTAATTCGTAAGAGCCCCAAACTGAGAACGACCCCAATGTCCATCGACAGGTGAAGAGAAAGACACACCCTGCTAAGTCCACACGCTGGAGGAGGAGCAGGGATGAGCCAAGTGCCACACCGGACAACATGCTGATCTCAAGATACGGGCAGCGCAAGAGCTCGCTTACAGAAAGTTCTAGAAAAATGAAATCAGTGACAGAAGGCATATAGTCAGGGGACAGAGGGCTGGACTCAGGAGGAGGAGGACACTTGGGGGGCAGTGAAGATGCCCCAACGTCTTGATAAGGTGACGGTTTCCTGGATCTGGGCATTTTAAGGATATGCAGTGTGCTGTGCTGAAGTTACACGTCGGCAAAGTTTGAAAAGGGTTTAAAACATGAGATCAGGGGTGAAAGGCCCCATCGTAGGAGCTGGCTCATAGAAGGCTCCGTTACAGAGCAGTGACAGACGACCCCAGGAGACCTTCTGGAAAAGGACCTTGACAGGCTGCCAGGAAACCCCACAGGCTTCCCGGAGCCCAGCTGTCCAGAACGACTGTCTGTTCCCGGCCAGGAGGCGTGAACCAGACGATGAACAGAAAGGTGGGCAAGGCTTAGTCTCTGCCCTGAAGGAAAGACGAGAGTTTAACGCACAATGGAATAACAGGTTTGTAAAGACAGTGGGAACGAGTGACAGCAGAAAAGTGTGATTCTGACGGGACGGCTGTCCGGAAGGAAGGACTTCAGGGTGGGATGCTGGCAACGGGGGGCGGGGCAGGCCCCGTGCAGAGGGTGGTCTGCTGGCGCCAGAACATGGAGGCTGGAGGGGGGAGTCCTGGTGAGGACAACGGGCAAGGCTAAGGGCCCCAGCACGTGGTCCTCCAGAGATGAGGGAGGGGGTCCGCACGGCCTGAGCAGCAGTGGGAGCCCCTTGTCATCACCCAGGGAACCGGCCAAAGGGCTCAGCACGGCGGGACTTGAGCTGCACCGCAGGTCTCACCCAGGAGGCAAGGTGCCAATTTACTAAGGGTCCCGACACCCACATCTCTCATCTCAGTATTCCCGAGGAAATAATCAGAAACGCACGCAGAGATTTACGTACAATGCTGCTGATCACAACATTATTTATAATAGCCCAAAGCCCAAAATAACTTAAACGTCCGAAAAGGGGGACCCAAAATAAATTACGGTACCCTGAGTGATTCAAGCTCCTAGGGCCACTGAACCATATTTTAGGAACACATGGGACCACAGGGGGTGCCTCACTGTCCAACGTTAAGCTGCGTAAAAGCAGGACAAAAATATACACTGAGAATTCAGTCAGCATGATCACTATGCGCCGGGCACTGTGTTCAACACTGACGATACAGCAGAGGGGAGACAGAGACAGCCCTGCTCCTGTTAGAAGGGATCCCACTTTCCAATGAAAGAAGGCAGAGGACAGACAAGGAAACAGATTACCATGATTGAAACATAGAGCACGCTGATGGCAGGATTCCCCGGGAGGATACGCAAGAGGGGAAGGGGGTGGAGAGGCGGGGGAGGCAGACATTTTAAACAGGGGGTCAGGGAGGTTTCACAGAGAAGGGGGTTGAGGGTTTGAGCCCAGGGTGTATCTGGAGGACTTCCGGGCAGAGGCAACAGGCAGTGCAAAGGCCCTGAGGCCTGGGGGGCTGCTGGGAAACATCGAGGCCAAAGCGGCAGAACACGCAGGACAGACAGCGGGAGGATGAGGCGGAGGGAAGCTGGTGCCCCGGGGCCGGGAGTCAGGGCAGGGGCGAGATCCGAGGGCGGGGGCAGGGAGAGGGGAGAAGCAGGGAGACCGGCGAGGGTCGTTCCGGGGTTTTCCTAACTTTTTCAATGGACACGTGTCCACGTTATAATCAGACAGCAAAACATGATCCAACCGCAAAGGGCCGTGTAGGTGCCGTGCCTGGAGCACAGGGCGGCCCAGAAACAGGCCAGGAGGTCAGGAAGGTAATTCGGATGATGAGCCAAGAATCAGTGGCTGCAGGGGCCGGGGGTGGGGAGGCACCCGCTATGTTGCTGGAAGTGATCACCAAGGAAAGCAAAACGCCACTCCTCTTGGTGATGAAAGGGATAGAACCGCGATGCACAACACCACGGAAAGGAGGAAAAGGACCCCTCATCTCAGCACCCAACAATCCGTGTTTACCATCTTGCTGTTTCCTTTTGGTCTTTTCTCCTGTACACACTCTGGCTTTTCCCTAACCCCTCTACCAGGCTCAGCACGTCGAAAGCACTCAAGTCCTCACTGAGCAAATACTGGCTGATGAAATGCTCCGAATGCTTTTGGGTTCAGCTTTGTTCACGTTGCGTCAGCGACATCACAAGCATTTTCGGAAGACGCTTTAAGAGGCTTGGAAACTGTGGGTGAGGAGGGGAAGGCACGGTTCTCAATGAGTGGGGTGTTGGGTCTGGCCGCTGAGGACGACGGGGGTTGTTCATCAGGGGAACAGCCAGGGGTCGGCTTTAGGGGGCTGTGAGGGGTGCCCACCCCGCCCGGGGCTCAGGGAGCGGTGTCAGCCCCGCGTGGAGGTGGTCAGGCAGCGGCGGGAGGAGGGGAATGGGCAGGGAGGCCAGCTGCCCACCTAGAGCCGCACGCGTGCCCCCTGCTGCCCCCCACGGCTGCCCTGCCAGCACCCGCTGCACAAATGCAGGTCCACAGCAGAGCCAGGACTTGAACCCACCCCTCGGAGGGCTCTAGCCACGAATTCTCCTCTCTTATCAGAAGCTTAACACGTTCACAGGGAGGAGAAAGTCAGTCTTCAGGTGTCCATGTCAGCAAGTGCCCGGTTTGGGTTCCCCACTTCAAGGGACCCCCCCCCACACAAGGAAGAACGCCCTAGTCCCTCTTCCAAAAGCCTGGTTTACGTGCTTCCACCTTGCAGGCACAGCTTGTCGAGTTCCTCCGTGGCGACGAGAGACACCAGGACGGGCCGTGTGACTTCCCTGCAGCACCGCCCGTGTCTCTGCAGCCAGCCTGCACTCGGCAAGCGCTCCGGATGGGAACGCTGAGCCTCACTCATCAGCCGCCCTGGGGCCTCTGGGACGCGGGGCCTCTGGGATGCCGGGGGTGAGGCAGGGCCAAGCACGATGGACAAGCTCGGGGGGAGGTGGGAGGACAGACAGACGGCCACGAGAAGACACGGCCGCGGCCTCCTTCACCCGGCTGCCGTGAAACGCTCTGCCAGTGGGCAGGCCCGCGGGCCGCATTCAACCCTGCCCCGGGTGCCAGGTGGCCCACACCTGGTTTTAACTCGCTACCATTTAAACCAGTTGCTAGTTTGCAGAAAGTGAGAGCTCTCACCTAGACACCTGACTCCCTGAGAGCAGTCCCTTCTTGACAAACCCCTGTCAGTCGCCCCCCGCCCTGGCCCCCAGCCCCCTGGCCACCCCCCAGCCTGTCCCCAGCCCCCCGGCCCTCCAGCCTGCCCTCCCGCCCATCCCCCCAGGCCCCCCAGCCTGTTCCCAGGTCCCCCAGCCCGCACTGGGCCGAGCACCCGGGCTCACCGGCACTCAGCGTGGTGAACTCCAGGAAGCGGTACTCATAAGACACATCTATCTTGGTCTCCACCTGGGGCCTCTTCAATGTCGAGTAGATATTTCCAGGCCGTCGGTCGTCACGTTTCTCCAACTTGTTCAACCCGCACCCCATCTCAGCAGCTGCCGGCAGAAAGGGAGAAAGAGAATGATCTCTGTTCTGAGATGCTGTCCTTCTACACCGTCGTATGCAAGACCATCACGTCCCAGAAGCAGACATAAAGGACCCCAGGCTGGCTGAAATCCAGAGCAGGATCTAATCCAGGACCTGCACCCCGGAGGCTCCCTGCTCAGGCTGGCTTCTCTCGCTGCTAAGACACCCTTGCCAGCCAGCCTGGGGTTCTGAACTGACGCCCCAAACATGCCTGTTTTATATCATTTCTCTCCCCTATCTGAGGAAAACACCACCTCAGAGTGCCTCAGCCCCACTGTACTCTGTACACATGATCTTAGAAAAGGAGGTCTAAAAAGCAATGTCCTGCATGACGGCGTCGGCCCATCCGAGAAAAAAGACAAGGCGGTCTGTCGCTCCGCAGCGGTGTCTAAAAGGGGATCATAAGTTGTTGTTGCAGTTTCCAAAGTCCTTTCCACCCTCAACAGTAACTATTTAGACAGATTTCACATTCAGAAAACGTCTCTCAAAATAGACGGCGGTGTTTTTACAGGCCTTGTTTAAAAGTCATTTATTCTCTCTGAGACCAAACCACAAGAACCCAGGGGTTCTTCCAGACTCTGAGAGTCATTTCAGACCAAAGTGAAGACTGAGCAAACACAAGCAGTGGGGCAGGAGAAACTGGAAGCGAAATCCACGTGTGTCGGAGCAAAGAGCTGCGGCCACGGTTTGGAAGGAAAAGGAAGAAGTGTTGAAACAGAGCGCACACGAGGGTGGCCCGGGCATCTGGTCTTCCAGGGGCTGAGAAACAGGGCCCGGTCTCTGTTGCTTTAGGCAGAATGGCGTTCGCGAAACGGCTCCGCGTCCACTCCCCAGACTTCAGCGGGGACTTCAGCTACCCCTCGTGACCAAGCCTGGCTAATCCATCCCTCCTCCCTGGAGCACCACGGCTGTCATCAGGGCACATTTCACAAAAACATGAGCCGGTCAAGACTCTCACAAACAGAAACGCGGCGGCCACTTCCTCTCAGAGATAAGAGTCTCCTTCAGGCTCAGGCCATCGCGAGGTACCCCGCTTCCTACGGCAACTTGGCCAGCTCCAGAAAAACAAGACGAGCCTCACAAAAGCAACTTAGCTGGGGAGGGACGATGGGGCTGACGGAGCAACCACCAGGCGCTACTTGTCAGTAATTAAAAAAAGTCTGGGAGGATGGATGAGAACAGGAAGGCTTACTTATGCCTTAATAAGGGAACATTAGTGTCCAAAGGGCCAGAGCAGACATGATTTATGTGCCATCTGCATGAACTGATTACTTGTAAAATACTCTGCAGTTCTGCTGATATAATAGCTGATATGCACTGAGGCTGCATATTTAACTGCTAGAAAGCAAGCCGACGGGCCAACGCAGAAGTGGACAGGGAGGCCCCTAAGTGCTGGGGAACAGGTAAGCTGGGGAGATAAGCGCTATCACCACCAGAACAGAACTGGAAATACCCGAAGGCTTACCAGTCACTCACTCACCTTCCTCCCTACAAAGGCCTGAATGTTTGGGGGCCTCCAAGAAAGTAAAAAAAAAGGGGGGGGGGCTTCCCAAGTGGTGCTAGTGGTAATAACCTGCTGCCAGTGGAAAAGACGTAAGAGACGCGGGTTCGATCCCTGGGTCGGGAAGAATCCATGGAGGAGGACGCAGCAGCCCACGCCAGTTTTCTTGCCTGGAGAATCCCATGGACAGAGGAGTCTGGTGAGCTAAGGTCCACAGCGTTGCAAAGAGTCAGACACGACTGGAGTGACTTAACACGTGGGCAAGAGGCAAAGAAACTTGCCTCAAAAGTCTCCCCATTCTTGCCATCCTACTAGGCAAATTCTAGCAGTGGAGATTCCTTCCTTTGAGAACACTCTGCCTCAGCAGCCTCTGGAACCACCATCGCCTCCTCCCTGGGAAGGACACCACACTGAGCTCCTGGTAGACCCTAACACTTCAGTACGATTTAATTTCTTTTCTCCAGGACAGGTTCCTGACAGCAGGAAAAAAAAGGAGGAGGGGGTTACCGGGATGAGTCAAGACAGACAAATCTGATACTGGAGGGAGGGGGTGCCAGAAGCTGTGAATTTTCACCTTTAATCACACCATCCAAACTTGAGCCCCCAAGTCCACCCCGAAGGGACTGTGCTTGACTCACAGGACACGATGAGGCTCTGGGCAAACGCGTCGTCCATGTGATCAGACACCGGACCAGCCAGGAGCAGCTCTGTAGCTTCAGTGAATCCTCGAGGTCTGCAATTCTAGGCATTCGCTTCTCTGGGGGTACCGGCAGCGCCGGTTAACCAACCGCTTCTAAAGCACGATTCTCCCTGGGAAGGGAGACCCTGCCAAGCCACCACCATCAAAAGTGTGCAGTGTGAATCGTTCCTCTCTCGCGGTCGGGCTAGGGCCCTCCCTGGCCGGCTCCCGGCATTGCTGCTTTCCTCCCAGCTCCTTCCCGTGTCCTCCCGCTCACCCGACCGCTGTCAAAATAGGAAAGACTCCGACAGCAGCCCACACGTGGCTATCACAGCCCCTGCTGTGCTCCAGCAAGTCATGAAGCCTGGCTTACGGAAAGGAGGAGAATGAAGGCGTGGCAGTGCCTCCCGTCATCACCCACGTTTGGCAGATTTCACTATTCCCCACGCGAGGTTCCCTCTCGCTGGAACCCCACGGGGAGCTGGGCCAAGGCTGGCTCTGGGCCTCGCGGGGCAGTGAGGCTGGAGGAGGAGGGAGGAGAAGGACAGACCCCGGCCGGATTCAGGCAGACGGGGTCCACAGGGCTGCATGTGAGGGTCTCGGCCTCAGCGTGTCTCCCTCGGGGCTCAAGGTCTCTGGCAGGACAGAAGGTAAACGGGGTGACTGTTTTCACACCTGGCCCTTCTGGCATTCCTGCATCGAGAGATGGGGCTTCCGTCACCTCCCCTGAACCTGGGCTCGCAACTGCTTGCCACTGCTGCCGCCATTCAGGTGCTCAGTCGTGTCCGACTCTTTGTGATCCGACAGACCGCAGCACGCCAGGCTTCCCTGTCCTTCACTACCTCCCGGAGCTCGCTCAGACTCACGTCCACTGAGTCGGTGATGCCATCCAACCATCTCATCCTCTGTCGTCCCCTTCTCCTCCTGCCTGCAATCTTTCCCAGCATCAGGGTCTTTTCCAATCAGTTGGTTCTTCACATCTGGCGGCCAAAGTACTGAAGCTTCAGCATCAGTCCTTTCAATGAATATTCAGGGTTGATCTCCTTTAGGATGGACTGGTTTGCTCTCCTTGCAGTCGGCTTGCCATTTATTGTTGCCGTTCAGTCGACAAGTCATGTCCGACTCTTTGGGACCCCATGGACTGCAGCACGCCAGGATTCCCTGTCCCTCATCATCTCCTGGAGTTTGCCCAAGTTCATGTCCATTCAGTCGGTGATGCCATCCAACCATCTCATCCTCTGTCGTCCCCTTCTCCTCCTGCCCTCAATCTTTCCCAGCATCAGGGTCTTTTCCAGTGAGTCAGCTCTTCACATCAGGTGGCCAAAGTATTGGAGCTTCAGCTTCAGTCCTTCCAGGACAATCAGTGCTGATTTCCTTTAGGATGGACTCGTTGGATCTCCCTGCAGTCTGCTTGCCAGGGAAAGTGTCAAATTATGCTGTACCAGCTTCTGGACCCGAACCGTAAGAAACTAGGAGCATCCACTGCCCAACTCTTGGGAAACTTGCTCTTGGAACCCGGTCACCATGCCAGGAGGAAGCTCAAGCAGCCCCGAAGAGAGGCCCATGTGGGGAGGAACCGACAGCCAGCAGCACCAACTTGCATCCCAGGGAGCCGCCCTGGGAGGCGAGCCTCTGCCTCGGTCAAGCTGCTGAAACCATGCAGAGCAGAAATGCGCTGCTTCCCCAAGACTTGTCGATCAGCAGATTCCTGAGCGAGATATGACACTGTGGCTGTCTCAGGCCTCTCAGTTTGGGTATGATGTGTCAGGCCAGAGGAAAACTATACTTGAGTCTGGGCCAAACGATCCCGGCCAGCCGCCTCCAGGGCTGAACACTGGCCTGCAGTCACGAGCCTGCTTTAGTCACTCATGCCGGGAGGACCTCTGGAGTCTCTCCAGTCTGGGTCAATGCTAAACAAAGTGGCTGCAGACACCCATGGAGACGTTCTTACGTGGACAGAAGCTTTCATTTCTCTAGGTGAGTGGCCACACCATCGTGGTTATCCAGGTCATCAAGACCTGTTTTGTATAGTCCTTCTGGGTATTCTTGCCACCTCTTCTTAATCTCTTCTGCTTCTGTTAGGTCCGTACCATTTCTGTCCTTTATCACGCCCTTCCTTGAATGAAATGTTCCCTTGATGCCTCCACTTTTCTTGAAGAGATCTCTAGTCTTTCCCATCCTGTTGTTCTCTTCTATCTCTTTTTCATTGAAAAAGGCCTTCTCATTGCTCCTTGCTATTCTCTGAACCTCTGCGTTCAGTTGGGTGAACCTTTCCCTCTCTCTTTTGCCTTTCCTTTCTCTTCTTTCCCCAGCTATTTGTAAAGCCTCCTCAGACAACCACTTTGCCTTCTTGTGTGATGGTGTGGTCACTCACCTACAGCCAGACACCCTGGAATGTGAAGCAAAGCGGGCCTTAGGAAGCATCACTATGAACAAAGCTATTGCAGGTGATGGAATTCCCGCTGAGCTATTTCAAATCCTGAAAGATGATGCTGTTAATATGCTGCACTCAATATGCCAGCACATTTGGACAACTCAGCAGTGGCCAGAGGACCATAAAAGGTCAGTTTTCATTCCAATCCCAAAGGAGGGCAATGCCAAAGACTGTTCCAACTACTGTAGAAACCGCGCTCATTTCACATGCCGTACTGTTGCTCAGTCACTTCAGTCGTGTCCAACTCTGTGCAACCCCATGGGCTGCAGCCCGCCAGGCTCCTCTGTCCATGGGGATTCTCCAGGCAAGACTACTGATGTGGGTCGCCATGCCCTCCTCCAAGGAATCCTCCCAACCCCCGGATCAAACCCAGGTCTCTGGCGTTGTAGGTGGATTCTTTCCCACCTGAGCCGCCAGGGAAGCCCTGACACTCTAGAAAGGCAATCCTCAGAATCCTTCAAGCGAGGCTTCAGCACCACAAGGAGCGAGAGCCTCCAGATGTGCAAGCTGGGCTTCGAGAGACACAGGAACCAGAGACCAAATTGACAATATTCACTGGCTCATAGAAAATGCAAGAGAATTCCAGAAAAGCATCTATTTCTGCTTCACTGACAACACTAAGGCCTTTGACTATGTGGATCACGATCAACTATGGAAAATTACTTGAGATGGGAACACCAGACCACCTTACCTGTATATGGGTCAAGAAGCAAAAGTTAAAACTAGACATGGAACAATGGATTGGTTCACAACTGGGAAAAGAGTATCTCAAAGCTATATATTGTCACCCTGCTTATTTAACTTCTGTGGAGAGTACATCATGTGAAATGCCAGGCTGGATGAATCAGAAGCTGGAATCAAGACTGCCAGGAGAAATATCAAGAACCTCAGATATGCAGATGATACCATTCTAATGGCACGAAGAAAACCCATCCAAGAGGTCTTCAAAGGCAGAAGACCTCCCACTCCTATGGTGAGACAGCGAGGAAAGAAAATATCCTTCCAGTTCTCTACTAGAAATGGGCTAAATGTCATTAGGAACTGGATGCTCTCTGGGGAGGAGACTCAGATAATCTCTGGGGGTTCTGAGACCCAACTGCAAGGACAGGACGTTAGACACTGCAAATGACCCAGAAGCGAAGACCCTCCAACTGGTGACATTCTAGAAAAGCAATTTCCTCTGAATCAAGCCCAGAAGGAAGTGTGTCTTTGGTGTATATGGGGACCAGCTTCATGCAGGAATTGTCAGCTCCATGAGGGAGAGAATTTATGTTCCAAGTTCACTCATTCTTTCACTCAATGCAAACTTATTATAAGCTGCTTTGAGTCCTGCCCTGAATTAGGAAACAAAAAAACGGAAAGATCAGGTCATACCCTCGAGGAGACCACAGGTAAAGGAGGAGACAGAAAATGAAGGGATACACGTGGTACAGGGAGGCTGGTGGTTCTAGACGTCTGGGTGGGGTGCAGGGCATTCAGAGGAAATCCACTGTGAAATCGAACAGAGGGCACATCCCCAGAGACCTGGTTCCAGAAAAAACGGATCAGCAATAGGACACGATATCCTATAGCATTTTACTCATTTGTTAAGATTTTTTATGTGAACCATTTCCAAAGCCCTCATCGAATTTGCTACAACACTGATTCCATTCTTATGCCCTGGCTTCTTGGTCACAAGGCGTGTAGGATCCCAGCTTCCCAACGAGGGACTGAACTTGCCTTCCAGCACCGCCCTCACTGGAGGGCGGAGTCTCAACCACTGGACCGCCACAGAAGTTCCACCGGGTCGTTTCAAATGTTTGAAATGCTTATTTTTAAAGTATTTCTAATTTGTTTTTAAAATATCTCCCCAGATGCCCATGGAAGTCACTCAGTTGTGTCCGACTCTTGGGAGACCCCAAGGACTCCACAGTCCGTGGAATTCTCCAGGCCAGAACACTGGAGTGGGTAGCCTTTCCCTTCTCCAGGGGATCTTCCCAACCCAGGAAGTGAACCGGGCTCTCCTGCACTGCACGCGGATTCTCTACCAACTGAGCTATCAGGGAAGCCCAGATGCCCTTACAACACTGGAAAACCACTTTGAAAAGGATCACCTTCTGAAAAGATTATTTTTCATCTGGGATTAAAAAAAAAACACCTCAGTTTAAAGTTCATTTTTACTACCATCTAGCAGGCATGTATTTAAATAATGGGGGCAATAAATGTAGTTATATTTTCAAATACAAATTAGTTTCATTAAGAGTGAGCTCTCATTTTCCACATTTGCTGCTAATCTGAGGCAGACTGTAAAGCTAATTTTAACAACTGCCAACAGCTCATGACAAGCAACCAGAGATGGTGCAATTACATGCAATGATGCCGGATCAGCTGGCAAACTCATTTTTTATTTCTTCACTCAAATCCTATATTTGAAGACTCGAGCGTGTTTATTACATCATTCAGGCACCCAAAGCAAGAACTGATGATCCAAATTAAGAAGTTTTTACAGGATGAGAACATTTCTCTTCACTCAGAAATGTATGAAAATTTGAAAACCCAACCAGCTATTTGGATGGTGTCAAATCTTGATATCCTACAAACCGTCTAGGAGAGAAACCCAAGCGTAACTGAAACGGACCCACTGACAGTGTGCCAGATTTGACGCCAAGGAAAAGAACAATCTGTATGAGAGGGACTGAGTCACGGTGCTGCTTCTAAGAGCCCGTGTGTATCTGCACACGAACATCCACGCATTCCTTTTTCTTAACTCACAGGACAGGGACCACAACGTTCACAGAGTGTTCCTCTGGGTCTTGAGGTGTTGGGAGACATTCACTTTATAGTTTTTCAGAGTTTCCAAGTTCTCCGTGTTGGATGGGCATTCCTTTCCTAGTTGGAGACATCCGGGTGTATCACAGCCAGCCTCCCAGATGGGCCTCAGTAATCCTCCTGCTCACCAGGGGGCACCCCCTGCACTCAACTGGGCTGGCCGCTGCAGCCAGCGGGATGTGGCAGAAGGGCGGGTGTGCCTGGGGGAAGCCCGATGCCAATTCCGCGTGCTTGCGCTCAGCCGCTGAGTCACGTCGGACTCTGCAACCCCACGGACAGTGGCCCTCCAGGCTCCTCTGTCCATGGGATTTCCCAGCCAAGAGTCCTGGAGTGGGGTGCCATTTCCTCCTCCAGGGGATCTTCCCAACCCAGGGATCGAACCCACATCTCCTGCATTGGCAGGTGAGTTCTTTACCACTGAGCCACCTGGGAAGCCCCGTATTGGGAAAACCGCACGGAGAAGCCCCGGGCGGGGGACTGAGACCATCCCCCAACAACCACGGCAACTCCACACCCGAGTGACAGCATTGCTCAGCAGCCTTCGGGCCAGCCGGCATCCTGACCACAGCCTCAGGAGAGGGCCCAGGCAGAGCCCCCCAGCTCAGCTGCCTCTGTGTTCCTGACTCACAGGAGCCCCGAGAGGCAATAAACGTTCACTGTGTTCCGTTCCCAAGTTTGGGGATAAAATGTTACACAGCAAAAGATATGGGGGAAAAAAGATTTAAAAAAAAGAAAGATAAGAGGGGTATTTATCAAAAGAAAACGCCCGGCGGAAACGGATCCAGACTACCTTTCTGCTCTCCAACGAGCGTCCATCACAACCGCCCTTAGCTGAAAACGGCCCCCTCCCAAGAGGCCGCCACTCAAAGTGGGGTCCTCAGACCAGCAGCGCCGCCACCCATGGGAACGGCCCACCCAGACCTGCCTGTCCGAGTCCACACTTCCACATGATTCAGCAACGTCTAAACCACAGGAAAGCTCCCGAGAGCCTGGACCACAGAGGTGGCTCTGCATCCCGGCTGCCCGCCGGGTCCCTGACAGCTGTTTGGATGTCCAGACGTCCAGGCCTTTCCGACGCACCAACCATCCCTATTTAAGACTCCCGAACTGGCAGGAACTAACATCCAGGGTTAAGAAGCAGCAGCCTCATAGCAAACCCCATCTCTTCCTGCTCCCGACCTCTCCAACCTCCCAACACCCGGGCCTCCGCGGCCCTGAGTCTGAAGCGCGGAGCCAGGGGCTGGGAACCGCAGTATACAGGACGGTGGTCTCCTTGGTTTCAGCCCGTTTCTCCCGAACCTCTTAGGATCTCATGTCATCCCTCTCCAGGCTCTCTGCTTTCCTCCCACACAAGTGCACCTCAAATTTCTACCCGAGCCTCCTTCTGTCCCTCTCTCTTCAAACTGCCTTCATTATTAAGCACTGCAAACACATGGACAAGGATAAAAAATGAGACATCTCTGCACTCACCATCGCGATTTAACAAACGCTTACTTTTATTTGCTCTCAGCTCTTATTTCTGCAGAAACACTTTTGGGGTGCAGTCTTCATGCTGGCCCCTTTGTCCCCTATCTTCTGCCCTGCTCCTCATGCCTGAACACGCTACAAATAATACCCAGAACGATACAGGGCAAAGGCTCTGACACCTTTCAGGTCATGGCGTGAATGACCCCAGTGTTTATGTATGTTTTTTCACAGCACCCGCAGGCTGCGAGGTTTGATTTATTAAGTAATCAGGTCCAAACAAATTGATTATTACGTCCAAACAACTTAGCAGTCTTTGGAAAGAACAGAATGCATAAACCCAAAGAAAAAAATCTTTCTGTGCACCTTTCAGGTACCATTATTACTTACTACAGGGACCTGTGCACTGGGGAACTTCTCAGGCCTCAGAATCACACTAGACAGCCCCGCCGCCCGCCATCTCCTGTTCCACAATGACCTCAGCAACCACCCCGAACCCAGCTTCACAAAGATATGACATCATCAAAAGGAAGCGGGGCCCTTTGATGCTGGTACTGTGAACCACCTCCGGCTGGCAGTGAAAGAGACATCCAACAAGCTTGCTGCAATGCCTTGGAAGGTCTCAGCACAGAGTCTGGGGCCCTCCAATATAGGACCGGACGTGTCGCTCAAGAAAGTTCCCTAACTGCCTGCTCTCCCCTTAGCTGTCAGACCCCTCTCCACCTGGCTGCTTTTCAACTCCAGCTCATAGACTCACCCACCCATTCCAACATCTCCCCCTAGACTTTCTTTCCCTGCACTTCCAGAAGGATACGCCCCAAACAGAACTCAACGTCCTGCCCCCAAAGCCAGCTCTTCCTCCCGGGTTTCTTGTGTGTGGACTTGTCTTTGAACTTGGAGGCTGGCAAGTCTGAAATCTACAGAGCGGACCAGGAAGCCAAAGACAGAGGGGATGGAGCGGCACTGAGCCCCCGAGGCTGAAGCCCCGCCCTCGGAGATCCCGGTGAGATGCCCATTCATACTATGGAGACAGGTCTGCTTTTACTGATTCAAATGTTAATCACATCTTTAAAAAATACTGCAGGGCAACACCTAGACTGCTATTTGACCAAACACTGGGGACCACTGTGTAGACAACTTGATACATAAAATAACCATCAAACCCTTCTTCCCTGAGCACTTAATACATGCAAGGTACTATCGCTGTAGCGCAGACAGTAAAGAATCTGCCTGCAGTGCAGGAGACTTGGTTCAATTCCTGGGTCGGGAAGACCCCCTGGAGAAGGGAATGGCAACCCACTCCAGTGTTCTTGCCTGGAGAATCCCAGGGACAGGGGAACCTGGTGGGCTGCTGTCTATGGGGTCGCACAGAGTCAGACACGACTGACGTGACTTAGCAGCAGCAGGCACCTAAAACAACTGTCTGAATGTTAACCGTTATTAGTTGTTATCTAATAATTAGTTGCTATTAGTTGTTATTATGGATATTAGTTGTTACCCATGATAAAGATTCCTGTTAACCTGCCATAATTTGGTGCTTATAAAGTGTCCGAAGACACTGGAAAAAATCCCCAAAGACCTCTCCAAATTAAAGAAGTGTTTAAATGGATAGTCTGATTACCTGTACTCTGCATTCTCAAAATTTTATAAGACAAGATATGATCACGTTCTCTTAACCAGAGTCTGCGATTAACCTAATTTCTTCTCATTCACCTTTACAGATAAGGTCTATTACAAAAATTTCTCCAAATCTGAGGAATTTGGGAGTTACTCCATAAAACCTGAAGGCTTCCTTAGAAGAATTTCCTTGGGGGTGAAATATGAAGTAGGCAGTTTCAACACACACACGCACACAAACACACCTGCACAAACACATACACACGCACAAATGGAAGCTGATAATCCTTTACAAAGAATAAACGCTGCCCATCCACGGGGTCCACCTAGGGAACAACACAGTTTAGGGACAGTTTAGTTTTAAAAGCCAGAGGAGCAAGGTCAGTAAAGTGCCTCTGGCTTCCTGGTTGAACAGTGTGGAAACAACCAACGCAGCTTTGTAAAGCGGCATGAGACTTGGTGAGCGTCAGACAAGATGCGCACTCATAGCTGATGCTCACTGCCCAGCTCTGGCGGGTCTGGCTTTCCCACCAACACCCGTGGGCTGGTGCCTGCTCCTCTGAACCCAGCCTGAGTAGTGGACGCCCCTAAGGGGGACAGCCAGGCCCCCTCCCCATCACCCTGCGCCACCAGCTACAACCTGAGGGCCCTCCAGCAACCCCTACCCCACGGGGGCAGGCTCGACCCCGGAAAACCCCCACACAGCGCCCTCAGGTCCCCCAGAGGGCGTCTCCTCCACCTCAGGCCTGGCAGGCAGCCATCACACGTAGAATGTGACCTAATTTTCTAGCTCTTTGGTCCTGGCCCTGCTGAGAACGCTTTTTCTTCGTGAATTCAGCCCAGGTAGGGAGTAAGTAACACAAATGCATATTTAAAAGCTGAACTGAATTTTCTTCTTTGGAGAGCAAGGAATTAACAGGGCTTCAAGCCGTGGCCATCCCTTGCCCACTGTACTGATCTTTTCAGAGAAAGCCTCTTGGTAAAATACACAATGATGATAACGTAAGCCCCTCTGGGGGCCCAGGAGAAAAGGGAAACTCAAATTTATGTCAAAAACTGAATGTAAATGGGAGGAAAGATCACACACACACACACACAACCCGTTAAAAGGTAAACAGAAAAGAAACGTCTGGCTAAATTTATCTCTTTGTCAGTGAAAAACAGCCTAAGCTTTAGCCAAGAGTGTTGCCAATTCTTACCCGGAAGGACAAAAGAGAACCGCTCACTATGGAACAGCGCCATTGAACCCAACTTTCAGCAAGGCTGGAAATATTCCACTTCTCCTCTGTCCAGAACAGTAGCCAACAACCATATGTGGCTCCAGAGCCCTTGAAAGGCGGCCGGTGAGACTGTGGAACTGCACTTTTAATTTTATTTCACTTTGACTCCTTGATATTCAGATGTAAATAGCCGCCTGTAGACCGCAGCTACAGCACTGGGTGGCTCAGTGAGAGACACTCAAACTAAACAGCTGGCAACGTCTTTCTTTTCCTACAATAAAATTATAGTCAGATAACTAATAATACCTTAAACTGTCATCAAAACAAGTACCTTCATCCGGGCCCCAGGAAGAAACAGACAAAAGACTTGAGAAAGTGAGTCCAGTGTGTCGTTTCTTGCAACTTCGGCCCCGCTCCAGTTTACATTCTATTCTACAAGGGCCTCCTGCCTTTGGAAACCTACGCTTGCAGACGCGATCTGCATTTGTGAAACCAGAACGTCAGAGTCCCTTTCCTCAACGTCCAGGAAACTTGGGACAAGTTCTTTAACCTCGCTGAGCTTCAGGTGCCTCAGAGCCAAAGTGCAGATAAGATTAGCGCCCACCTCTCATGAGACTTAGATTCGAAGTGGGCACTTCGCACGGGGTAGCTATAATTAGTATTCTGTTAATAACAATAGTAAAATCTATAATAAGATAAGAACAGTGTTACTTAGATAGGAAGTTTACAGTTGGCTAAGTCTTCCTAATAGTCTGAACCTGTTTCCCAGGCGATAGTACTGCGGCCTCCAGTAAAAATACGCCTTGGGGTCCTGACATCTTGGCGATCCCTGGCAGCCTCCAGAGAGGTAATCACCCAGATGGGTACCATGAGGGTTATTCACGGCCTCTGCCCTCTGGCAAGCGCTGTACTAGGCTGGCAGACGAGGGGACCAATCCCCAAACATAGTCCAATGTCTCGCGATCTCTTACATGTCCCCTGACCCCACTGATGCACCTCTGTGAGATGTAAAGGCTTCCTCCTGGGGCCTGCGTCAGCAGGACGCCCCACTCCTGCTTCCCTGACCCGCGAAGACCAGGTTTCCTTAAAGGCTGAATACAAGAGGGGACCGGAGAGGGAAGGGCCCGTTTTCTCAGCCAGGACAAGAAGAAGGGTGTTGACAGGCCTCGTTTCTCACTGACAGGCCGAATCTCTCTAACAGAAAAGCGGTGATCTCGGAGCCTTCAAAAAGTCAAATCTGACCTGTCTCACGGAGCAGACAAGACGCCTTTCAACAGCCAACTGCCCCAGTCAGAGAAATCCAACGGGAATCTCCACCGGATTCCCAGCAGCCAGACCAACGCATCAGAAATCCCCCAGGAGTGTCAAAGCAGAACTTCGGTGGAATTCTGCAAGGTTGGGGGGGGCGTATTTTTCTTTATATAGAAAGTACTCAATCTTCTTTCACAACCAAGGGGACATTCCCCTATGGAAATCCCTTCTCTGAAGACCTTTAAAAATAAAACATGTGTCTGATCATGCACAATAATTTAAGAGTGAACCCATTTACCTGAAGAGTCAGGGATTTCCCTTAGCTCCTCCATCTACGAAAACAACACGCTCCAGACTGTCTCGAGTGGTCCCGATTTTTGGCACCTTTGAGCCCAGAAGAACACTGGTCAACCGTGTTCTTGACTTTGAGCTAGGGAAATGAGCTGTGGTATCTGGAATCTGACACATGTATTCCTTGCTGATGGGAGTGTAAAATGGTCTAATCATGTTGGGAGAAAGTTTGACAGCTTCTTATAAAGTTCACATATACCTCTTTTATGACCCAGCAATTTCACTTCATTTACCCATGAGGCATAACAGCACATGTCCCTAGGAAGACTCATAAACAAATATTCACAGCAGCTTCATTCCCAAAACCTGGGAATAACTCTTGTGTCCATTAACAGGGGAATGCATAAACTGGTATAAACTGATCCTGGATCTTAACTCAGCAATAAAAAAAAAGGACCGAATTACTGGTACATAAAACATGAGTGAATCTCAAAAACATGCCTAGTTAAAGAAGCTTTACACAATATTGTGGATTTCTACAATGAATGAAGTCCAAGAACAGGCTAAACTAGCTTTGAGTGATTTAAAAAAAAAAGGTGGGGGCACAGACTGACTGGGAATGGGGATAAGGGAACGTTCTGGGGGCAAGGGCAACATTCTCTACCTTGATTACAGACGAGGGTTATACAGGTGTAGGCATCTGTCAAAACATTATGCAAATGCTACCCTCAAGATCTGTGCATTTCACTATATGTAGATAGGTATGTATGTATAAGTTCACCTTAAGAAAGCCATGAACATATACTGAACTCTAACAAAACTTCTAGAGGTGACCTGTACCAATGTTTGTAATTTAATTTAAAATGCATAAAACAGAAAGTTGAACTGACGGATAGACAGAGGATGAACAGACAGACAGACGTATAATAAAGCCAATACAGTATAGCAAAATTATGGCCTCTAGATAGGGGTGTTCTTCCAAGTTTTCTATATTTTTTAGAAGGAGCTGGGCGTTGGATGAGTCCCTGGATCTTCTCCCTAGCCCACCAACTCAGAAATCTAGCAAGATAGCCATGCCCACCAAACCAGGGGTCCACATAATTTCAGTTCTGCTGAAAAGTTAAGGCTGGAAGAATGCAAGTAGCTTTACAGGAACTCACATCACTCATGCCAAAGATTTTCTGCCTGTTTCCCTACAGACAAAGCAATTATTTGAATGGAAGCCAAAAATTCCTGCTCCAGAGGGAGAAAAAGAACTCACTGACTTGTATTCCCAATTTATTCTCTTTCGGTTCCTGCACCAGATCAATTAGCTAACTGCACAACACCCCACCTTCCATGTGCCCCAGGGTCCAAGCAGCCAAAAGACAAACAAAGAAAAACCAACCCAGCGACAGAGGGATGACGCCCTGCCTCTCAGACCAGAAACCCCACTGAAGGCAAAAGAGGAAGCAGAGCTCCCTCTGAGGTTAAAGTGATTTCATTGAGGTTAGCACACACATGCGCTGAAGGGTCCCAGACAGCTTGCTGCTTTAATCCCTCTGCCGAGTTTGGTGACATCAGGGGTCACTTGAACGTGGTAGGAAATTCAGCCCTGCAGAGGTACCCAGGGATGAGGACATGCGGGGTGCAGCGCACACCCTCCCCACAGGCGCAGAGGTCACTGACACCGCACCCGCCTTCCTTCCTGGCCCGGGCCTCACTTATCCTGAGATGACACCCCATGGCCAGACTGCGCCCAGCATCTGAAAACAGCTGTACCACCAGTTACAAGAAGGGAGTGTTGCTGGAAGCCAGGGCAGTCACTCAAACACAGGGACCCGTGCCAAACTGTTGGGTTTTTTTTTAAACTTTTTGTTTTGAAAACCCCTAACAAACTCGGTGACACCACCCAGCGTCCCCGGGGACCACCCGCAGCCACACAGGGGAGCCAGGAGACAGCGCCCCCGAGTTACAGCCCCGCGGCCTCCACGAGGCCCTCGGTGCCAAGGCAGCGACCGTGCAGGTGAAGGGCACCAGCCCCGGGCCCGGGAGGGGGGGTGGGCATGCGCGCCCGCGGGGCTTCCCGAAATAAACGCCGCCGCCGCCACACTGCCCTGACCCAGGTCCATCCTGGGGCCTAAGAAAGCGGCGAGGACGAGGGAAGAAACCCCCTTACGGAAGGCGAGACAGCGGTTTTCGGTGCCGGGAATTCCCGGCGCCCCGAGTCTCAGCGCCTCCGGGGCCGTGCGGCCATCAGCCCTGCCCCGGGACGGACGCGCCTCGGGGGGCGCACGCACCCCGCCCCAGCTCCCCGCCGCCTCGCGCCCTCCTGAACCCGGATTCCGGGGCCAGCGCCCGCCCGCCCGCCCTTTGCGGGCGCCGTGCAGAGTGTCCCAGACCCACCTGTAGCCTCGAAGCCTCCCCTCCGCTTCCTCCCCCGGCGCCCCCGGGCCGGCGGAGCCCATTACCCCCCCCCACACACAGACCGCTCTGGGGGTGCCTCTCCCCCTAGCGCGCCAGGGCTGATTTCTTTCTTTCTTTTTCAGAAAAGTTGGCCCAAGACCGCCGCGTCCCACGGAGCCGGCCCCCGGCCCCATCCAACCCGAGCCCGGGCGCAGAGGACGAGGGGGCCCCGGCGCGTCCGAGCAGCACGCCCAGGCCCCCGCAACCTGCAGGGAGGCGTCCCGCGCGGGGCTATCCCCGCCCGCCGGGGTGCCCGCGCCGCTGCACCCACCTCCGCCCGGAGTCCCGCAGGCGCCCACCTACCGCTTGGGGCCAGCCGGCGAGAGGGCGCGCGCGGGGGCTCCTGGAGACAGCGTGTTCCGTCCCGGGAGGAAAGTTTGTGCCATGCAGAGGGGGCGGCGCGGGGGAAGGCGTGGGCGACAGGGGGTGGGCGCGGGGCGGGCGGCGAGGCGGGCCCGCGCGTCCGTCCCCACTGCGAGCGGTGCGTGCGTCCGGCCCTAGAGCCCGCGGCCGCCGCGCTCCCGCTCGCGGCGCCCAGAGCCCGGCGCGCTCCGCCCGCAGCCCCGACGCGCCCCCGTCGCCGCCGCGCGTCCGCCGCCTATACTTCCTCTTCCTCTGAATTCACGGGCAACAGACGCCGCGCGGCATCTTCGGGGGAGACGCCGGCGCGCCCCGCGCCCACCGCGCGCTCCCACGCCGCGCCCCCGCGCCG
>NW_024070186.1:3825727-3925005 GCF_014754425.2 Oryx dammah | reverse complement strand
GCGCCCGAGCCACACACCCTCGCCGCACCTCCACACCGAGCCCCGTGGCTCCCCCGCCCCGCCTCGACCCCTGATAACCGAGGTCACAAGATTAGGAGCGCGTGTGGGGGACGCGGACCTCCTCCCCCACCAACTCCGGACGGGCGCCCTCCGAGGGCGCCGAGGTGCGGCGGGGCGGAAGGACAGTTGAGAGACCCTCCTGCCTCCCGATGCTGCAGGTGGGCTCGTCCCTGGGCGCTTGAATTATTTGCTGGGCATTTAGTGCCTAGGGAGCCGGTTAGTGCCACTGACCGCTTGCCACGCCCTCGCCCACGTACTGCAGGTGCCCAGAAGATGTGGGAAAACCTAGGGAATCAACTTTAGGCCGCCCGAGGAGGCGGTTAGATGCATAAAACGTCAGGGCTGCCTTAGTGAAGCCGAGATGGGCCGCCATGAGCCTGTTGTCAGTCTTTTTTCGTGGAGCGTTTTAAACACAGCAGAATTAAAATGTCAGGGTTACCCCGGGCCCTAGAGCCAGGGTTCAGGGTGGGCCTTGGGCCTCCATCTGCATTTGCCTTCTGTGTGATGTGGGTAAGTGACTCACCCACCCTGGGCCTGTTTTCTCCTTTGTTAGGTAGCACTTTCTCGTGGGTTTTATAAGTAAAGTGTTTAGGAAAGCACCCTATAACTTAGCTGTTACCCTCTTGTTGTTGTTTTAAGAGGGCTGCAGTAAGACAGCCCTTCAGTTCACTTCGTGCTGACTCTCTGCGACCACATGGACTGCAGCCTGCCAGGCCTCCCTGTCCATCACCAACTGACATCATCTAATTAATCGTCTACATTTTCTGATTGGGCAAAGAGGGGGTTTCAAGCGTTGGAGCCCACAGGATGGAGGGCTAGTGTAGGCACCGGAGTGTTCTAACGGTGTCCTTCTGGTACTGACGACACCCCCAGGGGTAAGGAAGCCCTGTTTTGTTTTCAGGAATTCCTGTAAACACAGTTTCTGGAAGACTTTCCTGTTTGCTTTTGCCCTAGCCATCCCAGCTCTGTGTTCCTTCTCCCCACCTCCCACTTTGTGTGTGTTTTTTTGCCCCTTTCCCTTTCCAGCCCCCGCTGGCTGGTGTCGCTCACCACCACGCTGGCTCTCCCAGTCTCTCCCCTGCTTGGCTTGCCGTCTGGGAGAAAACGGGATCAGACGACAGCCCAGGTCCACATTCAAACAGTATCATGCGGGAAAGGGTGTCCTGTGGCAGCAGGGATGGTTTTGAACACCCACCTATAGACCAAAAGGAGGAATCTTTATTTATTTGCCCGAGGCCTAGAGTTATTGCAAGGCAGGGTCCGTCTGAAATCTTTCTGATCCTTACATGGGAGAAAGAAACCAACATTTCTAGGTGTTAACCAGCAGTTCAGAGTAAACATGGAATATTTAAAAGGGAAAAAGAGGAATGCCGCATAACTTGTTGTGTTTGGAGGAGAAGGCTGATTTCTTTTAAGCAAATCATTTCCACTCTATACCATTTTTGCACTTTTTTTTTTTTTTAACACTAGGTCCTTGGGGTTAATATGTTACTCACTTTTCATTTTCTTCCACTCAACCTTTTCCTGAGTACTGACAGTGTGTAAATGTCTTAAATGATCTTGTTTCCCTGATTGGACCTGCATTTTTTTAGGGTTTTTCTAAAACTGACCTTTCCCCCTAGATATTCTGATGCTTCCTCTTTGGTACACAGCAAGTGTTTAATCCACATACATGGAGCAAATGTACACAGCAGGTGTTTAATCCACATACATGGAGTGAATGGGTGAGCCATTCATATCTGGACCTTTTTCAGCCCCGTGTAACATACACTGATCCTTTACCTGGAGTATGATGCTTCTCTTTCACCTGGAATAGCCAAGGGGAGGGGATGAGGTTGGGTTCGTCTGTATTGTGTAGAGGTCAGCCTTGATTTTCCTCTTGACTGCCGTGGACTGGCCAGCCAAGGGATACACCCTGGGCAGCTGGACCTCACCTCTGACTGACCTCATCTACCCAGCATCAACCCCAAAGATGCTGGAGCTGTATCCTGGTGGGTTACCTTGGCAACCTCACAGTGTCATCTGTTAGAATGTCCTAGGGCGGCAGCTTTTAATTCTATCACAGCGGTCTCATCAGGGGTCATGTAATGGTGCTGTTTTTCCTCTGCTCACACTTCCTCCCCCTATGATTTAACACTAAGTACTCAAGGAGGGAGCCGAACACGGGGAAAACCAAGCTATTATGGCCCGACAGGTCACAGATGGCCCCAGCGCTGGGATTGTGAGCGTTTGCAGTCGATAAAATGCAGGCCCCAAGTCAATGGGGAAACTGGTTCTCCTCACACCCGCTGTGGAAAGGAGAGGAGTTAAGCGAGCCTAGGCAAGCATGAGAAGCAATCGTGGCTAGACTGTGCAATTCCTGTAAAAGCTTGGTCCCCGGAGCCCCCCCGCTGGAGCAACTCTCTCCCTCAGCCTCAGCAGCATCACCTCACTCTGGAGATGATTAAGGCCTTGGGTACCGCCGCCAGAGCACTTGCGATGCATTGCAGCTCTGCTGAGCCGGGCTGAGAGGGTAAATCCCAGCTAACCTTCAGTCCTGCCCACCTCCCCTCCCCACCCCCACCCCCAGCCCGTGATTCCCACCCGCCCCCCACCCGCACTGCACTCATCCCGTCTCACCAACTTCGCTTAAAAACGCTCGGTTCCTGTCCTTGTATGGAGAGCAGAAGCAACTTCTGCAGAAAACAGACCCATCAGAAGCTACAGAGCCTGAAGAGCTACTGACCTAATTGTTTATTTGCAGGACCACCAAAACCAGATCTTCTCCAGGGCAGCTGAACAGCAACATTTCAGGGCTGACAGGAGAGATAAGCAAACTCATATATGTCCTGGAGGTGCAGGGATTATTCATCTTTATCATCACTGTTAGTATTTTAAGTGGGTTTGCAGCCACAGTGAGGTCACAGTTTGGCCAGCCGCTCCACACTGAATGGCTGCAGAAAGCTGGCCCTGCGTCGGGCAATACTGCTTCATTTAAGGAGTTTCTCTAAGGCACCCAGAGCCAGTGGTTTTCACAGGAGCCCCCTGCCTTGTGTTCACTGTGATGGGCCCATGCTTGCAGACACACCCCGAGCCAGTCCATGGCGCCCCTGGTCCCAGTGGAGCAGGGCCCCTTCAGGCCGGCGTCCAGAAGTGCCCTGCAGCCGCTCAGCCACGCAGGAGTGTGCACTGGGGGGAGCAGGGAGCCTGTCAGGGTGTTTTGTGTGTTTGCATTGATGGCCAAGGCCAGGGACTTTTGTCCAAAGTGTAGTCAAACTAGTACTTTGCAAATGCCACCCGTAGACACCACCAGTTTCAGGAAATGTTTGAATGATTGCCAAATGTTCCATTCACCCCAGTTTTTTTTTTTTTTTAATAGTTATTCTGCTCCTGAATCCACTCCTCGTTTTATCTCTGAATTCCCAGTCCGTCAGACAGGCAGTTCAGGGAAGCAGGGCCCTCCTGTGGCCGAGACAGAACTTGCTCTCTGGAGCAAAGAGTGGTGCGAGACTCAGGAATACAGTGTGAAGCGCACTGCTACTGCTGGCCTTTACCAAGAGCCATACCTCTGCACTGGTCATTCCACTAGTGGGACACACCTATTTACTTGCATTTGGGAACAAACTTTATTACCAGAGATAGAAATATGTCAGTTCAGTTCAGTCGCTGAGTCATGTCCGACTCTTTGCGACCCCATGGACTGCAGCACGCCAGGCTTCCCTGTCCATCACCAACTCCCTAGAGTTTGCTCAAACTCACGTCCATCAAGTCGGTAATGCCATCCAACCATTTCATCCTCTGTCGTCTTCTTCTCCTAAATATATATATATATGCAAATATGTAGGCAGTCTGTATGTTCTACAGATGTAAGAAAATAAAGGAGATTGTGGAAATAGCTCATTAAATAAATGATGTAATATTTTGATGTATTAATTGATTTGATTTCCCTTCCTCCACTGTATTCCTTTTTTAAAAACCCTTCCCCCTTTTTCTTTTTTTTTTTAATTGAAGTATCGTTGCTTTATAATGTCATGTTAGTTTCAAATGTATGGCAGTAATTCAGTTTTATGTATATATATATATATATATATGTTTATATTCTTTTTCAGGTTTTTTCCCCTTAGATTATGAGAAGATACTGAGGATAGCTGTTTATCTAGTTTGCATATAGCAGTGTGTATATATTAATCCCAACCCCCTAATTTTATCCCTTCCCATCCTCTTTCCCCCTTGGTAGCCATAGATCTGTTCTCCCTGTCTGTAGGTCTGTTTCTGTTTTGTAGATAAGTTCATTTGTATATTTTTTTTAGATTCCGTGTGTAAGTGATATCATACAATGTTTGTCTTTGTCTAACTTAGTATGATAATCTCTAGATCCATCCATATTGCTGAAAATGCCAACATTTCATTCTTTTTATGGCTGGGTAATACTCCATTGGACTGCACTGTATTTCTTGTTACACGTTACCAACCTTATTCTTACTGATTTAGACAGCTAGAAAGAAAGTCAGTGTTAGTCACTCACCCGAATCCGACTCTGTTACCCCATGGACCATAGTCCACTAGGCTCCTCTGTCCGTGGAATTTTCCAGGCAAGAATACTGGAGTGGGTGGCCATTCCCTCCTCCGGGGGATCTTGTCAACCCAGGGACTGAACCTGGGTCTCTTGCACGGCGGTGGATTCTTCACCGTCTCAGCCACCAGAGAAGCTCGGAGAAAGCATCATTTAGAAGCTTTCCCTACCAAGGAAAGTTATCATGAAAACACCAGGGGAAAAAAGCCAGATTATTGGGTTTGGGGTTTCCAAAGTCAAGGTCCAAACATGAAATGAAAAACTCTGGAAAAATATGAAACCAGATAGAACCATTGTTCCCTATCATATCTCCTTTCCTTCCCCACTACCCATCACCTCCCCATACACACACACACGCCTTCCAGGAACAGACTGAAGTTGTCAGGCTGGAGCAGAGAGAGCAGAAATAGAGGGGCTGTGTCCATAGCAGGGCAGATTGTAGGACTCGTGGACCGATCAGAGTCAGAAATCAGAAACCCAGCTCCTCTGCTCAAAGGAGAATCATCCATCCACAGCCATTTGCTGCTGCTGCTGCTGCTAAGTCGCTTCAGTCATGTCCAACTCTGTGCGACCCCAGAGACCCTATATACAACCGGACAGCAACCCTTAGAACCGGACATCCGGCGGTGAGCTTCCATCGTCATCCAGGGACATGACTCTTATTCCTTGAGTTCAGTTCAGTCCTCACTTGAAGGCCTAGGATGCCTTGAAGCCCTTGAGATGGAGAGTGGGGCTCCGCCCACCCCACCCCTTCGGGGAGTTAGGAGATCCAAGAGTGTGAAGATGCTCCTGCCAGCCTCCCATCAGACCTGTACTTTGATGGACGTGAGTAGACCAGCTCAGGGTTTTCCTTCCAAGCAGGAATGTGATCACCATCAGTGCTGCTCCCCAAACATTTCTGGTCCTCTTCTGCTCTCGTGGTAGAATTGCGTTTCCCGGCCTCTTAACTTGCGTTTTGAGAAATCTGTATGCAGGTCAGGAAGCAACAGTTAGAACTGGACATGGAACAACAGACTGGTTCCAAATAGGAAAAGGAGTACGTCAAGGCTGTATATTGTCACCCTGCTTATCTGACTTATATGCAGAGTACATCATGAGAAACGCTGGACTGGAAGAAACACAAGCTGGAATCAAGATTGCCGGGAGAAATATCAATACCCTCAGATATGCAGATGACACCACCTTTATGGCAGAAAGTGAAGAGGAGCTAAAAAACCTCTTGATGAAAGTGAAAGAGGAGAGCGAAAAAGTTGGCCTAAAGCTCAATATTCACAAAATGAAGATCATGGCATCCGGTCCCGTCACTTCATGGGAAATAGATGGGGAAACAGTGGAAACAATGGCTGACTTTACTTTTTTGGGCTCCAAAATCACTGCAGATGGTGACTGCAGCCATGAAATTAAAAGATGCTTACTCCTTGGAAGAAAAGTTATGACCAACCTAGACAGCATATTCAAAAGCAGAGACATTACTTTGCCGACTAAGGTCTGTCTAGTCAAGGCTATGGTTTTTCCTGTGCTCATGTATGGATGTGAGAGTTGGACTGTGAAGAAGGCTGAGCGCCAAAGAATTGATGCTTTTGAACGGTGGTGTTGGAGAAGACTCTTGAGAGTCCCTTGGACTGCAAGGAGATCCAACCAGTCCATTTTGAAGGAGATCAGCCCTGGGATTTCTTTGGAAGGAATGATGCTAAAGCTGAAACTCCAGTACTTTGGCCACCTCATGGGAAGAGTTGACTCATTGGAAAAGACTCTGATGCTGGGAGGGATTGGGGGCAGGAGGAGAAGGGGATGACAGAGGATGAGATGGCTGGATGGCATCACGGACTCGATGGACGTGAGTCTGAGTGAACTCTGGGAGTTGGTGATGGACAGGGAGGCCTGGCGTGCTGCGATTCATGGGGTCGCAAAGAGTCGGACATGACTGAGCAACTGAACTGAACTGAACTAAGGCTGGGAGAGGCTATATGGCTAGTTCTGACAGATGAGTAGCGAGCAGAGGTGATGTATGTCACTCCACAGCAATTACTTAATGGTTAGGACGAGACTTTCCAGAGCTCTCGCCTCTGTCTCACGAGGCCACTGGCAACATTCCGTATGGTGGCGGCTCTTCAGTCTAGTCCACAGATGGACTACAAGTCCTTTGTTTATTCCACACAGTATCCTAATCATTACCTATTAGAATCCATCAGATGCTCTGGAAGGCATCATGGGTATATCTGGGAGCTGAAAGAACAAAGGCGGAATCCAATTAGAGGACTGTTTCCTATATTAACCTAGAATCCTGGTAATTCTCAAGATGTCCAGCTAGAAAGGTCCATATTCAAAAAGCAATAAGAGCTCCTCTTTACTTGTTCATTTAATGTTAAAGCACTTCTTGAGAACCTAGTATGTGCCAACACTAGGCTAGGATACAGTGGGGAAGGAACAGGTCCTATTCTCAGAAAGCTTTCAGTCTAGCAACGTTCAACAGTTAATAATAATTGAAAATGAAAGTAGAGCCCACAGCAGCTGAGAGATTGGCCCAAGGTAGTAGTTAATAAACGGTGAACTGGGACTTAAACTTAGGCTGTTTTAATCCAAATTTTGTGCTATCTTAATTATCCCAAATGACTTTAAAGTAACAGCATCTGTATTGCTTCACGTCTGCTTGATAGAGCAGGTGAGATTTAATTCTAGGCTGCCTTATGCCTCCCTCCTAATGTTTGCTGAGATCTGAATTTTTTAAAATAAATACAACTTTTTATTGCATAATTACTACCTAGCACAAAGCCTAACAAATAATAGGCTCTCAAATGTTTTGTGTGTGTGTGTGAAGCATGTTTAAATGAATAAATCAACTAAGAAGGCTTAAATACAACTGTTGATTTAAATATCAGGTACCCTCAGTCTCACGTGTACTAAGCACCACCAAGCATAGGTGTCATTCCTGATATGGAGGAATAATGTTTTTTGAAATATTGATGCTCTTTTCAATCCCAATACTTCCTGTTATCTCTTCTCTGTGTATATATATTTGTATTTGTATAAGTTTACATATAGATGCTGTATAATATGGGCTTCCCACGTATCTCAGTGGTAAAGAGGAGATGCGGGGGACCTGGATTTGATCCCTGGGTTGGGAACATCCCCTGGAGAAAGAAATGGCAACCCACTCCAGTCCTCCTGCCTGAAAAACCCCATGCACAGAGGAGCCTGGCAGATACGGTCTCTAGGATCACAGAGAGCTGGACATGACTGAGTAACTGAGGACGCACACCATTTAGTATATACATTACAAGGCATCTGTGGTTGCCAGGGAATGGTTGTTTTACCAAAGTGGCAAAGAAAACCGTTTGAGGTCATGAAAATTTTAAGTTTCAGTTATCCAAAGGGACTCAAAATTTAGGGGGAGAAAATTTAGGCAGAAAAAAATCTCCCCAACTTCTCAAACTATATGCCATAACCCTAGGCTGCAGGCAGGGACAAAAATGTGAGGAGAAGTGGGAATGAATGGGCATTGTAAGCCCCTGAGAAAGGGAGACCAAATATCCTGCCCCTGCAGTTTATTTGGGTTCCCTGGTGGCTCAGAGAGTAAAGAATCTGCTGACAATGCAGGAGACCGGGTTTGATCCCTGGGTTGAGAAGATCCCCAGGAGAAGGGAATGGCTGCCCACCCCAGCATTCTTCATGGGAATTTCATGGACAGAGGAGCTTGATGGGCTACAGTCATGGGGTCACAAAGAGTCAGTCAGGACTTAGCAGTTTTCACTTTCACTTCTCACCGTTTATTCAAAAGGAAGGCAGCAAATTCTACTCTGGCATGGTATAGTAGCTTGTCCTGAACCAACTCTCCTATAGAAACTCTAAATAAACTCAAAAAGTAACTCTGGAGGCAGTGGAAAGCAACTGAAAATAGGCAGACACCCATGGGTGGGTTTTCCATTCTTTTTTGGCTTTTCACCAGAGGCCAGGCTCCCCCTACAAGGCAACCAAAACTTGGACAGATATCCACTCTTAACCAGCTAAGGGATCAAAGGACAGAGTTCAGAGTGATCACAGTAGCTGCAGTGTGAGAGGCAGAACCGCAGAAATAAGAGGGCAACAGATTCAGTTCAGTTCAGTTGCTCAGTCGTGTCCGACTCTTTGTGACCCTATGAATCGCAGCACACCAGGCCTCCCTGTCCATCACCAACTCCTGGAGTCTACTCAAACTCATGTCCATAAAGTCAGTGATGCCATTCAACTATCTCATCCTTTGTCGTCCCCTTCTCCTCCTGCCCTCCATCTTTCCGATCATCAGGGTCTTTTCCAATGAGTCAGTTCTTCAAATCAGGTGGCCAAATTATTGGAGTTTCAACTTCAGCATCCAGAGAAGGCAATGGCACCCCACTCCAGTACTCTTGCCTGGAAAATCCCATGGACGGGGGAGTCTGGTGGGCTGTCGTCTATGGGGTCACACACAGTGGGACACGACTGAGTGCCTTCACTTTCACTTTTCACTTTTATGCATTGGAGAAGGAAATGGCAACCCACTTCATTGTTCTTGCGTGGAGAATCCCAGGGACAGGGGAGCCTGGTGGGCTGCCGTCTATGGGGTCTCACAGAGTCAGACACGACTGAAGCGACTTAGCAGCAGCAGCAGCAACTTCAGCATCAGTCCTTCCAATGAACACTCAAGACTGATTTCCTTTAGGATGGATTGGTTGGATCTCCTTGCAGTCCAAGGGACTCTCAAGAGTCTTTTCCAACTCCACAGTTCTAAAGCATCAGTTCTTCAGCGCTCAGCTTTCTTTATGGTCCAGCTCTCACATCCATACATGACTACTGGAGAAACCATAGCTTTGACTAGATGGACCTTTGTTGGCAAAGTAATGTCTCTGCTTTTTAATATGCTGTCTAGGTTGGTCATAGCTTTTCTTCCAAGGAACAAGTGTCTTTTAATTTCATGGCTGCAATCACCATCTGCAGTGATTTTGGAGCCCCAAAAAATAAAGTCTGACACTATTTCTCCATCTCTTTGCCATGAAGTGATGGGACTGGATGCCATGATCTTAGTTTTCTGAATGCTGAATTTTAAGCCAACTTTTTCACTCTCCTCTTTCACTTTCATCAAGAGGCTCTTTAGTTCCTCTTCTCTTTCTGCCATAAGGGCAGTGGCGTCTGCATATCTGAGGTTATTGATATTTCTCCCGGGGATCTTGATCCCAGCTTGTGCTTCCTCCCGCCCAGCGTTTCCCATGATGCATCTGCCACAGGCTGGGGAGCAGCAAACTGAGCATGACCCCTGGCTGACCCCTGAACAAGATTCCAAGCAGTGCTCATTGCAAAGCTGACTGAGTTTGGAATTTTAGTTCAGCAAAGTTAACTGCTTGCTAACATTAAAAAAATAATAATATTCTTGAGAGTAATATAGAAGAATCCAGAGTCTTGGCAATATATCATTCACAAAAGGTCCACAACACAATCCAAAATTTCCAGACATTTTTAGAAAAGGAAAAAGTATCCATACCCAAGATAAAAGTCAATCAGTGAAGACCAACCTGAAGATGAGCCACGTGTTGAAATAAGATGTGAAAGCAGTTATTATAACTATCAGTGGGTGTGGTATGCTCCGTCACATAGTCATGTCCGACTTTTTGCAACCCATGGACCCACCAGGCCCCTCTGTCCTTGGAATTTCCCAGGCAAGGCTACTGAACTGGGTTGCCATTTCCTTCTCCAGGGGATCTTCCTCACTCAGGGATCAAACCTGTGTCTCCTGCATTGGCTGGTAGATTCTTTATCACTGTGCTACCTGGGAAGGCCCATTACAAGTATACTACAGCTATTATAACTATATAAAGGAAAATATGGTTGTAATGAAGGAACAGATAGGAAGTCTCAGCAAATAAACAGAAACTACAAAAAGGAACCGAATGAAAATTCTAAAACTGAATATCTGAAATAAAAATGGTGGGTGGTGTAATAGAAACCCGAGTTGTGTTTGGCAGAACTCCAGTATGGAAGGGTCTCATGGCTCCTTCCCCAGCTTGAGCTCAGGGTGGTACCCAGCATGGTTTGTCTGGGCAGATGGATCTGAGGAAAACCATGAACATACCATTCTGTGAAAGAAACAATGTCTCTGAGACCTGAGGGAAGCACAGAAGTGATGAAAAAGCCTCACAAAGGTTGCTGGAGTAAGTGAAATCACAGAAGCAGCAAAAATGCTTTTAGGTACTGAAAGAATTTGAGAGACCTGGGCCAACAGAAGCTTTGCGACAAATCTTGGGGATAATGGAGCAGTTGTGCTAAGTTGCTTCAGTCGTGTCCGACTCTTCGACACTATGGACCGTACGTAGCCTGCCACGCTCCTGTCCATGGGGTTCTCCAGGCTAGAATACTGGAGTGGGTTACCGTGCCGTCCTCCAGGGGACCTTCCTGATCCAGGGATTGAAGCCACATCTCTTAGGTCTCCTGCATTAGCAGGCGGGTTCTTTACTGCTAGCACCGCCTGGGAAGCCCTAATACAGCCGAGAGCGGCACAAAACAATAGGCAACTGAGGATGTGGAAGCAGCCCAGCAGAAGCCGTTCTGGAAGCAGATGACGCCGACCAGGTTTACTAACCTTGCCCAGGCTTTGGCACAGTGTGACCCCCACAGAACCCCTGTGCAAGTCTAGGGAGCTGAGCCAATTCAGAAACTGATTTGGAATAAATTTCCACCACGTCTGCCCCCAGAAATGTCGTTATAGAAGCTCAAGTTTTATTTTAGCATGTCTGAATGCCTACTATGATAGTATAAGTGTGTGTGATATGGAGGGGGGATTAGACACTTGAAGGCTGACACTGATGATTAGCAAACAAACATAAGGTCCTCCTCTGACTTCTCCCTGTGCTGTATAGAAAGAAACGCTTAACCATTAGGATATGGCTCAGGCTGTATGCTGCGGAGCACAGCTTCTCAAGATGTATGTTTTTTAAAAAAACATTTCCAAATAGGATTTCTTTTAAACGGGTTTCCTTCAAGAGGTTTTGTTAACAGATATTTAAGTGCCTTGCCTGATATGTAGCCATTAGTTTTTTGGGCTCCAAAATCACTGCAGATGGTGATTGCAGCCATGAAATTAAAAGACGCTTACTCTTTGGAAGAAAAGTTATGACCAGCCTAGATAGTATATTCAAAAGCAGAGACATTACTTTGCCGACTAAGGTCCGTCTAGTCAAGGCTATGGTTTTTTCCAGTGGTCATGTATGGATGTGAGAGTTGGACTGTGAAGAAGGCTGAGCACCAAAGAATTGATGCTCTTGAGCTGTGGTGTTGGAGAAGACTCTTGAGAGTCCCTTGGACTGCAAGGAGATCCAACCAGTCCATTCTGAAGGAGATCAACCCTGGGATTTCTTTGGAAGGAATGATGCTAAAGCTGAAACTCCAGTACTTTGGCCACCTCATGCGAAGTGTTGACTCATTGGAAAAGACTCTGATGCTGGGAGGGATTGGGGGCAGGAGGAGAAGGGGATGACAGAGGATGAGATGGCTGGATGGCATCACGGACTCGATGGACGTGAGTCTGAGTGAACTCTGGGAGTTGGTGATGGACAGGGAGGCCTGGCGTGCTGTGATTCATGGGGTCGCAAAGAGTTGGACACGACTGAGTGACTGAACTGAACTGAACTGAACTCCTCTCCTATTTCCCCAACGGCACAAGGGGTCTACTGGTTCTTAACTTGTCATTTCTCCATTTCCTGGAGTTCTCTGGCTTATGAAATCATATGATGAGTGAATGAATAAGCAAAGGAATGAAAAACTAAATGAACAGGATAAACAGATGAATACCATTTGTCAGAGTCTATCTAGGCTGCTGTAATTAAATACTATAGACCAGGTAGCTTATAAACAACATTGATTTCTTATGGTTCAGGAAGCTTGAGAAATCCTTGATCATTCCCCACCCTCAACAAAATTCATTGTCAGATGAAGGCCCACTTCCTAAAAAACCATCTTCTTAATATGTCCTCACAAGGTGGAAATAATCAGGGAGCTCTCTGGGGCCTCTTTTATAAAGGCACTAATCCCATTCATGAGGGCTCCACCCTCATGACCAATCACCTCCCAAAGTCCCCACCTTCTGTTACCATCACCTTGGGGGTCAGGGTTTCAACAGGAATTTTGAGCGGATGTACACCTTCAGACCATAGCTCCATTCATTCCAGGAGCTAGTGGGTACTTACACGTTGGATTAATAATGTTTCTTGGAAAGCCCATGTCTTTACTCCTGCTAATTCATTTTGTTTTCCCTGTCCCTTTTAGATACACACGTAGAGAGTTTAAATGCCCAGTTTCCTGCCTCTTATTGTCTGTCGTCTCTCTGCTAAGCTGAGATGGGAGTTTTGGAACAGAGCTCTCTATTAGTCACCACTGAACCTGTTTTCTCAGCCCTAGCACTTCCAAGACCAAGTATCAGAGGGCAGGTTGACAGCCCTGGCAGTTCAGGTTAAGAGCATGAGAGGCTTTCAACAGGTGTAAATCCTGGTTTTGGTCTGCGGCCTCATTAAGCAACAGCTGGCCAGCAATAGGCCAGCATCAGACATCTGCCTTCTTGTCCAAGCATTAGTTTCTGTGCTAATGCTATTATTAAGGAATTATCAAATTTTACAAGTGTTATCACTTCCTAAAAACACAGCTAAAAACACAGTAAAGTCATGCAGGCAAGACTTCAGGGGTCAAGACACAACAGGCAAGGTCTCATTCTCACCTGCCCACTGCCCTCAAGATCATTATAGGGATCTGATCATCTTAAGAGGGGAAACTCTGGCTCGTACAGCCCCCTCTGCTCTGTCTTTGCTCTAAATGCCAGTTAGAGGTTCTAGCCAAGAATCTGTAAGTCAAGTTCATCTTAAATCATTGCAAGGGTGCCAAGCAGGGTTCCTGCTGCACACCAGAGTTCTGTGCTCTGACCACCTAAAGTGAAAAGAAACTCAGGGAAAGGCTTTTGAGCAGCTCGCAGAGCCCGCCGGGGCCCCGAGGAGTCAGGTCTGGGCAATGTAGCTGGCTGTGTTTTCCCAGGACGGCCTGCAGCACTACCCCCTGCCTCTCGTTCTCTCCCAGAAACTTGCCGTTCCTCCATCAAACGGGGGGTCTAATTTCCCTCTTCCTACTCTGAGCACTTGATGAGACACTTGTAACCAGGAGAGTGGGGCACAGGTGAAGCCCTGTGACTTCGGTAGCTAGAAGCTAACTTCCCTCACAAACCACACAACCCCCGTGCAAGTTGTGCAACACCTTTGAGGCCTCCATGCTGTGAGGAAACCCAACCAGCCAACACAGAGAGCACGCGGAGAAGCTCTGAGGGCACGGAGAGTGAGGAAGGGGTGCCCAGCCAGGCCCAGGCCGCGCCAGCCCCGCACTGCACCCCCCGGAGCCACCCGGCCTTAACTGTGCGTCCTTATTCACAAGGACCATGATGAAAACCAAATATTATGTTGTCACAGGTTTGGGGGTTATTTGTTATGTAGCAGTAGCTAACCAAAACAGTCAGGGACAAAGGGGCGTAAGAAAAGGATCAGGAACAGGACCCTCTCCCCAGACTTTTTCCTCCACCTCCTTCCAGACTTTATGCTGCCAAATTCCTGCTGCTGTAGAGATATATGAGAAAATGGGCAATGAACGAATGGAAATCTTGGAATTTCAATGGCATACAGATTGTTTTCTTAAGTGTAAAGTTAATAACTGGAAGGAAACCCCCCAACAGTTTCCTCATCGCCCTCATGCCTTCCCCATCTTTCCCTGCTACAAAACACAACTCAGCCCAGAAGTCAGGCGGTGTTTTGTCTGGGGAGGCACTCATTTTTTGTGTCTCTACATTCTTTTTAAAGTGAAAGTCCCTCTGTTGTGTCCAACTCTTTGTGACCCCATGGACATACAATCCATGGAATTCCCCTGGCCAGAATACTGGAGTGGGGAGCCTTTCCCTTCTCCAGGGGATCTTCCCGACCCAGGAATCGAAACCAGGTCTCCTGCGTTGCAGGTGGATTCTTTACCAGCTGAGCCACAAGGAAAGCCCATTTTCTTTTTAAAACTGGAGCTATATTTTTTAGATGCTCATTTTCCTATTTTAAAAACGTTCATTAGAATATGCAGGAAAAGGTCACTAAGCTTTTAAAACACACACATGCATACCTGTGAGACTTGCATATTGTTTCATTCAAGCTGCAGATCATTTGGATAGAGAGCCCTTTGGCTCACAAAAGGGACGATGACAATGAGCATTCTTGTTACTTTTTGAGAACCTCTAGCTTACCTCACCCACGAGTTCTTATTTTTGGTTCTTATTATAACATTCAAAAGAAACTTTCATTAGCATTTTTACTTAAGCAAAACTGAGACATAATGAACAGCTGTTTCAGGATTTTCAAACCTTGATGTCTGGGAGTTTCCCAGAAAAAGCATTATTAATATTACAAGTGAAATGTGTTCAGAAGGGAAAATACAGCCCCTGACTCATCTGCCTGACCACACAATGACTAGTGCGTCATCTATTCCTGATACATAAACCCTCCTGGGTGTTGGAATGACAATGATAACCCACAAATGACAGCGTTGTCCCATTTCCAGATGGTAGAATCCTGGAAAGCCACAGCTTTTCCAGGCATGTTTGCCAAGGGGACTACCAACAGATGTTGCCAGAACTTGGTTTGTCTGGACTGCCAAACAGGACCAGAGATCAGGTCATCACGCACACTTGGATAAAGGCTAAGGACTGAGGTGTCTTAGGGCTCCGGACTCTGTCACTGAAAACAAATCACGCCAAAATGCCGATGCCCCACTGGAAATCACAGGGAAACATTTTCACCATACTCTGTCACTCAAAACAATCACACATGCACCCAGATTCAAGAGGAGGGACCTAGACACCCCTCAGTGAGGTAAGTTGAGTTGTAAGAAGAACATGTGAGGTGAAAGTTATTGTGATCGCCATCTTTGGAAATTACAAGTTGCCAGAGGGCTCCAAAATCACTGCGGATGGTGACTGCAGTCATGAAATTAAAAGACGCTTGCTTCTTGGAAGAAAAGCTATGACCAACCTAGACAGCATATTAAAAAGCAGAGATATTACTTTGCCAACAAAGGTCCATCTAGTCAAAGCTATGGTTTTTCCAGTAGTCATGTATGGATGTGAGAGGTGGACCATAAGGAAAGCTGAGCACTGGAGAATTCATGCTTTAGAACTGTGTGGTGTTGGAGAAGACTCTTGAGAGTCCCTTGGTCTGTAAGGAGATCCAACCAGTCAGTCCATCCTGAAGGAGATCAGTCTGGGTATTCATTGGAAGGACTGATGCTGAAGCTGAAACTCCAATACTTTGGCCAGCTGATGCGACAAACTGACTTGATGGAAAAGACCGTGATGCTGGGAAAGATTGAGGGCAGGAGGAGAAGGGGATGACAGAGGATGAGATGGTTGGATGGCACCACTGTCTGGATGGACATGAGTTTGGGTAAACTCCAGGAGTTGGTGATGGACAGAGAGGCCTGGCATGCTGCAGTCCATGGGGTCGCAAAGAGTCAGACACGACTCAGTGACTGAACTGAACCAAACTGAGAGACCAGGTTCTCTAGAAGCAGAGCTGGAAATAAGGATTCTTGTGCAATCACTTATGAAGGAACAGGGAAGGAGACACCAGGTGAGGCGTGGTTTCGTGTGAGTTCTAGCCTCTGCCCTGTCTCGGGAGGAGCTCTGGAGCCACCGTTGCTCTGTGCTGTCTGCCCGCATTGAATCCAAGAAGCATCCACGTCAGTCAACTGCTAGCTCAAAAGAAGTCACGGCTGCAGGGTTGTAACTCCTAGGACCCTCAGAAAGAATCAGCTCCAGCTGCCCAAGGGCACTTCTCAGGTAAGGATTGCCATGGGGGATGTTAGTAGAAGAAATCACTAGGAATCTGAATAAGGTGTAAGGGCCTCTGAGGGCATATTCAGAGGCTAATGTCTATAGGGACCAGCAGGAAAAGCCTGAGTCTCAATTAAGTCCAGGAGGTCCACCCTTAGGTTGGGAGATGCTAAGGGTTGAGTGGGAGGTGCATTCACGCCACATTCATGGTGTCGAATCCAAACAGGATTTGGGGACCTGCTCAGGAGGCATGCAGGTTTCAGGGTAGGAAATCTACAAAATTGGCTTAAGCTGAAAAGGAAGGGTTTCGGATGATGAAATGAGAAAGTCAGTAGAGAGTGCTGATCCGGGCTGGATCCGGGGCTCCAAGATGTCTTCAAGATGTGGCTCTGTCTTTCCGTTCTTCCTGCCTTTTTTGGGTTGTCTTCTCAGGAGACATGTCCTGTCTGATGACACGATGGCTGCCAATAATGCCAGGCCCGTAGCCTTTCCTCTCAGTAACCCTTGTGGGGAAAGAGCTTTCCTTTATCAATCATTCTTACAACAAAAGTCATTAGCTTTGAGGAGCCCAACTTGGTTCACGTGGACATCCTGAACTGATTACCATGGCCAAGGTGATATGATGCTCTGATTGGCCAGCCTGAGTCACATGCTCACCCTTGAGCAAAAGATGGTGTTAATTTCCCTGGAAGCACAAGGATCAGAAGTAAAGGAGGTGCAGTGCTACAGGAAGACCAGGGGACAGGTGCTAGAAGAAGAGGGATAAGACAAGACTGGGAAATACCCTTCACAGAGGAAATTATAGAGCACGTGGAGAACCCGGGTGGTGCAGTTGGTAAAGAATCCGCCTGCCAGTACAGGAGATGCAAGAGACTAGAGTTTAATCCCTGGGTCGGGAAGATCCCCTAGAGAAGGCCATGGCAACCCCCTCCAGTATTCTTGCCTGGAGAATCCCGTGGACAGAGGAGCCTGGTGGGGTGCAGTCCATGGGGTCGAAAGGAGTCGGACACGGCTGAGCACGACCGGAGAATACAGTCACTGGTGACCTAGGACAAGGCGAATGATCATGAACGGCCCTTAGACCTCATCTAGGATCAGGTGTCCTTCAGCCTAGGCTGCGTCTGAGTCCTCTACCCAGGGACGATCTTGATGACAGGATTTGCAGCCAGGGTCACGAACGTGAAGATTTGATCACCCGGGAGAGGCTTTGTGTCCCCAGCTTCGGGATTTAAGGAACTTGACCCCAGGAGGCCGAAAAGTCTTTACAATTTTTCAGAGAAACCAGAGATCCTAAGTGACCACACTAACTTTTAAAAACTCTTTAACTGTAGCTTTTGTTTGATCAAATCTCACATAAAGATTAGAGGTTTGAAAAATAAAATCTCTGAAGAAAGTAAAAAAATTTGGTATTAACCAGGGAAAACAAACTGAAATATACGCACGCACACACACATACCACACACACACACACACACACTGAAATATATGCACGCACCCACACATACCACACACATACACACACACTCACACACACACACACATCACAGAGATTGAAGTGTATTTTTAATTAAGTTGTCTTCCTTATTTAAAAAGATGGTAACTAGCCATTCTTGAGCTCTACTGAGGATGAGATAAAAAGCAAATGGGCTTAATTGCTGCATTGGGGAATTAAACATGATAAGGAATTCTTTGTTCAACACTGGCCTAAATTTTAAGCTCTATTTAATTGTAAGCTTCCTCTGGGTAAAAGAACTGTGTCTTCTTCATCTTCGCCAAAGTTTGAAAGGGTGAATAACTGAAACCTCAAAGAGTAAAACAAAAAGATATATAGGCCTATACCAGATTCTACAACTTCTAAGATTTTATTTATGGCTACCAAGGAATGTCATTTATCCATTTTATCAGTTAGGAATATTTTGGCTGCAAGTATCCCAAAAAACCTGACTTTAGTGTTTTAAACAAATAGGGGATTATTTCTCTTTCTTAACAAAAAGTCTCAAGGCAACAGCTTGCTGGCTCTGGTTTGAAGCTTACAATTCTTTTGGCCTTTCCCTCATATTTCCAAGAAGGCTGCCACAACTCCAAGTATTACACCCATCTTCCATAAGAAAAAAGAAGGATGGAGGAAGAAACAACACCTATCTGGGGAAAGTGTATGCTTTTCCAAGACTCACAGAATAAACACAAATGTGTGTCTTATTGGTCAGAATTACGTAACTTGGCCATCTCCAGCTAAAAAGTAGCTACAGGTACAGGCTTGAGAATGGGAGTTAGACCAACCTGATCATTGTGTTGCGTTATTTTTACAAATACATACCTGTGAACATGGTGTGGACAAGCAAATATTGGTTCCAGGCAAGGAGTTCATTCCTGCAATTTAGGCAGAACACTTGTCTCTCCTACACCATCTTAACTTTCTAAGTCAACTAGCCATTCACGTTTGGCTCTTTATCTTAGTGTTCCCAGGAGAAAGATATCCTGGCCAGAGGTGTGTAGGCACATGCCCTGGGCCCAGCCATTTATCATAACCCAACCACCTGGCCCCAGGGATTGGTCTACAGTTTAGAGGGGTCAATGTGACCCGAGCAGGACCAACCTGACTTATTCCCTAGGATAGTTTATTTAGAGGTAGAGAAAAAGAAGTCATCATTTTTGGTGAAAGAGCTGGAAACAGGCTGTTGGCAAATGTCTCCCCCCAAAGCAGAAAGTACATCTTCAGAAGCAGAAAAGGACGTGCAGAGCTTAGCTCCTGTGAGAGCAAGACTGCAGCCTTGTCTCTGACTCTAACTCTAAGTGGACTTCCACTTACGTTAGCCATGGATCCTCTTCTTTTCAAACTACTGTAGCTGGAGTTCCATCCACTGTACCTGAGATTCTTGATTAATTAAAAGGTTAGACAAATACCCAACAAAGTAAATGCCATTTATTTGGAATTAAGAAGAAGTTTGCCAAAGGGAAACAAGAAAAATGTTTCATTTACTTATATTGAGCTTAGGAGATTTTTAAAAGCACTTAGAAATATCATGTATGCAAATATACTATTACTACTAAGGATTCACTCAGTCTGTCTGACTCTCTGCTACCCGGTGGACTGTAGCCGACCAGGCTCCTCTGTCCATGGGATTCTCCAGGCAAGAGTACTGGAGTGGGATGCCATTGCCTTCTCCAGGGGACCTTCCCAACCCAGGGATCGAACCCAGGTCTCCCGCATTGCGGGCGGACGCTTTAACCTCTGAGCCACTGCTATTAAACAAGTGTGGTTTCTGTAACTATCTCCTCGGTTTTCTTTAGCGACTGTTTAAAGACCTCTCAGGTGAGCTGTGTGTACTATCTGTCCCTCTTCTCTGATTATATATTGGAAAATATTTGGAAGAGACCTTAGGATAACAGCCTGGTCAGATGGGAATGGACTGAAATAGGATTTAGACATCTGAGTTCCTACCTGTGCTGTGTGGTCTAGTAAAATTACTTGGCCTCTCTGAGCTTCAGTTTGTCTGTTCAACCAAAGATATAAACTAAAGCCTTCTGAGGTCCACTTTGCCTCTACTGCTGTGTCAGTGTGACCACTGAAGCTGACACCTGATTTTATCCATAAGGCCTAGTGGCTTGCCCAGGCCCTACAGCAAAGACATAGTCTAGACCCAGGACCTCCTGACTCCCAGACTGTCCTCAAAGTCAGACCACCCTTCTTGCCAGCTATGAAAGGGTGTTAGGGGCCAATGGGCGATAGGCATTACTTTCATTTGTTGGAGAGCACCTAACTGTTAACTCCATCTCGCCACACATGAGGAATGAAGTACAGGTCACAGCTGGGTCCCCGGGTGAGCCATGGCCCAGGGGGCACACCAGTGACCGGCCACTGTCATGGAAATGCATGCACTTCCAGCAGAAAAGCCTAAGTACATCCTGGGGGCATTTGGGGGAATAAAGGAAAAAGCCCGTAGGCGCCCACCACTCCTGAGTGGGTCTCTGAGGGCAAGAAGAAGCTGCTACACAATTATCATCCGAGTGGGAGTTCAGAAGCCCCCCTCATCCCACCGACGAGGACAGCGTGGTGAGGAATCCTCGGAGCGGACGTGAGCTGGGTCAGTCTCTCTCCACAGTCATGTCTAGGGAGAGAAATATAGGTGCTCCGGGATGATTCAAAATATAAGAGGGAGAAAGCATTTAGAGCTCAGACAGATTTGGAAAGCCCTAACATTCAGTGACATTGATGATGCGGATGCAGTCTTTAACATCCTCAACTCCTGGGAGCCTGCACGCAGGCTGAGGCCACCCAGGAGATTTTCTTCCCGTGAGTCAGCTGTCGGCTCTGAGCTGTTGTATCAGTTTGCCTAGGAAATCCCTTTAGAAAGGAGCACTTTGGTGGAGAAACGTGTCCTAGAGCAATGCTGAACGAGACGATGCCAGGAGACCAGAGTTTTCTAAACATTTTGGACCATGACTTACCACCTCTAAGAAACACATTTCAACCCCCAACCTGCTATAAACACACCTGTCTGTAAAAACAACATCCAGCACACAAAACTGGCCCCTCTCTGTGATGGATCCTAATTCTTACACCTTGCTCTGCTCTGTTTAATTTAGTTTCCTTGTTTTCTTAGGGCTTCCCTGATAGCTCAGCTGGTAAAGAATCCGCCTGCAACGCAGGAGACCCCGGTTCGATTCCAGGGCTGGGAAGATCCGCTGGAGAAGGGATAGGCTACCCACTCCAGTATTCTTGGGCTTCCCCGCTGGTTCAGACGGTAAAGAATCCGTCTGCAATGCGGGAGACCAGAGTTCAATCCCCAGGTTGGGAAGATCCCCTGGAGGAGGGAAAGGCAACCCACTCCAGTATTCTGGCCTGGAGATTCCATGGTATAGTCCATGGGATTGCAAAGAGTCAGACACGACTGAGTGACTCTCACTTTTTTTTCTTAAATGGTGGTTGAGACTCACTCAGCTGACCTGCAATGGGTCATGAGCCATTTACGAAATGGCTTAGTTTAGAAAATGGTGCTTTCTCATCCTTTGCGTGGCTAAAGTTGAGGGTCTAGAAATTTGCTTCCTCCGTGTACTGCTTTCCTATTCTGGAAAAGGCAAAAACTACACAAAGCACAGCGGCCAATCCTCCTGGCTTCAGGAAGCTGATCGTGGAGGCAGGCGCTGAGGTCAGGAAACCGACCTGCCACACAGAGGAACATAAGTCAGCACAGGGCTGCCGTCCTACCCCAGGCAGTCACGCTGCATCTGGGGGCTGAGCCAGAGCTGGCTCCCTCCCTCACACGTGCATTCCCTCCCGCTCCGGGAGTCTGGACCTTTTAGGAAGCAGACGCCAAGACAGGGTGCACTTTGCGGAGACTTTTTTTTATCAGAGGAAATTCCCACAGGAGAAATGGACTGGGAAGGACTTGGAGAGCGGGCCTGTGGGGAGCGAGTCAGACCCGGGGGAGGAGGCCGGAAGGAAGATTGGGTGGGAGCCCGCGAAGCTGCTCTGTGGTCCAAAGCAGGTTTGGCTGCTTCTGTGAGGGAGTCTTTGAGAATAAGTGGGCCACACGGGGGTCCCATGTTCCCTCAGGAGCAGGACTGACTCAGGGTCCTGCTGCATTTGGTTCCTGGCCGTGGGGCGGCCTCCACACTGGCCTGGAGCTGGGCCTCCACCTCTGGGCACAGCGATGGGGACCTGGGCATCTATGCTCCCGGTGCCTGGGGGGTCAGCTGGGTACACCCTCGTGGCTGCCGCCCCTCCTTCTCCTTCCTTCAGTGAACGTTAAGTGGTCTCTGCTCCAAGCCAGCTACTGTGCTGGCCAAACCTCCTGACCCTGGCTCCTGGAACCCACAGTCGGATGGAGCCACAGATGTGAGGAAAGAATTCCGCCAGATATGCAGAATAACCACTGTCAGAAATGCTCCTGAGTGGAGGGCCCTGGAACATTCCAGAACATTTGCTCAGCTCCTTTCTCAGTCACTCCCTGCTGCCACTCTCCAGAGGCAACCACTGTTCTGTTTTTCTTTTCCACCACAGATCAATTTTGCCACAAATATGTGGAAACATACACTGCGTACTTTTTGTGGCTGGCTTCTTTTCACTCAGCAGTGCTTCGGGATTCATCCCTGTGGCTATGGATGTGAGTTGCTCCTTTCTTTGCTCGCTGACCAGTGTGCCTTTGTAAGAACAGGCAGGCTTTGTTTATCCACTCTTTTGTTGAGGGACTGGGCTATCTCCAGTTTGGGGCTATCCTGAAGAAATTGTTAAGTACTTGCTTTTTGTCATTACAGAAAATAAAATGTCCTGAACCTGAAGCCTCAATAAAAATCTCCAACTAAGCCTGATAGTCTTCTGGATAGAAAAATAAAAGAGTTATCCCTTGAGGTGGGTGTGCAAAATGGAGACATTTCCCTCCCATCAGACCTTCCCGTTCGCCCTCACAGTCTTGTTTTCTGGCGTAGAACTGAGGCTTAGAGCGGGAACTGATTCACTTAAGTTCTAGTAACTTGTACGGGGCAGACCTTACTCACCTTTTGGAACACAGCATGAACATCAATAATGACTCCAAGGCCAAGAAAGGATGACTGCGGTTCTTTACTTTCGCAGTTATCACACTTTATTGTCACACTGACATCATTTTTATTTGCCTTCCATGATGGGCCTTAATTACCTTAAGGGAAAGCAGAGAGCCAAGGATTACAGCATTAGGAAGAAAAAGGATTCCTTACTAACAAATCTTCAAGAACAACAGGGAATTTAAAAAATTAAAAGATTAAAAAATTAATCTTTCCTACAACAAAATTACAAAAATTATAAAAGAATAAGAGCTCCAAAAGATACATGTTTGATTGGCCTTTTGTTCATAATAAGCAGATATGACCACACTGGAATGTTTTGAAGGGATGTTTAATAGGGAACCTGTGATGCTAGGAGGGATTGGGGGCAGGAGGAGAAGGGGACAACAGAGGATGAGATGGCTGGATGGCATCACCGACTCAGTAGACGTGAGTCTGAGTGAACTCCGGGAGTTGGTGATGGACAGGGAGGCCTGCCGTGCTGCGATTCATGGGGTCGCAAAGAGTCCGGACACGACTGAGCGACTGAACTGAAAGGAAGGAAAGAAAGATTTACAACTGGTGTTTATCTAGTATACCCTGAGTGCTAGGAAGATCCTCTGCTGGATAACTTACCTGCATTTAATGACGGAGGAGCCTGGTGGGCTGCCGTCCATGGGGTCACAAACAGTCAGACACGACTGAGCGACTTCACTTTCACATTTCACTTTCATCCATTGGAGAAGGAAATGGCAACCCGCTCCAGTGTTCTTGCCTGGAGAATCCCAGGGGCAGCGGAGCCTGGTGGGCTGCCGTCTGTGGGGTCGCACAGAGTCGGACGCGACTGAAGCGACTTAGCAGCAGTAGCAGCAACTCATTTCATCCTTCCAGCAACCTCAATACCCATTCTCACCTTCTTTCTTAGTAATGGAACGCCTGACTTTTAGCTAGATAAGTGGCCTCACAGGAGGAAAGCATTTCTCAGCATCCTTTGCAGCTAGATTTGGCATTTGCTGAGTTCTGGCATGTGTAATTTCCAGGAAGAGAGTGACCTTAAAGGAAGTGACCTTTGCTCCTTCCTCCTTCCAGAAGAATGGAAGCAAATATAATGGCTGGAGATAGAGAAGCCCTTTAGAACCATGAGGTGGAAGAAATGTGGTGGGATGGCCAAACAAATACACAGGAAGCCTGGGTATGTGATCACCAGGGAGCAGCACATCAGTCCTGGTCTGCACGCCTCTCGAATTTGTTTATACGAGAGAAAAACACACTTCTCTTGTTTAAGCTGCTGTTAGTCTGTGTTTTCCAGCATTCTCAGTTCAGTTCAGTTCAGTTCATTTCAGTCACTCAGTTGTGTCTGACTCTTTGCGACCCCATGAATCGCAGCACACCAGGCCTCCCTGTCCATCACCAACTCCCAGAGTTTACTCAAACTCATGTCCACTGAGTTGGTGATGCCATCCAGCCATCTCACCCTCTGTTGTTCCCTTCTCCTCCTGCCCCCAATCCCTCCCAGCATCAGAGTCTTTTCCAATGAGTCAACTCTTCACATGAGGTGGCCAAAGTACTGGAGTTTCAGCTTCAGCATCAGTCCTTCCAATGAACACCCAGGACTGATCTCCTTTAGGATGGACTGGTTGGATCTCCTTGCAGTCCAAGGGACTCTCAAGAGTCTTCTCCAACACCACAGTTCTAAAGCATCAATTCTTCGGTGCTCAGCTTTCTTCACAGTCCAGCTCTCACATCCATACATGACCAATGGAAAAACCATAGCCTTGACTAGATAGACCATTGTTGGCAAAGTAATATCTCTGCTTTTTAATATGCTGTCTAGGTTGGTTATAACTTTCCTTCCAAGGAGTAAGCGTCTTTTAATTTCATGGCTGCAGTCACCATCTGCAGTGATTTTGGAGCCCCCCAAAATAAAGTCTGACACTGTTTCCACTGTTTCCCCATCTATTTCCCATGAAGTGATGGAACCGGATCCCATGATCTTTGTTTTATGAATGTTGAGCTTTAAGCCAACTTTTTCACTCTCCTCTTTCACTTTCATCAAGAGGCTTCTTAGTTCTTCTTCACTTTCTGCCATAAGGGTGGTGTCATCTGCATATCTGAGGTTATTGATAATTCTCCCGGCAATCTTGATTCTAGCTCATGCTTCTTCCAGCCCAGCGTTTCTCATGATGTACTCTGCACAGAAGTTAAATAAGCAGGGTGACAATATACAGCCTTGACGTACTCCTTTTCCTATTTGGAACCAGTCTGTTGTTCCATGTCCGCTTCTAACTGTTGCTTCCTGACATGCATATACGTTTCTCCAGAGGCAGGTCAGGTGGTCTGGTATTCCCATCTCTTTCAGAATTTTCCACAGTTTATTGTGAAGTTTATTGTGAAGCAAAGGAGAAAAGGAAAGATATTTCCATTTGAATGCAGAGTTCCAAAGAATAGCAAGGAGAGATAAGAAAGCCTTCTTCAGCGATCAATGCAAAGAAATAGAGGAAAAGAATAGAATGGGAAAGACTAGAGATCTCTTCAAGAAAATTAGCGATACCAAGGGAACATTTCATGCAAAGATGGACACAATAAAGGACAGAAATGGTATGGACCCAGCAGAAGGAGAAGATATTAAGAAGATGTAGCAAGAATACACAGAAGAACTGTACAAACAAGAGCTTCATGATCCAGATAATCACGATGGTGTGATCACTCACCTAGAGCCAGACATCCTGGAATGTGAAGTCAAGTGGGCCTTAGAAAGTATCACTACGAACAAAGCTAGTGGAGGTGATGGAATTCCAGTTGAGCTATTTCAAATCCTGAAAGATGATGCTGTGAAAGTGCTGCACTCAATATGCCAGCAAATTTGCAAAACTCAGCAGTGGCCATAGGACTGGAAAAGGTCAGTTTTCATTCCAGTCCCAAAGAAAGGCAATGCCAAAGAATGCTCAAACTACCGCACAATTACACTCATCTCACATGCTAGTACCGTAATGCTCAAAATTCTCCAAGCCAGGCTTCAGCAATACATGAACCGTGAACTCCCTGATGTTCAAGCTGGTTTTAGAAAAGGCAGAGGAACCAGAGATCAAATTGCCAACATCTGCTGGATCATGGAAAAAGCAAGAGAGTTCCAGAAAGACATCTACTTCTGCTTTATTGACTATGCCAAAGCCTTTGACTGTGTGGACCACAATAAACTGTGGAAAAAAATTCTAGCATTCTAACTGAATATAATTCTAAAATAGGAAATATTGCTGTCCCCATTTTACAGATGAAAAGACTGAGCCTCCAGTTTACACAGCTGAGATGCATGCTGGTTCCTTGAAATAGTGCCTCACCTTTGAGGTTGGTTGATTCCCTGATTCCCAAAGCTGATAACATAGAGGTGCCAAAAATATCCTCTTTGGGTTTCACTCACTGGAGCTAGGCCCTGTGCCCACAGATATATGTAGCAGGACACACCTTCCTTAACAGTTAGCCCTGGAGAAGCTTCCAGTCACTGTGGTGGGGAGGCTGGGTCTCTAAGAGCAAGAGACCTGGGCATGTGACTCTGAGAAGATCCCTTAACATCGCAAAGCTCATTTCTTCTCTCTAAGATGGAGAGAGTAGTAACTGTTTCTGTGACAGAGTCACTGGGAGAGCTAAGTGAGGGGATATGCTGTCTGCCACTATTAATAAATCCTGGCTTTTATTATTAGTTCCTGGGGCTGGGTTGAAGTCACATGCTAAGTATTTCTTTTTCCATATCTCCCTTTCTTCCATTTTGGGGCTGTCAATTCAAGTACTATAAGTTCAGTTCAGTCACTCAGTCATGTCCGATGCTTTGCGACCCGTTGGACTGCAGCACTCCAGGCCTCCCTGTCCATCACCAACTTCCAGAGCTTGTTCAAACTCATGTCCATGGAGTCGGTGATGCCACCCAACCATCTTATCTTCTGTTGTCTTCTTCTCCTCCTGCCTTCAATCTTTCCCAGTATCAGGATCTTTTCTAATGAGTCAGTTCTTCGCATCAGGTGGCCAAAGTATTGGAGTTTCAGCTTCAGCATCAGTTCTTCCAGTGAGTGTTCAGGACTGATTTCCTTTAGGATGAACTGGTTGGATCTCCTTGCTGTCTAAGGGACTCTGAAAAGTCTTCTCCAGCACCACAGTTCAAAGCATGAATTCTTTGGTGCTCAGCTTTCTTTATAGTCCAACTCTCACATCCATACATGACTACTAGAAAAACTGTAGCTTTGACTAGATGGACCTTTGTTGGAAAAGTAATGTCTCTGCTTTTAAATTTGCTGTCTAGATTGGTCAGAGCTTTTCTTCCAAGCAGCAAACATCTTTTAATTTCATGGCTGCAGTCACCATCTGCAGTGATTTTGGAGCCCCCAAAAATAAAGTTTGTCACTCTTTCTATTGTTACCCCATCTATTTGCCATGACGTGATGGGACTGAATGCCGTGATCTTAGTTTTCTGAATGTTGAGTTTTAAACCAACTTTTTCATTCTCCTCTTTCACTTTCATCAAGAGGCTCTTTAGTTCTTTTTCACTTTCTGCCATAAGGGTGGTGTCATCTGTGTATCTGAGGTTATTGATATTTCTCCCAGCAATCTTGATTCCAGCTTGTGCTTCATCCAGCCCAGAATTTTGCATGATGTACTCTGCATATAAGTTAAATACTATAATACTGTTAATAGTTATGTTACCAGAGAAAGTGAATTTATTCTGAAATAACCAGAGTAATTGCAAATCAGGATTGGAGAAATATGTCAGACCATAGGAAAATCCAGAGAACCAGGAATGGGAACTTGCTTTTGGGAGCTGGCAGACTGTGATAACCAAAGAGCCCATTGGAAGAGCTGGGGTACCAAAGTATGGAGACTTCTCCATTGGTTGAGCTGCTACAGTCTCCAATTGGCTGGACTGCCCTGGGACAGAAGGAAGTTTTCTTCTGGCTGGATGTAAGAAGTGCCTTTCTGATGGAGTCCTAGATCTAAATCTCTTCCTGTTTGGAGTAATTGATGATGCATGGTGGGCCAGGAGAGCTCCCTCTATGGGCCTGGCTGACTCCAACTTTAGCTGAGTTTCTTTAATCGATTCCACAGGGTCAATTCTCAAACAAGATTAAACAAACATGTCTTTTCTCCTTGCAGACTGGGTTCCCCACCCTCCACTAACCCCACCCACACAAATCTCTCATATAATCTATGCACCTTAGAATCAGCCAGCACTGAAACACACAGGGTACAGTTGCCAAACCCCAGCTGTGGACCCAAGTTTTCAAGCACGTGGCAGTTTTAGCAAGAAATTTGGTGTTCCTAAAATCAGAGTTTGTCCTTACTACATTTCCAGTGCTCATTCCCAAAGAAGTTGCCTCCAAGAAACCCAAACAAACCATAAGGCATCAAAATTTGTCTTTGGGGCCACCCCTCAAGTCAAAGCTCTCGCAGAGGTGCCTGCAGAACGTGCATCCTCTAGCAGGGCGACGCCAGCACGACTGCCCTGTCCGGGCACTATTCCTCGTGACCCCTGCTCTCTGATGAGTGAATCCTTCTGATGTGATAACAAATAGTGCGGGGATAATTACACTGGTTCCCCACCTGTAGCACATGAGGCTTTGGCGGGTAGGGGCACACAGTTTGTGCAAGGAGAACCTCAAATCTGTCTGCCTGCTTTACTGTCCATAAACTCAGCCTCTTATGTGTCTCCCACAGGGTTATAGCACTATTATTCAGATGTATACATGTCCCATTGTGATAAATAATATTTAACTTAAAAGCACTGCATAAGTATGAGATAACCAATGCAAGGAAGAAAGGGAAAGATATACCCAACTGAATTCAGAGTTCCAGAAAATAGCAAGGAGAGATAAGGCCTTCTTAAATGAGCCATGCAAAGAAATGGAGCAAAACAAAGAATGGGAAAGACTAGGGATCTCTTCAAGAAAACTGAAGATATGCAAGGATGGGCAGAATAAAGGACAGAAATGGTATGGATCTAACAGAAGCAGAAGATATTAAGAAAAGGTGGCAAGAATACACAGAAAAACTATACAAAAAGGCTTTAATGATCCGGATAAGCGTGATGGTATGGTCACTCACCTAGAGTCAGACAACACAGAGTATGAAGTCAAGTGGGCCTTAGGAAGCATCACTATGAACAAAGCTAGTGGAGGTGATGGAATTCCTATTTAAAATCCTAAACGTTGATGCTGTTAAAGTGCTGCACTCAATATGCCACCAAATTTGAAAAATAGCAGTGGCCACAGGACTACAAAAGGCCAATTTTCATTCCAATTCCAAAGAAGGGCAATGCCAAAGAATGTTCCAGCTACTGTACAGTTGCACTCATTTCACATGCTGGCAAGTTTATGCTGAGGCTTCAGCAGTACATGAATCTAGAACTTCCAGATGTAAAAGGGTTTAGAAAAGGCAGAGGAATCAGAGCTCAAATTGCCAACAATTGTTGGATCATGGATGACAAGGGAATTCCAGAAAAACATTTACTTCTGCTTCATTGACTATGCTAAAGCCTTTGACTGTGTGGATCATAGCAAATTGTGGAAAATTCTTGAAGTGATGGGAGTACCTGACCACTTAACCTGTTTCCTGAGAAGCCTGTATGTGGGTCAAGAAGCAACAGCTATTCAAAATTGGGGAAGGAATATGATGAGGCTGTATATTCAGGCTGCTTATTTAACTTATATTCAGAGTACATCATGTGAAATGCCGGGCTGGACGAATCACAAGCCAGAATCAAGATTGCCAGGAGAAATATCAACCACCTCAGATATGCAGATGATACAACTCTAATGGCAGAAAGTGAAGAGGAACTGAAGAGCCTCTTGATGAAGGTAAAAGATGAGGGTAAGAAAACTGGCTTGAGACTCAATAAGCAAAAAACTAAGATCATGACATCCAGTCCCATAATATCACGGCAAATAGAAAGGGAAAAAGTTTAAGCAGTGACAAATTTTCTTTTCTTGGGCTCCAATGTCACTGCGGATGGTGACTGTAGCGATGAAATTAAAAGATGCTTGCTCCTTGGAAGGAAAGCTATGACAAACCTAGACAGCATATTAGAAAGCAAAGACATCACTTTGCCAACAAAGGTCCATCTAGTCAAAGCTATGGTTTTTCTAGTAGTCATGTATGGATGTGAGAGTTGGACTGTAAAGAAGGCTGAGTGCCAAAGAATTGATACTTTTGAACTGTGGTGCTGGAGAAGACTCTTGAGAGTCCCTTGGACAGGAAGGAGATCAAACCAGTCAATCCTAAAGGAATTCAACCCTGAATACTCATTGGAGGGACTGATGCTGAAACTGAAGCTCCAATATTTTGGCTACCTGATGCAAACAGCCAACTCATTGGAAAAGATTCTAATACTGGGAAAGATTGAAGGCAAAAGGAGAAGGGAGCGACAGAGGATGAGATAAAAATCTCAATGGACATAAATTTGAACAGACTCCGATAGATAGTGAAGGACAGGGAAGCCTGGTATGCTGCAGTCCATGGGGTCACAAAGAGTTGGATACCACTTAGTGATTGAACAACAATAATCAATCAGTCAACAGATGCTAAATACACACCTACTATCACAAGAGAGTTGAACCCCTAGTTTAAGTTTAATGGTACTCGACAAGAACTGTCAGAAATAGCTAGTGATCCTCATGGTGGAGGTTCAGACACAGAAGCAGCTCAGGGGATAGATATGTGAAGGCTACCAGTCTATCTGGTCACCTTCAAATCACACTGAGATGGGAGCTCAGCTCATGTGCAGTGCAGCTTTACTGAGAAACACCAATCCATGGCCTTGAACTGGGGCAGCTGTGCCTAGGCAGCACAGCACACTCCCCCTTCTTCACTCTCCTGGCGTGGAAAAGAGGCTGAGATCCACATGGATCACACATCCAGTACATGGAAATCATAACCACAGGCAGTAAGCAAAGGAAGCAGAAGGACTGAGCCTAGCAGTGTGAAAGTGTGCAGGCGAGTTCCTGACTGCTGTCTCAGCCAAGGACATGCGACTGCAAGCAACAGACTGACTCTGGACCAATTAGATCAGAAAGGAAGCATCAGATGAAAAGCTGAAGAATCCGGCTTTAGAAAGACTAGAAGGAAGCTCATGGGAACTGCTACTTTAGGAGAGCTCCAACCAGTTTCCATCCATGCGGTATTTTACCAAGACTGGGATTCTTTGGGAAGCACACAGGCTCGGCTAGAAAAGAGCAGGAGAACATGAGTAGTAGCGTCCCCCGAATCCCCACCAAGACTGAGGAAGGCACGTCCCTCAAAACGAAAACCAGAGACAAAGGGGAAGGATGCTGAGCACAGAGGAAATGTCTACTTTCTTTCCAAGACTCCATCTCTTCATCTTTGAAGTGGGATGTACTTCATTGTGAAACACAGACCCTTGGGTGGTTCCCAGGAAGGGCCTAACCTGTGATAGTCTCCAGATCTTTCCTCCAGAAAATAAAGGTGTTGTCACTGGCTCTCTAAAGAATGTACCCCCAGCTCAGACGGATGAATTTTCATGGCCAATCCTGCCATTTTGGAGATTTCCTGAACCTCAAGTTACAGCAGGCAGTGGTGCACCTCGATCCAACACTTCTCGCCAGAGGAATTAAAAAAACAGAGTTTTACACGACTCCTTTCTTGTAGGCAGACTGGGGCTGACACTGAGGAAGCCATTCAATGGCCGACGCATCTGAAGTCCCGCGCTACGAGAGTTGTTCATTTCTGGCATTAAGTGTCTGCCTATGGTTCCCTCATTATGAGTGTTCTTATAATGTATGCTCACCGAGGAAGTTGCTAACCAATCTCATCCCCAAATCTTGTTTTATTGACATAAATATTGTTTTATTTCCCACTGATATACACACACGCATGTGCACACACACACATACACACACAGATCCATTTCCCTTAAGAATATAAGTGATGCTAGGTCAAAGATACATTTTGCCCACACATTTTGCAACTTTTGGGATTGCCTATTCCAGTCTGGATGTGGGCACTTCCAGGCACCTCCTGATGGATGGGTTTTGGCTGTTTTCTCTACTTTTTCTTGGCTCTAACTTTTGCCAACTTAAACATTTTTGCTTAGTTTCAACATCTTCTTTCTAGAAATGAATGAGTCATTTCTATTGCTTCACCATTTCAGGGTTTTTTTTTTTACCCTTCTCAAAAATATGAAATTTGACAGAAATAATTTACTGATAAAGAGTTATTGAAAAATGAAGTCATTGCAAGTTATGAAATTTAAAAAATCCAACTCTGGTGAATTTGTTCGCAATAATGAACTATAGGACCCTTTCATCTTTCGGCATTTTTAAATGCTAAAAATAAAGTGATAATGTTGGCCTTCCCAGTCGGTTAAGGATTTTTTCACCCTGAGAACAGTGAGAAGACATTGAATGATATTTGACAGATGATCAAATGACCAGATTTGTGTGTTTAGCAGATTTTGCTAGCTATTGCAAATGGATTGGAAATTGGGAGTGGAAGGTGAGAATAGAGGCAATGAAAGCAGATAAAAGGTGGAAGGCGGCGGCAGCCTAAACCAAATTGCAACAGTAGACTTGGAGAGAAGCAGGTGACAAGGGAAGTGATCAAACCAGGTGATCAGCAGAGACAAAGCTGAATCAAACATTAAGAAGGTAAGGTAAATGGGAATTCCTTGGTGGTCCAGTGGTTAAGATTCTGCCCTCTAATACAAGGGGTGTGGGTTCAATCCCTGGTCTGGGAACCAGGATCCCACATATCACCAGGTACGGCCAAAACCAACTTTTTTTTAAAGTAAGATAAAAAATTCCATACACAAAAAGGCAAGATTGCATTCCTAATTACTGTCTCTCCTTCAGAACAAACATCACAGCCCAAACATAGCCATTGATGTCATACCCATTTCCTTTGAAAATAACACTAACATCAAGAAGATCAACCTTCAAAGACCTAAATTCTAAATAACTTTAGATGATAAAGGTAATTTAGAATGAACAATGTTGAATAACTAGCCTCTCAAAAGTTTCAAGAAAAATCTATCCTCCCCCTTCTCTACTATATACACACTTGAAATTGAACAGCAAGCATATTTGGAAAGAAATGTTCTCTTTATGTTTTTTTCTCCCAAGATGGATGGTGTTCTTACTCAGAGTCATAAGTGTCAGAATAAAGAACGCCCATGAGGTTTTAGTAAAGTGAGATAAACATTCTCAGAAGCACGATTGTGGCTTTAAAAAAAAAATCAACACTTTTCCATAGAGGAGTTCTCCTCTGGGAAGAGAAAGTTTTCTTTATGATTTTTGCAGCCACATACAGATGAGAATATGAAAAAGGCATAATATATCAATTATGGAAACATGGCTACATTTTAAGAGCCCACAGACTTTTTCCAGATACGTCTTAAATCTTCAACTCAAGAATTCCCAATCAAGACAGGATTGAGTGCTCTTGTTTCTAAAATCACTCTGATTTCCTTTTTATTAAACACTTAGCATCAATAACACAGTAGATTGGCTCGGAAAGTGTTTGTGGATCAAAAACTATTCGGAAAAGGGCATGGTAGCAGGCCATCTGTATTTTTTTTTTTTTTTTTTTTTTACAAATAACTGACTCCTGGTCAGGGAACTAGATCCCACATGCTAAGGAGTTCACAAGCCACACAGTACACCTCAAGACCCCGCATGTGACAATCTAGATAGACTATCCCAGGTGTTACGACTAAGAACCTGAGCAGCAAATAAATAAATAAACAACAACAACAACAAAAACCTGACCCTGGGTGTCTTGGACAGAGCAGGCTGTGACTGGAAGGACGTTGGAGCTGGCTGACGTGACGGTAGGTTAGGGCTCCAGAACCAAGGGGGTTGCGAGAAGCACGGCATCGCAGGAATGACCTGCACACCCCTCCCCAGCCTGTGAAGCACCAGGCCACAGCTGCCCCATGGCTTTCAGGCTTCAGAGCCTGGAAAGGCTGCTGAGCCCAAGTGACAGAGCCTCATCCATTGACTGTGTTCCTAGCTCTAAGGCCCCACAAGATGGAAGACCTCTCGAAGGGGGCAGTCCCAAAGAGGGCAGTCCCAAAGGGGCGTGGATGCCAGACAGCCTCTGAATGACCAACGTCTGGTCCAGGTGCCACTCTAGGGTCACCTCTCAGATCATGCTTTCCTGGGTTCCTTGGATCTGACTTATTTACCCCAAAATGTCATAAAATCGGGTCCTGCTGATTTGTTGTTACAAGAACCCACATGGGGAGGTAGAGGAGGGATTAACAATGGCATTAACAAAGACATGAGAGATCTCTAATAAGTAAAACTATCAATAAAACGGAAGATTGCTCAACTACGTCCCTGGGGGCTCAGATGGTAAAGAGTCTGCCTGCAATGCAGGAGACCTGGGTTCGATCGCTAGGTTGGGAAAATCCCCTGGAGAAGGAAACTGCCACCCACTCCAGTATTCTTGGGCTTCCCTGGTGGCTCAGTTGGAAAAGAATGCACCTTCAATGCGGGAGACCCAGGTTCGATCCCTGGGTTGGGAAGATATACTGGCCTGAAGAATTCCATGGACCATACAGTCTCCACGAGTCAGATACAACTGAGCAACTTTCACTTCACTTTCCAGTACTCTTGCCTGGGAAATCCTGAAGAGTCGGACACAACTGAGTGACTAACATTTTCAGTGTGACACTACGACCGCTTAACTATTTAAGAGAATTCAATGTTTTGGAACCCTGATGAATTTATTGGTAGTCATACCACATAATTAAGTAAGCTACTGGGGCTGGAATAACTGATTCTTTCCATGTTATAACCGAGCCTGTAAATGGCAGCACTTACTGCTTTGGAGCAAATAAAGCTTGGTTTAAAAAAAAGAAAAAACGCTGGGCTTCTTGACCAGTATTTCCAGCGGAGGGGCTCTTCCCCTGCACAGGCGGTTTGCCTGACACGCTGCCTCCTCCAGCACCTCCTGGCCGCGCTTCCCTCCTGAAACGCACGCCCTCCCCTGAGCCTGTCCACAAAGGCTTCTCTGCTGAGTCTGCGAACAGGACCACAGGGGAGCTGGAGACCCATGAGCCGATCCCCTCAGGCCGCAGCAAGCCCCCTGCCCCGGTGCGGAGGAGGTCGGCCCGCCGCGCCCCGCGGCCCAGCGCAGTGCTGAGCCCGGGAGGCGCCGGCCCGGGCGTCCGGCTGAACGCGCAGGCCTGCAAGGCGGGCTCGCCGCCCGCAGGCACTACAGGGGCTTCCCGCGCCCCCAGACGCTCCCTCCTGCTGCCCGGCGCCCAGGTCCCCCTCCTGGAAGAAGCCGTGGTCCGCCACCCGCTGTCGGAGTTCGCCTCCGAGAACCTCAGAGGGGCCGCGCTGGCTACACGACGGCGGCCGCGCCCGGGAGCTGCCCCGGCCGTCGCCCCTGGCGTGTGACGGGGCGCAGGGCCACCGCCCCGGGGGCCGCGTCACCCTGGACCGCTGCGGGGGGGCGCCGGGGGGCCGGCCGGAGGCGGCCAGGCCGTGAGCGCCAGTGTTGGTCCCCAGGGCGGCGAGCCCAGCGAGGCTCATCTCGCTGTCGGCGGCAGTGGGGGGCCTGGCGCGGCCGGGAGCGGCCCCGGGGGCTCACCGCGCGGCTCGCCGGCTGCCCGCTGGCCCTTGCTGCCCGCTGTGTCTGGCCCGGTGTCCGCCCAGGGCCGGGAGCCTTTGCTGTTTCCCAAACCGTTGTCTCTTTCAGTACCTTTTTTGACGGTCCTCCCAGAGCATGTGAACCCCAGCGTGCAGCTGGCTCTTTCTGATCTTGGGGGTGAAGGCGCCGGCCCGCAGGCCTGCCGCCGGCCCCCGACTCTGTGCGGCCGGTGCGCCGGCGTCGTGCCCACATCGGGGGTCTGCTGGTAACGTGTGGCGCCGTGGCTCTGCGTTGCTCTTTCACGGGTCCTCTCCCGAGATGTCAAGTCTTGTCACTGCTGTCACGGTGGGCACCGGCTGCTCACTGAAAGCTGGCAGTGAAATGCACATTGCAAGTGCCCACCCCAGGCAGTTTTCCATGGGGGACGCCTCTCCTGGTCCAGACAAGTGGGAGAGCCCCCTGGGGGCAGGCGGCCCCCCGGGCCTTGGGGCTGAGAGGGCTGGGACCAGGGGACCTAGAGCTGCCAGCATCAAGGGTGATTCCTGTTGTCTCTTTTCTCTAGTTCAGTAAAGCCAAGTTTGACACACAGACACACAAAGAAAAAACTCGATTATTTAACCAGTGAAATTGCTCAGTCGTGTCCGGCTCTTTGTGATCCCATGGACTGTAACCCACCAGGCTCCTCCATCCATGGAATTTTCCAGGCCAGAGTAGTGGACTGGGTTGCCATTTCCTTCTCCAGGGATCTTCCCAAACAAGGGATTGAACCCAGGTCTCCAGCACTGCAGGCAGATTCTTTCCCTCTGAGCTACTAGGGAAGCCCAGTTGTTTAGACTTTCCACTAATCTAAGCTTTCATTCTTACAGACAAGCCCCTTTTAAAATAGCCCTTGAGTCATTAGTATTTTCATAAATGTTACAATAATGAAGGCTACTTTATTTGTCTGATACTCCTCAAAATATTTTCATGATTATTACCTTGTCCAGTTTCTACCTCCACAAGGGATACAAGGTATATAAGTTATTCCCTTTCACAGAGGAAGAACCTGACTTTCAAGGAACTTATCCCAAGTCAAATGACCTGTGATTGTCCCATCTTCTTTCTTTTCTAGTTCCCATGGCCCTATTCTTGCATATATTTATACACATATTCATAATTCACTTCTTATTACTGTTCCACAAACACATCCAAAATATGAAACTATAGAGGAAATCAATGCCAAGTCTATGCACCAACAAATGTTTACTGAGCCCTGCTGTGTCAGCAAGGAAACAGGCTGAGCTGCTATAACAAAGAGCTCCCAAGCACAATGGATCAAACAAAATAGTTTGTTTTTCTCTTGTATGACCATCTAGGGTAGAGGGCAATGCAGGGCGGTTCATCCAGGGACCTAGGTTCATTTGAGCTTGCCCACCTTCTAGAGCAGAGATGCCCCCGTTTTCCTGGTCCACAGCTCCCGTACCATCTCAGGAATTTCTCACCACACTTATAGGTCAAAAGAAATAACCTAAATTTTGTTTATTAATCAGTTAGTTTCAAATAATAATTATGTCTCAACAACTTAGTAGCGACTTGAAAAAATAATACAAATACATCCAAATAAGCAATAATATTTTAATTTCATTTTAAAACACCACAGTTTCTTAATCATGGGCTATGTGAGCCTACTGGGCACTGGATGACTTCTCAGACCCTGGACTCAGATTGGACACAAACATTGTCATTTCCCTAACCCACATTAATTTTCACACAGTCATGATCTGAAACCCAGCTTCACAAAGACATGAGGTCATAATCTAAAGTTGAGACATGCTATCCTGAGCTAGAAATTTTATTCAATATCTGAGAGTGAGTGAAAGTGAGTGAAGTTGCTCAGTCGTGTCCAGCTCTTTGTGACCCCATGGACTGTAGCCTGCCAGGCTCTTCTGTCTATGGGATTTTCCAGGCAAGAGTACTGGAGTGGGTTGCCATTTCCTTCTCTAGAAGATCTCCCCGACCCAGGGGTCAAACTCGGGTCTCCCACATTGCAGGCAGATGCTTGACCGTCTGAGCCACCAGGGAAGTCTGAGAAGTTAACACATTTCCCTCGAAACTCCAAACTATCCTGCGGGACCGCCATGCATGCACTGAGGCACCAGTTTGAGAACCGCTGCCTTAGCGACTTGTCCTTGGCCCCCTGGCCGTGAGTCATGCACTGCACCTGGATATGGCTTCTCCTGGAGGGGCAGCGCCCTCCAACCTCCCTGGCAATCGCTTCCAGACGCCTCACATTACACTTCATGCTAAGGGTCACACCAGGCATGAGTGCCGATGAATTTCCTGGCACTGTCCTTGCTGCCGTTCCTCCACAGCAAAACTGACCCCATTTACAAATCCACGGTGGCGATTTCTAGGGGCCTGCTTGCGCTCTAAAGTGACCTGCATCCTCCAACCCTGTCCTCACGTGTGGCACAGAGAAGACTGTCAGCTGGACTGAATTATAAGGGGAGAATGAGTCCTCTCTGCTTGGCAAGTGTTCCATGCAAAACAGGAAACAACGTCCGCGGCGGGAATGGCAGGCTGTGGAGGAGAATCCACTCTAATTAGAGCCGAGTGTCTTGGAGAGACATCCCGGGCTCTCCCGGAGGAGATCGGAACCACTGGCCATCCCAAGAACTGCTTGGTGTTGGTGTGAGCAGTGCAGCCCCCGAGCAAGAAGGGGTGGGAGGGGGTGCAAGTCCAAGTGTCTTTGTTTGGCTGTAACTGAATTTGATTTTGGTTTCAATCCACACCCCCCGCTGGGTGATGGAAACGAAATTGCAGCCATTTCTGGGGTTCCTATGACATCACACTGAACAACATGAAATTACAGCTGTTTGATCATTTCTAAACAACAACAACAAAAATAACCGTGATTGTGTATGGTTCTAGTGTAATTCGGTTCCTGGGACTGTTTCTACACTCCAGGGGCTCACACGGCAACAGAGCATGTGGGGAACTGTGGGGACCATAGGCAGGGGCCGCCTGGTCCCCAGTCAGTGTGCACTCTGCCGGGGCCCTGAGATGTCCTCGCGGTCCTAGGCTGTCAGTCCCTGGTCCCTGCAGAGCTCCATCTCCTTGCTCTGTCTCCAAGGCTGCTGTGAGGTTTATGGTCCCCCCATGCCCCTTGGGTACATGTGAAATATATGTGCCAAGCCCCCTTTCTCAGTGAGATGTATGAAGACCCAGATTCTCCTGGACCCTAAGCCCTTCTCTTTGTCTTTCCCGATGGCTCAGAGGGTACAGAATCTGCCTGCAAGAGATGCAGGTTCGATGCCTTGGTCAGAAGAGGAGGAAATGGCAAGGCATTCCAGTATACTTGCCTGGAGAATCCCATGGACAGAGGAGCCTGGGGGCTCCAGACTACACTCCAGTCTTACGAAGAGTAAAATATGACTGAACATAAGCATGAGCAAGCCTCTCTCTTCCCCGATCTCTGCAATCTCAGTTATCCTTCCAAGCTTCCTGTTTCTGGCATAAACTTAGGGCTTTCATTCTTTGGAGCTCCAGTTCAGTTTCCTGCCAGGGATGGTGCCCACACCCGCTGCATGGAAGCATGGAGTGTTAACCACTGGACTGCCAGGAAGTCCCAGAGAGCTCTCCTTTTTAAGCTCCAATATCCCTAACGCCCTGGTGTGGGAGACAGAAAACGTCTGTGCCTACTTTTATTTCTGAACATCCCTCCTCTGAGCTAGCAGGTGCCCCCAGGGCAGTCTGAGCAGGAGGACGCCCTTGGGGTGAAATAATCACAAAAGTTCCTATCATGTATCTACCCTGCTGTGTAGCCGGGTGCCTAGCCCCCTCACGCCTTGCCTTATCTGGACGCACAGAAAAACCCCTGTTGGCGGGTCAGGAGAATGAGCAAGAGTCTGGCTTCTCACTCCCAAGCTGCGCATCCCTGGGCAAGTCACTCAAGCTCTCTCTGAACACCAGTTTCCTCAAGCCCTCAGAGTCAGAAAACCTACCGCCAACAGACCCAGAGCTTGTACTCTGTCAAAGACATCTACTCAGAGGGAAAAAATTATTTGCAGATTCTTTGAAAATGGAACTACTTCCTGGTGCATTAGGAGCTAACAAGACTGGAAGTAAATATACACACATAAATTATATCAAATGTAAATATAAACATATAAAATAAATATATGTGTGTACTCCGGCGCTGTTATCTTTGAAACCATCTGTTTACCCTTTATCCCCCCTCCTTCATCCCCACTGACCAACCCGAATGAAAGCAGAAACAAGCCCATTTGTGGCTGGACCCCTGCCTGTTTGGATTGCAGGTGTGGTGAGACGCCCGCTTTCCCACTGGGCTGTATTCCTGTTTATTCCTGCGAACTCATGGTCTCTCAAATTGGCAACGACTTTCTCTTTGTTATGTTTACCTTCCTTTCGGAGGCCAGCCCAGACTCCTGGGTGGATTCATTTCCCATTGAATTACCAGAATAGGGCAAAATCTGATAGGACGGCCAGCGTGGAAGAAAGCCTGCTTCCCAGGCCCTCACACGAGGGGCCCGTCTCCGCAGCAGCATTAGCAGGCCGGGGGCTGAGGGCTGGAAGCGGACGTCCTGTCCCCCGCCCCAGCATTCTCCCCACCCCGCCCCGGGGCTGAGGCATTGTCCTCCATGCTCTCATGGCCTGGACTAGGTGAGGCTGCCAGGGTGGTGAGGCTGGAAGGACCCCCTAACAGAAACAGCCCCTGCTTCCAGGCCGAATGCCCGCCTGAAGGCCCCCTTCTTAGGGCGCCTCTGCCCGCAGTCCTTTTAAAGAGGAAATACTCCAGGAATAGGCTGAAGCATGGAGCAGGTTTAAACCACGGGCTTCGCACACCCTACCTCTGGGGAGACAGGAAGCGCTGAGCTCTAGTAACCAAGCGTCCATAAGGGGCCCTGAGGTCACACAGCTTTGCCCAGGCCCAGCCTGAGGACGGAGGAGGGAGGGATGGCCAGGACAGATCTTTCTCTGGGCCACAGAGCTGGGGCCTCAGTAATGAGCCGGCTTCAGGCTGACCTCTCGTCGTGAATGTACCCCTGTTTCTGACCTCAGTGTCCTAAGACCATCCACTTTCCAAAGATGTGAGTCTGGAGAAATCCCTTCACTTCCATCGAAACCATTCTCCATCTCTGAAATGAAAGTGATAAACCCATCCCCCTGAGAACTGTTTTGAAGGTGAAGTGAGATAAAACCTGTGTCTAACGGTTTTATGATTTATAAAACATCATGTGAATAAAGAGTCTTTTCTGACTCATCTTAGAATCCTTTGGAAGAGATCTTAAATTCTTTACCTTCAGCCTCTCTGAAATCAGGAATGCTAGACACAAGGTCAGCTACCCTCTGCTTGAATCCCTCATGTGCTGGGAGACTCCCTACCTTTCTCTAACAAGAAATTCACTCCCACAAGCTTTCTGACTAAAGCTGGCTTTTTGTGAAACCGCAGTCACCTCACAGACGTTCCAGAGATATTGCAGGACCATCATCGTGTAGATTCAGTGACCATTTCCGTTCAGTGCAGTCGCTCAGTCGTGTCCGACTCTTTGCGACCCCATGGACTGCAGCACGCCAGGCCTCCCTGTCCATCACCAACTCCTGGAGCTTGCTCAAACTCATGCCCATTGAGTCAGTGATGCCGTCCAGCCATCTCATCCTCTGTCGTCCACTTCTCCTCCCAATTCAGTGATCAGGTGTTTATAGATATGTGTCTCAGATTCTGAAGTGAATGGCTTTCATCTGCCTTTTAGAAGGTGAAGTGTGTGTGTGTGTTTTCATCATCAGAAATACACTAAAATGGGCTTGGGGGCAGGGTGTAGAAAGATGAAAGGAAAAGGAAAATTCACAAGGTCCCAGGCAGTACACCCACCGTCTGAACATGGAGTAAAAGGATTTGTCCCGAGATGCCTTCACTCTGGTCACTTGGAGAGCCTGCCTGAGACACTTAGGTAGAAACCTTTGCCCACTTCTCTTTAGCCAAGACAGTTCAATGATACTAAAATATCAGGGAGAGCCCTAACATAAATCACCGCTATAAGGTGTTGCCCGGGACACCAGTGCGCATCCCCAAAGTCAAGAGCTTTGTTGAACTACAGTTTCAGCACAAAGGTAAATCAGCTTTTTCTTTGGGATTTAGGATTTGGCAAGCATGTGAAATTAAGCACCACTTTGGGGAATTTTTATATAGGGAGACTAGGATTTTATGAGTGTTGGAGCTTATAGCTTAAATCTGTAATCACTGTGAACACGCCAAGGTCAGGCTACAGGCACGTGTGCCCGTGTGATCCGCAGAGGGAAACAGAGGCAGGAGAGAAGTTGGCAGACGGGGTTTTGCAAATAGCTATGCAACAGAATTTCAAAATCTCCTGAATGCGCTGCAGCGTGTCCTAGAAGGAATCAAAGAGAAGGCTTAGGAGAAATCTCAAGGGCATGGAATCACCAGGGAAAGAAGAAATATCACTGACCTTGAGCTTCACAGGGGCTAATGGGAATTCTGCAGAAGCTGTTGGTCACCAACCCAGTAGCCATGCCCTAGGCCTTGGTTAACAGATAGGTACTTACCTGGTGGTCCAGTGGTTACGACTTTGCAAGGGGTGTGGGATCTAAGTTGATCCCTGGTTGGGGAGCTAAGATCCCATATGCCTCGTGACCAAAACACCAAAAGATAAAACAGAGGCAGCATTATAACAAATTCAGTAAAGACTTTAAAAATGGTCAATATTGAAAAACAAACCCGGGAAAACTGATTCTGTTCAGGAACGGAGCAGCAAGGGGTTCTGGGAGGGTGGCCCGAGGGGGGTGTCAAGGTGCAAATCTTGATCGTCCCTGTCCCAGACTGTAGTTCTGTACACCTTGTCAGTGACTGGAGATAGGGCATGTGACGCAATTCTGGCCAACAGGAAGTCAGCCAGAAAGACTTCTAGGGAGGTCTTCCTCATTTCTTAAAGAAGAAGAAATCAAAGAATCCTTCTGTTTTTGACATTCGGACGTTGCTTGGAAAGAATGTGATCCTCGGAGATGTTGTAGCCATTTTGTGACCATGAGGGAACGTTCTGAAAGTAAAAGCAGCAATCTCAGGATGACCTTCTACATGTCAGAAGACAGAAAAGTCCTGATTCTTGAATAATGTTTCACTCCTAATCCAATCAGTGCTGGTACCGCTCCCTAAAAACTTATTATTATGCAACCTATTACTATGCAAGATTCAAATTTTTTTCAATTTATTTTACTGAACTATAGTTGATTTACAATGTGCTAATTTCTGCCGTATAGCAAAGTGATTCAGTTACACATACTGTATGTACAATATATTCTTTATCATATTCTTTTCCACTATTTTATCATAAGACACTGAATATAATTCTCAGGTTCAAATTCTAACTTTACCAGTTGTATGAATTTGAACTTCTCTGTGCCTCTTATTAATATTTCTGAACTGTGAAATGGGGATACTGATTGGAGTACCTACCCTATCACTTCAGTTTAGTGGCTCAGTTGTGTCCGACTCTTTGCGACCCCATGGACTACAGCCCGCCAGGCCTCCCTGTCCATTGCCAATTCCCAGAGCTTGCTCAAACACATGTCCGTTGAGTTGGTGATGCCATCCAACCATCTCATCCTCTGTCGTCCCCTTCTCCTCCTGCCTTCAATCTTTCCCAGCATCAGGGTCTTTTCCAATGAGTCAGCTCTTCGCATCAGATGGCCAAAGTATTGGAGTTTCAGCTTCGACATCAGTCCTTCCAATGAATATTCAGGACTGATCTCCTTTAGGATGAACTGGCTGGATCTCCTTGCAGTCCAAGGGACTCTCAAGAATCTCTCCAACACCACAGTTCAAAAGCATCAATTCTTCGGCGCTCAGCTTTCTTTATAGTCCAACTCTCACATCCATACATGACTAGTGGAAAAACCATATCTTTGACTGGACGGACCTCTGTCAGCAAAGTAATGTCTCTGCTTTTTAATATGCTGTCTAGCTTCATCATAGCTTTTCTTCTAAGCAGCAAGCGTCTTTTAATTTCATGGCTACAGTCAGTCACCATCTGCAGTGATTTTGGAGCCCAAGAAAATAAAGTCTGTCACTGTTTCCACCGTTTCCCCATCTATTTGCATGAACTGATGGGACCAGATGCCATGATCTTCATTTTTTGAATGTTGAGTTTTAAGCCAGCTTTTTCACTTTCCTCTTTCACTTTCATCATGAGGCTCTTCAGTTCCTCTTTGCTTTTTGCCATAAGGGTGGTGTCATCTGTGTATCTGAGGTTATTGATATTTCTCCCATAAATCTTGATCCTAGCTCGTGCTTCATCCAGCCCAGCATGATGTACTCTGCATATAAGTTAAGCAAGCAGGGTGACAATATACAGCCTTGATGTACTCCTTTCCTAACTTGGAACCAGTCCATGTCCAGTTCTAACTGTTGCTTCTTGACCTGCATACAGATTTCTCAGGAGGCAGGTAAGGTGGTCTGGTATTCCTGTCTCTTGAAGAATTTTCCACAGTTTGTTGTGACCCACACAAAGGCTTTGGCATAGTCAATAAAGCAAATGTAGATGTTTTTCTGGAACTCTCTTGCTTTTTTATGATCCAACAGACGTTGGCAATTTGATCTCTGGTTCCTCTGCCTTTTCTAAATCAAGCTTGAACATCTGGATGTTTTCAGTTCACATATTGTTGAAGCCTGGCTTGGAGAATTTTAGCATTACTTTGCTAGCGTATGAGACAAGTACAACTGTGCAGTAGTTTGAGCATTCTTTGGCATTGCCTTTCTTTGGGATTGGAATGAAAACTGACCTTTTCCAGTACTGTGGCCACTGCTGAGTTTTCCAAATTTGCTGGCATATTGAGTGCAACACTTTCACAGCATCATCTTTTAGGGTTTGAAATACCTCAACTGGAATTCCATCACCTCCACTAGCTTTGTTCATAGCGATGCTTTCTAAGGCCCACTTGACTTCACATTCCAGGATATCTGGAATGTCTAGTCACCTAGAATGTGTCTAGGTGAGTGATCCCACCATCCTGGTTATCTGTGTCATTAAGATCTTTTATTAATAGTTCTTTTGTGTATTCTTGCCACCTTTTCTTAATATCTTTCTGCTTCTGTTAGGTCCATACCATTTCTGGCCTTTTTTGTGCCCATCTTTGCATGAAATGTTCCCTTGGTATCTCTAATTTTCTTGAAGAGATCTCTAGTCTTTCCCTTTCTATTGTTTTCCTCTATTTCTTTGCACTGATCACTGAGGAAGGGTTTCTTATCTTTCCTTACTATTCTTTGGAACTCTGCATTCAGATGGGTATGTTTTTCCCTTTCTCCTTTGCCTTTAGCTTTTTCTCAGCTATTGTAAGGCCTCCTCAGACAGCCATTTTGCCTTGTTGCATTTCTTTTTCTTGGGGATGGTCTTGATCCCTGTCTCCTGTACAATGTCACGAACCTCCGTTCATAGTTCATCAGGCAGTCTATCTATCAGAACTAATCCCTTCAATCTATTTCTCACTTCCACTGTGTAACCATAAGGGATTTGATTTAGGTCATACCTGAATGGTCTAGTGGTTTTCCCTACTTTCTTCAATTTAAGTCTGAATTTTGCAATCAAGAGTTCATGATTGGAGCCACAGTCAGCTTCCAGGCTTGTGTTTGCTGACTGTATAGAGCTTTTCCATCTTTGTCTGCAAATAATGTAATCAACCCGATTCCGGTGTTGACCATCTGGTGATGTCCATGTGTAGAGTCTTCTCTTGTGCTGTTGGAAGAGGGTGGTTGCTATGACCGGTGCGTTCTCTTGGCAAAACTCTGTTAGCCTTTTATCTGCTTTGTTTTGTCCTCCAAGGCCTGTTACTCCAGATATCTCTTGACTTCATACTTTTTGCATTCCAGTCCCCTATGATAAAAACAGAGATCTTTTTTTTGGTGTTGTTTCTAGGAGCTCTTGTAGGGCTTCTTAGAACTGTTCGACTTCAGCTTCTTCAGCATTACTGGTTGGGACATAGACTTGGATTACTGTGTTGTTGAATGGTTTGCCTTGGGAATGAACAGAAATCATTTTGTCGTTTTGAGACTGCACCCAAGTACTGCATTTTGGACTCTTGTTGACCATGATGGCTACTCCATTTCTTCTAAGGGATTCTTGCCCACAGTAGTAGATATAATGGTCATCTGAGTTAAATTCACCTATACCAGTCTATTTTAGTGCACTGATTTGACGTTCATTCTTGCCGTCGCCTGTTTGACCACTTTTAATTTACCTTGATTCACAGAACATTCCCGGTTCCTCTGCAACACTGTTCTTTATAGCATCGCACTTTACTTTCACCACCAGTCACATCTACACCCGGGTGTTTTGTTCACTTTGATTCCACCTTTTCATTAGTGTTGTTAAAATTAAATAAATTAATACATGGAAAATGTTAGAGCAATACCTGGCATATAGTAACAACTCAAACATTTAAAAATTTTTTTATCATTTAAGTCATTTTACGTTGAGTCTTTCAGCTTTTGCTTTTGAAAATATTTTGTATAAAATGGCAACTTTCAATGAGCTGTTTTTCCTGTCAAAAAGCTAGGAAACCAACAACAAAAAGACAAACAGTTCCTTACAAAATGGGCAATGGAGTTCAACAGACATTTCTCCCAAGAAGATATAGAATAGCCCACAAACACATGAAAAGATGCTCAGCATCATGATTCATTAAGGAAATGCAAGCTAGAACAGCAATGAGATGCCACCTCAATACCCACCAAGATGGTCATTTTTAAAAATATGACCAGCACTGGTGAGGATGTGGAGAAACTGGAATTTGTACGTTACCGGTGGGAGTGCACGATGGCTCGGCTGCTGTGGAACCCAGTTTCGAGATCCTCAGAGTCAACCGAGAGCTGCTGTGTGACCTGCCATCCCAGCCCCGGGCGCACACCCAGAGGGACCGCAGGCAGGGAGCCACACAAGCTCCGGTACACACACGTTCACAGCAACACTCTTCACAAGAGGTGCACACGTCCAAGTGGCCACCACGATGCGTGGATAAACACGACGCGTGCATGCAGTGGGATAGTGTTCAGTCACACAAACTGGAAAACAGGATGAGGAAAATATCACATTCACAGAAGCAGCAAAAATGATACTATACGTGGGACCAAATACAACAGAAACATACAACAGGTTGTACCTGGACAGAAGGAAGGCTGAGTAGTGCAGGGAAGCCACAGGCGTCTGATGAGAAGGTGCAAGGCCGCTGAGACACAGCCTATTTCCAAACCAACGCACACATTTAACAGGACTTTACTCTTTTAACTTGCCAAATTAACTTTTAAATTCCACTGGAAGAATCTGTGAGGAACTAACATAATATTTTTAAATCAAAGGGGATAAGCCCTACCATATGGTGAGACATATTTCCAAGCACTATAATTTAGGAAATTTATCAATGTAGGAATGAAGAAGTAGATTACTAGACCAGAAATCTAGCAATCAGAATTTATAATATACTAGATTGCTTCCCCAGGCGGCACCAGTGGTAAAGAACCTGCCTGCCGGTGCAGGAGATGCAAAAGACTCGGGTTCGATCCCTGGGTCAGGAAGATCCCCTGGAGAAGGGCATGGCAACCCACTTCAGTGTTCCTGCCTGGAGAACCCCATGGACAGAGGAGCCTGGTGGGCCACAGTTCATGGGGTCACAAAGAGTCGGACACGCTTGAGCAACTAATGTTTTCACTTTCACTCACAGCCGATGAAGGGAGCTTTGCTTCCTATTCCCACAGTTATCAAAAAGTCCCAAATAGATCACTCGACAACTATAACATTGTGTTTTCTAGGCAAGGCCTCCCTTTCTCATTTGATGATCTTGAGTGTGCTAAGTTGCTCGGTTGTGTCCGACTCTTTGTGACCCCATGGGCTGTAGCCTGCCAGGCTCCTTTGTCCATGGGACTCTTCAGGCAGGAATACTGGAGTGGGTAGCAATTCCCTTCTCCAGGGTTGATGATCTTAGTACACCTACAAAAGGCCCAGATTGTTAATAGATACTTAAGCTGCATATTGGAATTGTGTCCGCTCTCATTCTTTTTAATAATGAAGCTTGCATAACAGGGAGGAAGGGCTAACTTTAAAGGTATTGATTCCAGCTTCCTTGCCAGGGTGAAATACAAAAGAACAAATCCTTATTGGTTTAAGAATAGATTCCATCATAAAATATGCTAGTGGTAAAAACTGATCTGGCTGCTCTGAAGTTCCTTACACTTTCTTACATTTTGCAAAAAAAGAAAAAAGGTGGGGAGCAGAGGAGGAGGGGGAGGCCCTCTGGGCGGAAGCAGGTCATCCCTGCTGGGCCTGAACCCACGAGTTAACATCTTAGAGCCCAGCTCCAGCCACCCTGTGTCTTTCTCCTCACTGAGGCTTTCAGCCACGCTTGCTAGTGAAGAAAAGGTGCTTGTTTTCTTCCTAATTGTACAGAGCAGCTGAGCAGTGTCTGCATGACTTCTTGAACAAAGAATGTGGTTCAGACCTTCTTATTGCTTGCTTACTTCATTTAAAATTTAACAGATGTCAATTGTGACACATAAACACGTTCTCCCCAGGCGATGGATTAAGGCAAATTTCATTTTACGCCTGGCACGAAAGACACGCTCTATTTTGTGCTGAAAGACTTTTTTTTTTCTTTTAAGAAAGAGGAAAAACCATTCTGGCTTAAAATTCAGTTAATAATGGAAGAAAATCAATTTCCACAAAGGCATTGTCCTGGAAATCTTTACTGGCTTCGGGCGCCACCTAATGGGCGCACGGAAGATTACACAGGGCTGTCCCACCAGCTTGCACCCAAGGTTCAGTGAACACAAAAGCAGCGTGTCGCTGCAAACACAGTTTATGCAGATTTCTATGCCAGGTGAGACATTGCCTTCAAGTTTTACGTCTGTTTCCAATTAGTTATAGAGCCTCGGGTGAGCCCCTCAACCTCTCTGAGCCCCAGGTGTGTGTGCCAAGTCACTTCAGTCGTGTTCCATTCTTTGTGACCCCAGGGACTGCAGCCCGCCAGGCTCCTCTGTCCGTGGGTTTCTCCAGGCAGGAATACTGCGGTGGGTTGCCATGCCCTCCCCCAGGGCATCTTCCCAACCCAGGGATGGAACCCTTGCCTCTCCTGGCATTGGCAAGGGCGACCTTTATCACTAGCACCACCGGGGAAGCCCCTGAACCCCAGGATCGCTACCTAAATGGAGGTTCTCCAAGCCTTCTTTGGTGGATTGTCGGGAGGGTGTGCTCGCAAGCAGCTGTACACCTAGGCTCTCAGACTCAGCTGACAACCTGTTGTGATGCCGTAAAATCACTAGGCTCTACATATTTTGTGTTCTTCCTTTAGATAGAGATACGGGTTCACAGATATGCTTCTCATCAATAAGAAAAATAATAATGTGAGGGTGAGCAGCAGGTGCTGGCTGCCCTCGAGGTTGGGGAAGTGAGGAAATTGTGGAGACCATGGCGACCTGAATGTGTCTGGTCTCAGGGAGCGGCCAGAAGGGACTGTGAGTCTGGGGGCCCAGATTCCCCTCTTTGCCAAATAGAAATCAACCACCCACATGGAGACGCTGCTCTGTAAGCTGACCCACATTTTAAAACGGTGTAGGGCTAAAGAAGTCAGGCATAGGGACTGGATTTGGCCCCTGGATCTCTGATCGCGATCTCTGCGGTTCATTTTTTGGGGTGTGTGAGAATACAGGGGCCCCGGGTCTGGGGGAGCGGGCGGTGAACGTCCAGTGACAGGAACGGGGTCGGGGGGTCTGATGGCACCTCCGTGCTGGCTGAGGTGAGAGGCACCACCCGGCAGAGGGTAAGCCTCACCCTGATATAACTGCCCATTCCTGCTCTCCTCCACGTCCTTCCTCTTCCCTGGGATGACTCTCCCCGGAGCCTCCCTGCTGGGGCTCCTCAGAGCCAGGCGGTCACCAGCAGCCTGGGGAAGAGCCCCAGACTGGGAGTCAGACCCGCAGACAACGTGGCTCGCAGTGTGACCCTGGCGCGCACCTCCAGCTCTCCGAGCCTTTGTTTCCTCAGCTGTAAAGCGTGGGAGGGGAACACCTTGCTTCTCACCATGATGCCTGGGTCTTGTCCCACACCAGGCAGTGCTCTGCAAACTGGAAAGCACTGAACATTATTTGGTTATTTTAAAACTATGCCATCTACACACCCCAACGTTCACAGCAGCGTTATTTACAATTGCCAAGATATGGAAGCAACCTAAATGTCCATCAATGATGAACAGATAAAGAAGATTTGACTGATAGATATTCATCAATACATCTGAGCCGTGTGGCTGAGACTGTAAAGTTTGCCTGCAATGCATGAGACCTGGGTTTGATCCCTGGGTCAGGAAGGTCCCCTGGAGGAGGGAATGGCAACCCACTCCAGTATTCTTGCCTGGAGAATTCTATGGACTGAGGAGCCTGGGGTCCATGGGGTCACAAAGAGTTGGACACAACTGAGCAACCAAGTTTCACTTTCTTCATCTTGTATTACACATTTTGTAATAACTGTAAGTGGAAAGTAACATTGAAAATGTTTCCATGAAAAAGTCATGCCACCTACTTTGTACAGTTCTTAAATGCTGGAAGTGCCGCATTAAAAGTCATTCATTCATTCACCAAACATTTATGCAGCAACTACTGTGTGTCTGGCATTTCTAAGCAATGACTAAGACAGACATTTGGATCTTCCCGTTGTGGAATGCAAATTCTGGGGAAGGAAAGGGGCAGAGAATAAGAAAATAGAGCGAGAAGAAAGAAGGAAAGAAGAAGGGAGAGGGGAAAAGGGAATGAAAGAGGGATGGGGGAGAGAAGAAGGAAGGACCAAAGAGGCTTGAAATCAGCCACAGTAAGAGTGCTCACACCACTTACAGACGGCAAGCAGGGTCCTTCCCAAGGGCTGATTGTTAAACATTCACATCAGGTATTGACAAGAGATAAAGTGAAATGGACAGAGAGCCCATAAAGGGACCCACACGTATATGGACACTGGTTTTTTCACCCAAAGGTATGGAGAAAGGATGGTCTTTTCAACAAATGGTGCTATAACAATTTGGGTATTCAAATTAAACAATAACAATCCATACTTTACATCATTTATAAAAATAAACTGAAAATGGGTTAAGTGTAAAACCTAAAATGTTAAAACTTATAGAAGAAAATACAGAAGAAAATCTTTATGACTTTGGGCAGGCAAAGACGTCTTAGCTATGACGTCAAAACTACAATTCAAAAAAGGACAAATTGGATTTCATCAAAATTTAAAACTTCTGGTCTTCAGATGACACAATTAAAAGAATGAGAAAACAAGACAGAGATTGGAAAAAATATTTATTTGCACAGAATATATTTGATAAGAAACTTACACCCAGAATAAAGAACTCTCAAAACTCAGTAATTAAAAAAACAAGTGATTCAATAAAACAATGACCAAGTGATTTGGATAATTCTACAAAGAAGTCATGTGGATGACAGATAAACACATGAAAAGATGTCCAAAATCATTAGCCATTAGGGAAATGCAAGGTAAAACTACAACACGTCTGTTTTAAAAGCAAAATCACAAGGACTGACTATGCCAAGTGTCGGCAAGGATGTGCAGAAGCCGGAACTCTCCCACGCTGCTGGTGGGAGTGCAAAACGGAGGACAGTTCGGCAATGACAGAGTCAGACATCCGTCTACCGTGTGACCCAGACACTGCGCGCCTGGGTTCCCATGAGAAACGCAAATGCACGTCCATTCAAAGACTCACACAGAAATGTTTGTAGCAACAGTTAACACCGGGTTTAGAAGTCCTAAACTGGAAATAACCCAAATGTTGATCAACAGTGAACAGAAAAATTCTGGTACATGATGAGATACTATTCAACAATAAAAAAGAATATGCAGCTACATGGATGAAGGTCAAAATAATTGTGTGATACCATTTTGAAAATAAATTTGCTTGAATGTGTATTTTAGTAAAACTTTGAAAGGAAAAATAAGTGAATTCATGGACACCAAGAACCAATGCACTTAATTAAATGTGAAAGGTAATATAAGAAAGATATTAAGATATTAAGAAGAGGTGGCAAGAATACACAGAAGAACTATACAAAAAAAGACCTTCATGACCCAGATAACCACAATGATGTGATCACTCACCTAGAGCCAGACATCCTGGAATGCGAAGTCAAGTGGGCCTTAGGAAGCATCACTATGAACAAAGCTAGTGGAAGTGATGGAATTTCAGTTCAGTTATTTCAAATACTGAAAGATGATGCTGTGAAAGTGCTGCACTCAATATGCCAGCAAATTTGGAAAACTCAGCAGTGGCCACAGGACTGGAAAAGGTCAGTTTTTATTCCAATCCCTGAGAAAGGCAATACCAAAGAATGTTCAAACTACCACACAATTGCTTGCACTCATTTCACACACTAGCAAAGTAATGCTCAAAATTCTCCAAGCGAGGCTTCAACAGTACATGAACTGTGAACTTCCAGACGTTCAAGTGGGATTTAGAAAAGGCAGAGGAACCAGAGATCAAATTGCCAACATCCATTGGATCACAGAAAAAGCAAGAGAGTTCCAGAAAAACATCTAATTCTGCTTTATTGACTATGCCAAAGCCTTTAGTTAAAGGCTGTTGTGGATCAGCCTCCTGAACTGGATCAGCCTGTTGTGAACTGCCTCCTGAACAATCTGTATGCAGGTCAAGAAGCAACAGCTAGATCAAGACGTGGAACAAGGGACTGGTTCCAAATTGGGAAAGGAGTACATCAAGGCTGTATATTGTCACCTTGCTTATTTAACTTCTATGCAGAGTATATCAGGTGAAATGCCAGGCTGGATGAAGCACAAACTGGGATCAAGATTGCTGGAGAAATATCAATAATCTCAGATATGCAGATGACACCCTTATGGCAGAAAGTGAAGAGGAACTAAAGAGACTCTTGATGAAAGTGAAAGAGGAGAGTGAAGAAGTTGGCTTAAAACTCAACATTCAGAAAATTAAGGTCATGGCATCCGGTCCCATCACTTCATGGCAAATAGAAGGGAAACAATGGAAACAGTGACAGACTATTTTCTTGGGCTCCAAAATCACTGCAGACGGTGACTGCAGCCATGAAATTAAAAGATGCTTGCTCCTTGGCAGAAAAGCTATGATGAACCTAGACAGCATATTAAAAAGCAGAGACATTAGTTTGCTAACAAAGGTCTGTCTAGTCAAAGCTATGGTTTTTCCAGTAGTCACGTATGGATGTGAGAGTTGGACTATAAAGAAAGCTGAGCACTGAAGAACTGATGCTTTAGAACTGTGGTGTTGGAGAAGACTCTTGAGAGTCCCTTGGACTGCAAGGAGATCCAACCAGTCCATCCTAAAGGAAATCAGTCCTGAATGTTCATTGGAAGGATGGACGCTCAAGCTGAAACTCCAATACTGTGGCCACCTGATGCGAAGAGCTGACTCCTTGGAAAGTCCCTGATGCTGGGAAAGATTAAAGGTGGGAGGAGAAGGGGACAACAGAGGATGAGATGGCTGGATGGCATCACTGATTCAGTGGACATGAGTTTGAGTAAACTCCGGGAGTTGGTGATGGACAGGGAGGCCTGGCGCACTTCAGTCCATGGGGTCACAAAGAGTCGGACATGACTGAGCGACTGAACTGAACTGAATTCAAGAAACCCCTGGGTGACTCCAAATAAGGTAGGAAAAACAGTTTAATCAAACAAAAAAGTAAAAAATGCTTGAAAAATTCTTTAAAGATGTATTAATAGAGAGTAACAAGGATCACGTGGATATAGAAGTCTTTATTTACAATGATACATAAAATCCTCTGAAAACTTAGATGTTCTTTACTTCATTTGGGAGTATAGTCTGAACTGATGAAAGCAACATATTATAATCTGTATTGTGATAGTTTGCATGTGTATCTGGACATTTTAATAAATGTTAATATTTTAAATATGAAGTTATCGTCCAAAAATTTTAATAATTATGCAGAAGGAGAGAAGCCAGAAAAAAAGAGTACATAATATAATATTCATTAATATAAACGTCTGGGAAGTGCAAACCACCTAGAGGACAGCAAGCAGCGCAGCAGTTGCCTCGAGGGAGCTTGTATAGGGAGTGATCACAAAGGCCCACGTGCAAACTTCTGGGTAGATGTCCACCAGGGTGACTGCGGTGACAGCGTCACAGGTTGATGCATCTGTCAAAAGCGACCAAACTGTCCCCTAAACAGGTGCTATTCATTTCGTGTCAGCTGTACCTCAAAATGCTGTTAAAAAAATAAATAAGGGCACACTGATTCACTAATTAAGAGCCTGAAAGAAGGAAGGGGCAGTTAAGACTTTGCTCATAGCTGCGGGATAAAACAGAGTCAAATGGGTAAAGATTTCTTTGTTCAACCCAATTAAATGTCAGCAAAAACTAGCACCAGGTCACATATCTGCCATTTGGACAATGGGTTTGTACAGTGCCGTGGCCTACATTAAGCTACTGTGCAGCTGTTATTTTAAAAACCATTGTAATCAATAAGCACCTGTTGTATATAGCACAGGGGACTCTACTCAATAGTCTGTAATAACCTACATGGGAAAAGACTCTGAAAAAGAATGGATATAGGTATATGTTTCACTGAACCACTTTGCTGCATCCCTGAAGCTAATACAACATTGTGAACCAACTACAGCCTAATCTAAAATAAAAATTACATTTATAAAATCATCATGAAAATGTTTATTATCTAATCAGAAGTGTATAAAGACTGAAAGATTGTGACTAACCCTTTGATTATGTGTGCATTTTTGTTAAGAACTGCAAAAAACATGGAAAAATAAAGAGATTTTGTGTTGGGGTGGTGGGACTAAGGAGAACAACAAATAGGAGTGGAAACACTTTTTTCAACCACTAATTTTAAATGCATGGCTTAAGGCCATCCCCTCCTAATTATCTTTCTAAAAAGATTAAAAACTAAGCAGAGGATTTATAGAGCAAAACTCAGGACTTTTTTGGGAACTTGAATAATCAAGCAACTGGCCCCATCAGAAAGGAACCCTTAGGTGTCGATTTTAAAAAGAAAGTTTTCCTGGGAATTCCCTGGACTTGGCACTTTCACTGCTGAGGGCCCAGGTTAGATACCTGGTCAGGAAACTAAGATCCTGCAAGTCTTTTGGTGTGGCCAAAGAAATAAAAGTAAGTAAATAAAAGGTTTTCTTGAGAATGATGTCATCCCACAGTGATGGCAACTGTCATTAAAACCAAAAGGCTAGACTGCTGTGTGATCAGAGTAAACCTTGCCACATCACTGACTCGTTAGTAAAACTCTTCCACTGAAAAATGTATTTTTGTAGAGTGTGGTGGGACCTGAGACCAGGCATCACACATCTGTAAATCTCCTGTTCAGGCTTCTTAAAAGGATTTCTGGTCTCCTGAGCGCTGGGGCAAGGCCCATCAGGAAAGCAATGCAACTCCCTCCACAGGGAACCTGTGTTTATGTCACTCCTGAGCCCCAGCCCCCTCCCTGTGTCTACTGAAAATTCTACGAACTACGCTCACAGAGGCACTTGGGTTTATCCCGCATGCCCTGCTGCACACCTGTTTGTGGCAGGCTTTGCACACCAGGCAGCCCGTGTCAATAAAACAGTGTCCACCCTGGAATTTACAAAGGAACACGGGTAATTCAGGCGCTACAAAACTGCAAGATACATGCAGCTGTTGGCGTAGTGTTATCTTTGTAACATCAAACCTTTTTATTTGAATCCTTCTGCTTTTACATTCTTCTTGTAGTAAGTTCAAACAATTCAGGAAACCACAAAGAAGAAAATAAAAGCTCCCTGAAATAAGCATCACTAGCATTTGGTGAACATGCTTCCTGTGGTGCTCACATATTAGACACATGCGAGTTATGCTTTAAATGCTGGTTTTCAATCTGCCTGTCCTGAGTAGCCGTGTGCAGGGAATCTCTTGACAGGCTCGTGTACGTCATCTTTGGTTAATGTGATGTTAACACTTTGTAACATGAAGTCACAATGCCTTGGCTTTTCATAAAGCTCTGCAGAATTTAACTCAAGACTTCTTTTCACCACCTCCAGTGTATCTTGTAGTAAGGTCTGTCTTTGTCCCAAGTTGTTAAGAACCCTGACCTTGGACTCAAAAGACCTTGGTTCTGGTGCTGACTCTGTTTCGACTCTGGGCAATCACTTAAATGTCCTTAAGTTTGCATTTTTCCTTTCTGTAAAACAAGAGCAGTAAATAGTTGTCCTGCTGGCCTTTTCTTCATTCGGTGAGGAAGCCTCAGGGCCTTTGCACTGGCTTTGCCTCTGCTAGCAGCTGTGCTAGAAACAGGAGACCACATACCACTCCTTGACTCCGGGATTCCATAGGCCAGTGGGGAAGAGGGGCAGAGAAAAGGAATTACAGACACCCCATCAGGGGCTCCTACCCTGGCAGCCTGACAGTCTGCTCTCAACCCGGCATCCAGAGTGGCCCTTTAAACCCACCAGTTACATCGTATCACTGCTCGACAACTGGAAAACACTTCAGTGGCTCTGACCCACAGGGGCCTCTGTGACCGGCCCCCACCACCAGTCTGTCCTGACCCCTCCTGCTCCCGCGCCCCCTCCACTCCAGCCACTCCAGCGTGCTTGCTGCTGCTCTCACCTCCAGGCATGCTCACCCTGAGGCCTCTGCACTGGCTGTCCCCTGCATCTTGAATGCTCTCTCCAAGACAGCAACGGGGCTTCCTCTTTGACTTCGCGGAAGTCTGCTCAATTCTGACATCCTGAGAATGCTCTCTTCTGACCTTCCTATTGATGCATGAAAGCTGATGGTGTTCGGCCAGATCTGTAGTCCCCAAAGGAGAAGATTCAACTCCAGGACCACAGTCTCAGTCACTCAGAGCCTTGTGTAGTAGACATTTTATTAAAGCGATAGTGACCGAGAAAAGCTTCTGACACAGACATCAGAAAGGAGTGGAAAGACGACTCACCTTGCTAGTTTTAGTTCAGTTCAGTCACTCAGTCATGTCTGACTCTCTGTGACCCCATGGACTGCAGCACGCCAGGCCTCCCTGTCCATCACCAACTCTCGGAGCTTACCCAAATTCATGCCTATCGAGTTGGTGATGCCATCCAACCATCTCATCCTCTGTCGTCCCCTGCTCTTCCTAACTTCAATCTTTCCCAGCATCAGGGTCTTTTCCAAGCGTCAGTTCTTTGCATCAGGTGGCCAAAGTACTGGAGTTTCAGCTTCAGCATCAGTCCTTCCAATGAATATTCAGGACTGATTTCCTTTAGGATGGACTGGTTAGATCTCCTTGCAGTCCAAGGGATTCTCAAGAGTCTTCTCCAACACCACAGTTCAAAAGCATCAGTTCTTTAGTGCTCAGCTTTCTCTATAGTCCAACTCTCACATCCATACATTACTACTGGAAAAACCATAGATTCGACTAGATGGACCTCTGTTAACAAAGTCATGTCTCTGCTTTTTAATACGCTGTCTAGGTTTGTCACAGCATTTCTTTCAAGCAACAAGCATCTTTTAATTTCATGGCCGCAGTCACCATCTGCAGTGATTTTGGAGCCCAAGAAAATAAACTTTGCCACTGTTTCCCTTGTTAACCCCATCTATTTGCCATGAAGTGATGGGACCACATGCCATGATCTTAGTTTTTTGACTGTTGAGTTTCAAGCCAGCTTTTTCACTATCCTCTTTCATCAAGAGGATCTTTAGTTCTTCTTTGCCTTTTCTGGCTTAGCTGGTAAAGAATCTGCCTGTGATGTGGAAGACCTGTGTCGGGGGCCAGTGTGAGGAATCCCGCCTATGACAAGGTCATGCGGAAGGAAGCCTGACAAAACGCAAGGACGTGATCAAGCCTCAGGGGTTCCCCCTGGAATTTCCTGAGCATCCACCCCCCCAAAAATAAGAATCTACCTGCTTTTCCACTCTTCTGATATTCTCTGGAAAAAGTCAAATCAGGGCTTTAGTCTTCTGCATTTGAAAGGGATGTTTCAGCTCAAACCCCTCTGATAGCTCTCTAGCTTGCCTAACAGGTTCCCTGGACCTCTTACAGCTTGTGAATTGCTTACAGCCCCCAAACCGGGAGAGGCACAAAGCTTAAAAGCATCTTAAAGATACAGAACCTTTTCTAGAGAGTTAAAAATCATATTGGTGACAGGTTTTCACTGTTGACTCAATGATTGCTGCCAGACCTCCATATTCTTTATCTTTTAGGTACCTGGGAGGATGTTAATCAATGTAAAAGGGATACGGAAAAAGATATATAGTAGTTTTGATGTTAGCAACACTAGACTTTTGAGTTAATTACTTTTCTTTTGTTATATATCACTGCACTCCTCTTGTGTCCTTGCTATGTAAGAATGTAACTTTATTTAGTGCTGAGAGTGGCACCAGACTTTGGGAAGATCAACACAAATAAGTCTTCTGGTTGACAAACCCTTATCAGAAAAAAGGCTGTAAAATGTTAATTGGCCCTTTTGGCCGGAAGATGATGTAAATTACCTAAGACTTGTGTATACAATTAGGTATGCAGAGAGAAAAGCCTGGTTTTGATGAGTCTGGGCTACTAACACTGCATAATTTTGTATTACCCATTGATCTCTATGTACAATCAAACAGGTATAAAAGGCCTTTCTAGACAATAGAGGCCGGGGCCAGTCGCTGGACTGGTTTCCCCTGTGTCTCCTCTTTACTCTAGTTTCAGGCTGAATTCCCATCTGGGGCGTGGAGGCTCGCCATGTCTACTTACTTGTCCTGGCTTTTAAAACCCGCGTGAAAGGGAGCCTAAGGTGGGGCATCCTTCAATATTCAAGTGGGCGCCTGTGGCCCAGCGTAGATGGTGAAGTTCCTTGTCTGGAACTTTATTGGCCTTCCCCGTAAGCCAAGTTATTCAGCCTTCTTTCTCCACTTAATTTTCCTACTACACTATTTCTTCCTAATCTAATCTTATATTAATAAATAAATAAGTTCTCCTCGCCAACGCCGTCCCTGCTTCAAATTCCCTGGATCCACCAGGGCTGGGTTCAAAACCTGGGTTGGGAAGATCCTCACGAGAAGGGAAAGGCTACCCACTCCAGTATTCTGTCATAGTCAATTCACAAAGAGTCGGATACGACTGAGAGACTTTCAACTTCATCAAAGACTCTAGTTCCTCTTCACTTTCTGCCATAAGAGTGGTGTCATCTACATATTTGAGGTTACTCATATATCTCCTGGCAATCTTGATTCCAGCTTGAGCTTCATCCAGCCTGGCATTTCATGTGATGTACTCTGCATAAAAGTTAAATAAGCAGGGTGACAATACAAAGCCTTGTCATACTCCTCTCCCAATTTGAAACCAGTCTGTTGTTTCATGTCAGGTTCTAACTGTTGCTTCTTGACCTGCATACAGATTTCTCAGGAGGCAGGTAAGGTGGTCTGGTATTCCCATCTCTTGAAGAATTTTCTACAGTTTGTTGTGATTCACACAGTCAAAGGCTTTGGCATAGTCAATAAAGCAGAAATAGATGTTTTCCTGGAACTCTTTGCTTTTTTTATGTTCCAACAGATGTTGGCAATTTGATCTCTGGTTCCTCTGCCTTTTCTAAAACCAGCCTAAACATCAGGGAGTTCACGGTTCACATATTGCTAAAGCCTGGCTTGGAGAATTTTGAGCATTACTTTACTAGTGTGTGAGACGAGTACAATTGTTCAATAGTTTGAGCATTCCTTGGCATTGCCTTTCTTTGGGACTGGAATGAAAATCGACCTTTTCCTGTCCTATGGCCACTGTTAAGTTTTCCAAATTTGCTGGCATACTGACTGCAGCACACCATCATCTTTCAGGATTTGAAATAGCTCAACTGGAATTCCATCACCTCCACTAGCTTTGTTCGCAGTAATGCTTTCTAAGGCCCACTTGACTTCACATTCCAGGATGTCTGGCTCTAGGTGAGTGATCGCACCATCGTGATTATCTGGGTCGTGAAGCTCTTTTTCATACAGTTCTTCTATGTATTCTTGCCACCTCTTCTTAAGATCTTCTGCTTCTGTTAGGTCCAGACCATTTCTGTCCTTTATTGTGTCCATCTTTGCATGAAATATGCCCTTGGTATCTCTAATTTTCTTGAAGATATCTCTAGTCTTTCCCATTCTATTACTTTCCTCTATTTCTTTGCATTGATCACTGAGAAAGGCTTTCTCTCTCCTTGCTATTCTTTGGAACTCTGCATTCATTGTCTTTAGCTTCTCTTCTTTTCTCAGTTAATTATAAGGCCTCCTCAGACAACCATTTTGCCTTTTTGCATTTCTTTTTCTGGTGGGTGGTCTTGATCCCTGCCTCCTGTGCAATGTCATGAACCTCCATCCATAGTTCATCAGGCACTCTGTCTATCAGATCTAATCCCTTGAATCTATTTCTCACTTCCACTGTATAATTGCAAGAGATTTGATTTAGGTCATATATGGATGGTCTTGTGGTTTTCCCCACTTTCTTCAGTTTAAGTCTGAATTGGCAATGTTCATGATCTGGGCCACTGTCAGCTCCCAGGCTTGTTTTTGCTGACTGTATATAGAGCTTCTCCATCTTTGGCTGCAAAGAATATAATCAGTCTGATTTCGGTGTTGACCATCTGGTGATATCCATGTGTAGAGTCTTCTCTTGTGTTGTTGGAAGAGGGTGTGTGCTATGACCAGCGCGTTCTCTTGACAAAATTCTATTAGTCTTTGCCCTGCTTCATTCTGTACTCCAAGGCCAAACTTGCCTGTTACTCCAGTATCTCCTGGCTTCCTACTTTTGTATTCCAGTCCCCTATGGTAAAAAGGACATCTTTTTTGGGTGTCAGCTCTAGAACTTCTTGTAGGTTATCATAGAATTGTTCAACTTCAGCTTCTTCAGCATTACTGGTTGGGGCATAGACTTGGATTACTGTGATATTTGCCCTGCAAATGAACAGAGATCATTCTGTCATTTTTGAGATTGTACTCAAGTACTGCATTTCAGGCTCTTTTGTTGACTATGAGGATTCTTGTCTAAAGGATTCTTGCCCACAGTAGAGATATAATGGTCATCTAAATTAAATTTGCCCATTTCTGTCCATTTTAGTTCATTGATTCCTGAATGTCTCTGCTAATTCTTGCCATCTCCTGTTTGACCACTTCTAATTTACCTTGATTCATGGACCTAACATTCCAGGTTCCTATGTGATATTGTTTTTTTATAGCATCGGACTTTGTTTCCATCACCAATCACACCCATAACTGTGTGTTGTTTTTGCTTTGGCTCCATCCCTTCATTCTTTCTGGAGTTATTTCTCCACTGATTTCCAGTAGCATACTGGGCCCCTACCAACCTGGGGAGTTCATCTTTCAGTGTCCTATCTTTTTGCCTTTTCCGACTGTTCATGGGGTTCTCAAGGCAAGAATACTGAAGTGGTTTGCCATTCCCTTCTCCAGTGGACCACATTCTGTGAGAACTCTCCACCATGACCCATCCGTCTTGGGTGGCCGTACAGGGCATGGCTTAGTTTCACTGGATTAGACCAGGCTGTGGTCCATGTGATCGGTTTGGCTAGTTTCCTGTGATTGTGGTTTTCACTCTGTCTGCCCTCTGATGGATAGGATAAGAGGCTTGCCCTTTCTCCTGGCTCCTGGTGGCATAAGGTTTTGTTTGTGCCCTCCATGAGTCTGTTTCCCCATGGAAGTTCTATAATCCAATCCCATTGGCCTCCAAAGTCAAATTCCCTGAGGATTCTAAGTCCCTTTGCCAGATACCCAGGTTGGGAAACCTGTTGTGGGCCCTAGAACTTTCTTAACTGTGTGAGAATTTCTTTGGTATAATTATTTTGCAGTCCATGAGTGCTCTGCTCAGTGGCTCTGTGGTGGGGCTAATGGCAACCTCTTCCAAGAGGGCTAATGCCACACGCTCTGTGTCCCAGGTCTGCTGCAGCCAGAGCCCCTGTTCCCGCCGCAGGCCACTGCTGACCCATGCCTCCTCAGGAGACACTCAAACACTCAAGAGTCTTTGGCTCAGTCTCTGTGGGGTCTCTGGGTCCTGGTGTGCACAAGCTTTTGTTTGAGCCCTCCAAGCATCTCTGGTGGGTATGGGGTTTGATTCTAAAAGTGATTTTGCCCCCCAACCCCATTGTCTTGTTGGGGCCTCTTCTTTGCCCTTTAGTTCAGTTCAGTTCAGTCACTCAGTCATGTCCGACTCTTTGTAACCCCATGAATTGCAGCACACCAGGCCTCCCTGTCCATCACCAACTCCCGGAGTTCACTCAGACTCACGTCCATCGAGTCCGTGATGCCATCCAGCCATCTCATCCTCTGTCATCCCCTTCTCCTCCTGCCCCCAATCCCTCCCAGCATCAGAGACTTTTCCAATGAGTCAACTCTTCACATGAGGTGGCCAAAGTATTGGAGTTTCAGCTTCAGCATCATTCCCTCGAAAGAAATCCCAGGGCTGATCTCCTTCACAATGGACTGGTTGGATCTCCTTGCAGTCCAAGGGACTCTCAAGAGTCTTCTCCAGCACCACAGTTCAAAAGCATCAATTCTTCAGCGCTCAGCTTTCTTCACAGTCCAACTCTTGCATCCATACATGACTACTGGAAAAACCATAGCCGTGACCAGACGGACCTTTGTTGGCAAAGTAATGTCTCTGCTTTTGAATATGCTATCTAGGTTGGTCATAACTTTCCTTCTAAGGAGTAAGTGTCTTTTAATTTCATGGCTGCAATCACCATCTGCAGTGATTCTGGAGCCCGAAAAAATAAAGTCTGATACTTGGACGTGGGTTATCTTTTTTTGGTGGGATCCAACATTCTCCTGTCGATGGTTGTTCAGCAGCGAGTTGCAATTCTGGAGTCCTCACAGAAGATGGGTGCACGTCCTTCTACTCCACCATCTTGAAAGCTCTCTGCTAGTTTTAAGCATGGAATTTCATACTTTTGTACTAGCTGCTGAGAATAGAAAAAATTACCTCAAGGTTGTGAACGTTTTGCCCAGACCCTTTGCCGTAACATACATCCTGGGATGACATCAGTGTGAGATTAGCCAGAAGGAACAGGCTAACCCAGAGCTCAAGCCTATGGAAGTTTTACCCAGACCTTCTCCTATAACATACATTCTGAGCTCAAAAAAAGCATGTCCTTGAATAACAGATACTATTGCCTATGTGTCTAAGGCAAGAGAATGAGAAAAAGACAGAATGTTCACCTCCTCCTTATTGACCTGCCGAAGTTAACTCTCTCAGTACTGTGGATGGAGAATGTCACCTGCCATGGGCGTGCAGACTGTTGCGTCAGTCGTGTCCGACTCTTTGCAACCCTACGGACCGTAGCCTGCCAGGCTCCTCTGTCCATGGGATTCTCTAGACGAGAATACTGGAGTGGGTGGCCGTCCCCTTCTCCAGGGGATCTTCCCAACCCAGGGATCACACCCCAGTCTCAATTGAACCCCACGGCAGGCAGGTTCTTTACCACTAGCACTGTATCAGTAAACAAAGGATGTTGGACCATTGAGCTGGCAGCCACTGCAGCCGCCCCTACTGTGTACCACGAGAGGATTCAGGATGGAGAGAATCAGGCGACTGGCCCTCAATAACTGAAGTGCGTAACAAAGAAACCATTTTAATCAGCTCAGACTCGCAAGCTCAATTCATTGACTTGAGACATCTGATTTTAATTAACAGCAATCTTGTGAGGTTCCAACTACCTGGGCTTTGTTACAAAAACTCCTGTATATCCTGGCTCCTTCTTCACCTCTTCAAAACAGTCCCTCAGAGCTATCTGAGAGGCAGTCTTCTGGGCTTCAGTCCTTAGTTTTGTCCGTCAGATAAAACACAATTCTCACCGTTTAGGTTGTGCATTTTTTCAGCCAACACTGTTAAAAATTGAAGCCCCATCTCTGCTGCAGCACCCTAGGTCTTCCTAACCACCTGCTTCATGACTGCTTCCTACACTCTTCAGTTTATCCTGCCTACTGCCTCCCTCCCTCACTGGAATGTAACCCCTGCAAGGGCAGAAATTTTTGTCTGCTTTTTGCTATTTCTGTCGTGTGTGCAACAATGTTTGATATAGTAGATTCCAAGTAAATGTTGAAATAACTGGACAGGGCTGAACACAGAATGGCAGAGAAGAGCGCCTCTCCATAACACAACTCCAGGGGGCACCCTTTACACTGTAGTCTATGTGAGTGACATCTTCAAAACCTGCAGTGCACAGGCTCCACAGCTGTTTGCAGCGACCCCAATAACAACCATGTTATTACATTGCCAGAGTATATATTACTAAATAAAAATATTTTTCTGATAATAAAGACATATATAAAAACATAAAAAAAAAATCCCCAAACCTTCAACCACAAGATATTATCATTTGTTGATCATCCTTCTAGACCCTTCTCTACTCCAGTATGGCTTGCTCAGTCATGTCTGACTCTTGGCAACCCCATGAACTGAGGCCCACTGTCCTCTGTCCATGGAATTTTCCAGTCAAGAACACTGGACCAGGTTGCCACTTCCTTCTCCAGGAATCTTCCCAACTCAGGGATTGAATCCACGTCTCTTGTGTCTCCTGCACTGACAAACGGATTCTTTGCAACTGCGCCACCTGGAAATCTGTATCCATTTGCTCATACAACCCTTTGCCTTACACTAGTGGCATCACAATAACAAAATCTGTTTTTAACCCACTAGTATATTACAATGAACTCTCCACATGAATAAACACAAACCCATATTTTCTCTTTAAACCAGGAGTCTATAAATGAAGACCATAAACCAACTCTGCCTTTGTAAATTATAGAGTTTAACTGGAACACAGCCGTGTCCACCCATTTACACATTGTCTATGGCTGCATTCAGGCTACGATGGCGGAGTCGATTATTTGTGACAGAAACCACTCAGCCCACAAAGTCTGCAATATTTACTATCCTTTTTTTTTTTTGGCTGCACCATGTGGCATGCAGATCTTAGTTCCCCAGGGACTGAACCCAGGCCGCTTGGAGTGGAAGCACTGATCCTTAACCACTGAATCACCAGGGAAGTCCCTTCACTATCTGTTTTTTAACAGAGGAATGTGTTAATCTTTGCTTTGTGGCTGAGTATTAAATGGCATGAAAACACCGAATGAATCATTGCCCTGCTCTGCTAAGTCACTTCAGTCGTGTCCGACTCTGTGCGACCCCATAGATGGCAGCTCCCCCGTCCCTGGGATTCTCCAGGCAAGAACACTGGAGTGGGTTGCCATTTCCTTCTCCAATGCATGAAAGTGAAAAGTGAAAGTGAAGCCACTCAGTCATGTCTGACTCTTAGCGACCCCGTGGACTGCAGCCCACCAGGCTCCTCCCGTGGGATTTTCCAAGCAAGAGTACTGGAGTGGGGTGCCACTGCCTTCTCCGGAATCATTGCCCTATTGGTACACATTTAGTCTGCGGCCAATTTTTGCTGACGAACAAGCTTCTATCTATGTCTTGGGACCGTGCAGTGTTTCAGCTCAGGATAACTCCCAGCAGCGGATGGACTGTGTAAGGGGCCATGCACGCCTGAAAGGATGCACATAATTAGAAGGGGGGGAATGGCTCTGCTGTTTACACCAGTCCTGAAACACGGGTCCTCTTACCTCGTCCACCTCGGTGCTGTTCTATTGTCTTCATGTAGCTTGGTCGTGTTTCGTAATTGGTTCCTTTTGAAGAAGTTCAGTTGTGTATGAACTCAGGGGATTAGGAGTTTCTGCCCGATTCAGGCCAGCGGCTTATGAGCCAGGAGAGCTCACGGCCAGGCAGCCCCGAAGAAAAGAGACCAGAGATCTGTTGGGGAGTGGAGAATGAAGGCTGATCTGAGAGAGAGCGGCCCACAGCTGAAGCAGGGTGCTTGGGCTCTGGCCTTGGAGCTGCCTTTGTTGACCACGATGTTTCCACTCCGTATTTAAAAACATTTTTTTTTATTGAAGTATACATGATTTATGAGGCTGTGTTAGTTTCAAATGTAAAGCGAATCAGTCATATATCTGCTTTTTCAGATTCTTTCCTATATGGGAAAAGGTCATTACATTCCCATATAGGCCGTTACGCTGTTACAGAGTACTGAGTGGAGTTCTCTGAGCTATACAACAGGTTCTTAATAGTCACCGATTTTATATATAGTAGTGCGTATATGTCAATTCCAATCTCCCGATTCCGCTCTCCCTCATCTTTCCCCCTGGTAATCCTAAGTCTGCTTTCTACATCTGAGGCTCCGTTTCTGTTTTGTAAGTAAGTTCACTTGTACCTTTCTAAGATCCCACGTGCAAGTGATATCATCTATTTGTGTTTCTCTGTCAGATTTACTTCACTCAGCATGCTCATCTCTAGGTCTATCCATGTTGCTGCAAATGGCATCACTTCACTCTTTCTGTGGCTGAGCGATATTCCCTTGTATATGTGTACCTCATCTTTATCCATTCATCTCTCGATGAACATTTAGGTTGCTTCCACGTCTTGGCTAGTATAAACAGCGCTGCAGTGAATAGTGGGGTGCGTTACCTTCCTGAACGAAGGCTTCCTCTGGAAAAAACTAAGTTTAGAACTACCATACAACCCAGCAATCCCATTCCACTCTGCGGTTTTGATCCAGTAACTGAGTTTAGTCAAGTGTGCACAAGTATAGCCCTTCCTCTCTTTCTGAGCACCCATATTTCTCTTACTAAATGGCCCCAAATTTTCTCACTGATTATATAGGAAATAAATACAACCAATTTTCACTTAATTTCTAATTGTTATCACTGGTAGAAATTATCAACACAAAATAAAACTGAAAACAAATGAAAGTGTACATGGCAAAAATACACTATTGACTAAAACTGGACAGGAGGGTTACATTTTCTTGACGAAACTTAGATACACAAAATTTGATCTCGGGGAAATTTGGTTTTGGAAAAGCAAAACAAATATCACAATGGTTGAAACTAAATGAGGAAAAACTGATGTGGTTCAAGAAACTAATCTGTTCTCAAAGACACAAGAGATAACACAAGTTGGCGAAGCTGTGGAGCAAAGGGAATTCTGGTGCACTGTTGGTGGGAATGCAAGTTGGCGCAACCACTAATGGAAAATAGCACAGAGGTTCCTCAAAAAAACTAAAAGTGGACCTTCTATATGATCCTACAATTTCACTTTTTGAAGTGAAACAGGGGTCTTAAACACACCTGCACTCCCGTGGTCACTGCAGCCTTACTTATAATACGAGATACGGAGACAACGAGGCGTGCCCTGATGGACGAATGAATAAGCCACACGGGGCACCGGCACGTATGCACACTCCCTGAGGATTATTCAAGGATAAAAAAGAAGAAAAGTCTACCATTTGCAACAATAGGAACACACCTAGAGGACATTGTGCTAAGTGAAAGAAGCCAGGCACAGGAAGACAAATACTGTATAATCTCAGATATGGAACCTGCTGCTGCTGCTAAGTCGCTTCAGTCGTGTCTGACTCTGTGCGACCCCATAGATGGCAGCCCACCAGGCTCCCCCATCCCTGGGATTCTCCAGGCAAGAACACTGGAGTGGGTTGCCATTTCCTTCTCCAATGCATGAAAGTGAAAAGTCAAAGTGAAGTCGCTCAGTTGTGTCCGACTCTTCACGACCCCATGGACTGCAGCCTACCAGGCTCCCCCGTCCCTGGGATTTTCCAGGCAAGAGGACTGGAGTGGGGTGCCATTGAACCTAGTAAATTAAAACTCATAGTACCAGAGAGGAGACTGGTAGTTGCCAGGGGTTGGGGATCAGAGAAAATGGAGATTTTGTTTTAAGATGAGTAAGTTCTGGACATCTAATGTATAGCATGATGACTAGAGTTAATGATACTGTACTATATGTCTGAAATATGCTAAGAGAATAGATCTTACCACACTCACACTCACACAGAGTAACTATGATGGGTGTGCTAATGAACTTGATTATGGTAATCACTTCACAACATTAGGTATACTGAAAAAATCATGTTGCACAACCCAAATATATACAAAACTGTCAGTTAATAAAGCTGGAAAAAACTGATAATATGTTCAATTTGTGTAAAAACCAACATACATAGGAAAAGAATCCATAAGGATCTATTGTATAACACAGGGAACTATACTCAACACTTTGTAATAACCTATAATGGGAAAGTATCTTGAAAAAAAAAATATATATATATATGCATAACTGAACCACTTTGCTATATACTTGAATCTAACAACATTGTGAATCAACTGTACTTCAATAAAAATATTTTTAAAAGAATGGAATTTTCCATGCTGGAGAAAAATAAGAACAATTGCAGTGAAAAGAAATTTCAGTGAAATAAACACAGCAAGTATTGAAAATGGTTTCATTCCGTTGTATAGAATATCAGTCAAGGGATGAAACTGGCTTGAGATTGCTCTGGAAAATATCTGCTTGATGAAAATTTATCCATGTTAGAGATGAGATTTCTTTAGATCCAAAGCTAGACTAATAAATTTCTATTCTTTGTCAGAATTTTTTCACTAGCTATTTGGCCACAAGGCTTCTGGGGTCCCTGGGACCACTTAGGCCACAAGGAAAAGGAAAATGGAATGTATTTTCTATTAGTTGCTCTGTGCAGAACCTGTTTTGCAAGTTATGGGCAATTTTACAATCCTTACACTGACCTCGACTCTAGAAGATAAAACAATTCTGCATAGACTCTGCTTTAGTTTTATAAGTCATTCTAACAGTTCCAGGGAGGCAGACCTTGTTGCATCACTTCAAAATCTTTTTAAAGTGTAAATTTAATATCAAATAAGAGAATATTTTACTATTTAATGACATAACTTTAACATATGAGCTTTGCTCGGTTAATATGCCATCTTACCTTCACCCACTTACTACATTTCTTTACTAGATTTTTGGTGACAATTTTATAATATTATGCCAATTTGTCTTATTTTTCTAAGAATATTCTGTGCATTTTTTCTATATTAAGAAAACAAGAAGAGAAATAAAAAACAAAGATCAGAAATCAGCCATGATGCTGTGTGCAGGCACTGGTGCGATTAGAGGGATAAAATATGTCCATTTTATATTTATTGTTCAACCCCCTGCCACATCATCATTGAAAGACATTGCTCCAGTGGCTGGGACCACACGCTTCCACTGCGGGGGGCATGGGTTTGATCCCTGGTCATGGAACTAGGATCCTCCGTGCTGAGCAGTGTGGGAAAAAAAAAAAATACCCCACAAAACATGGTCCCCAAAGTTAAATATGTACATAAGAAAGTACCAGTGTGTAAGGAGGCAGGGAAGGAAAAGTACAAAACCAACGAAGCAATATCTCAACACTGCGAAGCACCCCATTACCTCCACTCACCACCATCAGGACTGAACGCAGGCCAGAGCTGCAAAAAACCAAACTCTGAAATGACTGTGGTCATAACATGTGAAATTGGCTTCCTTAGGAGAGAAAGAAAAAACAAAACTTGATACCACACATCTTGAAGGCAGGCAGGAGGGCTGTGCTGTGTCTCTATTTCCAATGCTCAGTAAAGAGCTGACAGAGCTCTTCTGGGGTGAATGAGGGGAGGAATGGGGAAAAGAAACCATGAAGGCGTAAGTAAAACTGCCTGCCCTTATTTAAACATTTGGAACCTCTCTAGTCTGGCTGGGCAGTTTTCAACCTTGGCTGCACATTATAATCATTTAGGGAGTTTTTTTTTTTTAACTTTTTTTCATTGTTTTTGCCGCACTGAACATCTTAGGGATCAAAGCCAGGCCCCTGCACCAGAAGGGCAGAGTCTTAACCACTGGACCATCAGGAAGTCCTTTTTTCTTAATTTTTTATTGATTTATTATATACAGAAAAGAATATGTATCTTGAGGAGCTTTTAAAAACTGCTATGCATGACACGGGTTGAATTAAGAACACTGACAATACCTAGCGCTGTGAACAGAAGAGATCGCGTGAGCACTCCCAGATGTTGCTAGTGGGGATGCAAATAATACAGCTATCTTGAGGAACAGCTTGGAAGTTTCTTATAAAATGCTACACAGATACTTAGCATATGAACAGAAATTCCACTTCTTTCCGTTTCCCCAAGAGAATGAAAATACATATCCAGACAAAACCTTTACATGAATGTTGACAGAAGCATTATTCATAACCATCCATAAACTGGAGACAGCCCAGCTATCCATCAACAATAGGTGAGTAGACAAAGCGTGGTGCCTCGACACAATGAAATGCTAATTAGCAGGGAAAAAAGAATGAACCACGAAACATGCAGTGACAAGACGACCCTCATAAACACGCCGCCGTCCACGAACGCAGACCACTCGATTCACTCACACCAACTGCTAGTGCTTACAGTCACAAGCACAGAGACCCGTCAGGCCAGTGGCCACCTGGGGGAGGACAGGGGATTTGGGGATGACAGAAATGCTCTGCACTTGATTAGTGCTTTCAGGGGGACCTACATTTGCCAGAGCTCGATCTGTTCACCTAAAAGAGGTAGATCTTATGGTATGCAAATCACACTTCAAAAAAGTTGATTTGAAAGAAAACTGCTGGGCTTCTCTGGTGGCTCGGGGGTAAAGAACCCGCCTGCCAGTGTAGAAGACGCGGGTTCCACCCCTGATCAGAGAGGTTCCCATATGTTGTAGAGCACACTACTGAACCACTGAGCCCGTGCGTCACACTAATGAACTACTGAGGTCGTGTGTCACTCTATTGAACCACTGACCCCGTGCGTCACTCTATTGAACCACTGAGCCCGTGCGTCACACTATTGAACTACTGAGCCCGTGCATCTCACTATTGAACCACTGAGCCCGTGCGTCACTCTATTGAACCACTGAGCCCGTGGGTCACGCTACTGAACCACTGAGCCGTGGGTCACTCTATTGAACCACTGAGCCCGTGGGTCACACTGTTGTATTCTGAGCACGTGCGTCACACTACTGAACTACTGAGCCCGTGCATCTCACTACTGAACTACTGAAGCCTGGGCCTCACACTACCAAACCACTGAGCTTGTGCATCACGCTACTGAGCTACTGAGGCCATGCGTCACACTACTGAACCACTGAAGCCCACACGCCTTCAAGCCTGGGCTCCACAAGAGAAGCCACAACAAGAAGCCTGTGCACAGCACCAAGAGGACAGCCTAGCTTTCCATGACTAGAGAGAAGCCTGTTCAGCGTGGAAGACCCAGCACAGCCAATTCTAAATAATAATTTAAAAAAATGAAACGGTAAGCAGAAAAAGGGAAGAGATTGTCTCCCGGCAATCAGAAGCACAGATGAAACAGACACTCACATTTAAGTTTATAAGAAGCTTTAAACAGTATAGCAGTACAAGCATGACAGGAGGCATCGTGATGCTGCCTTACCTGTGTGTTTCTGGAAAACAGTCTCAAAGTTTCCTTACAAATTTAAAACGAACCTATCATGGGCCCCAGCTGATCCCAGGTATTCACAGAGAAGAAATAAAAGCGTATGTCCATACAAAGACTTGTATACAGATGTTCATAGCAGCTTTATTGTAATAGCCTCAAATTGGAAACAATCCAAGTATCCATCAATAGAAGAATGGATAAACAAATTGCGGCAAATTTATATCATGGAATTGTTTAGTCACCAAGTTGGGTCTTGACTCTTTCACAACCCCATGGACTGTAGCCCACCAGGCCCCTGTCCATGGAGTCTCCAGGCAAGAATACTGGAGTGGGTTGCCATGCCCTCCTCCAGGGGATCTTCCTGACCCAGGGATCAAACCTGCATCTTCTACACTGGCAGGTGGATTCTTCACCACTAAGCCACCTGGGAAGCCTTTTATTATGGAATACAACACAGCAACAAAAAGGGAGAAACTACAGATACATGCAACAGCATGGATGAATCTAAAAACAATCATGCTTAAAGAAGCCAGATATAAAAGGACACTCTGTGCAATCCCATTATATAGAATTCTGGAAAGTGTAAAACAAATCTATAGTGGTAAAAAGCAGGCCAGCAGCTGGGGGCAAGTGGGGAATGAGTTACAAAGACGTGATGGCAATGCTACTTGTCTTGATTCCTGTGATTGGGGGGGGGCATATGTTTTTGCATATGTCAAAACTCATCAAACTGTTCAACTTAAATATATGTAGCTTAATGCACACTAGTTATACAACTTTAATACAGCTGTTAAAATGTTAGAAAGAAAAAGGAAGGAAGGAGGGAAGAATGGAAAGAAAGAAAAGAAAAAACAAAATCAACGGAACAAAACAGCGAGCACAGAAAAAGATCCGAAAAGTGTGGCCAACTGACCTTTAACAAAGGTGGCCACGGCAATGCCAAGGAGCAAAGCTGGTCTTCTCAGCACAGGACGCTGCAGCAACTGGACACCCACGTGTTAACAACAAAAAAAGAATCTAACTCAAAGTGGATCACATATCTAAACGCAGAATGCAAAACTAGAAAATCCCTAAAAGATGACACAGGAGAAAACCTAGATGGCCCTGGGTATGGGGACGACTGTTTATATGCAACATCATGACCCATGAAAGAAATAATCGATGAGTTGGACTTTGTTAAAATTAAAAACATATGCTCTGCCAAAGATACTTTCAAGGAAATGAGAAGACACGTCACAGACTTGTAGAGCGTACTTTCTAAAGGTACATCTGAAACATCCTGGAGGAGAAAGTAAAAATAAAAGGTACATCTGATAAACAACCGTTTTTCAACCGTTTCCCAAAAATATGAAGAACTCTTGAAACTCAATAATAAGAAAACAAACAACTCAATTCAAAAATGTGCCGAAGACCTTAACAGACACTTCTCCAAAGAAAATACACAGATGGCAGAGAAGCACAGGAAAAGGTGCTCCGCGTCATACGCCATCTAGGAAACGCAAACTAAAATGGTAAGATACCACTACACACTTATGAGAATGACCAGGCTCCCCGACGCGGACACCACCAAGTGCCGGCAAGGGTGTGCAGCACCAGGCACTCTCATTCGTTGCTGGTGGGGATGCAAAACGGTGCAGCCGCTCTGGAAGGCAGTTTGGAGGTCTCAGAAAATTCATTCTATGCTACAGTATGACTCAGCAACTGCACTCTGGGTATTTACCCTCCCCGATTTGAAAACTCCCACGTGCACAGAAAGCTGCACACAGACGTTTATAGCAGCTTTATTGCCAAAACCTGCTAAGTGACCAAGATGCTTTTAGTAGTGAAACTATGCTTTTAGTAGATAAACTATGGTACATCTAGTCAGCAAGATATTCACCAGCGCTAAAAAGAAATACTATCAAGACATAAAGACATGAAGGAAAGAAATGTGTGTCACTAAGTGAAAGAAGCCAGTCTGCAAAGACTACATACTGTAAAATTCCAACTATATGAAATTCCAGAAAAGGCAAAACTCTGCAGAGAGAAAGAACAGTGGTTGCCAGGGTTGGGAGTCAGGGTAAGGTTGAATCAACAGGTGGAGAACAGATTTACAGGCCAGTGAAAATACTCTGTATGGTGGAGTCATGTCATACATTTGTCCAAATCTATAGAATGCACAATACCAAGAGTGAACCCTCATCTAAGCTATGGATGTGGGGTGATTATGTGTCAGTGTGGGTTCATCGGTTCTAACAACCGTCACCTTCTGTTGGGGGATGTTGAGAATGAGGAAGGTTGTGCATGTGTGAGGTCAGCAGGTACATGAGAAATCTGTGCACTTTCCCCTCAGTTTTGCTATGAACCAAAAACTGCTCTAAAATAAGTCTTTAAATAAACAAAATCCCCCAAAAAAGTGAAATAAAAACTTAAAAGCATCTAAAAACACATGTGAAAAGAAACAAATGAGTTAGTGGATAATTAAACCAAAATTCAATTTAGTGGCTAACTCTTGTTAAGGAGAAAAAGGCTATGGTCAGGGAAGACACATAGGGAATTTTTTAATTAAGGGAATATTATATTTTTTGAGGGAATTGCTGTTTATTGGTAGATATTTCTTAAGCTAACTGGGGTATTTATTATTCTTTAAAGGTATACTTATTCCTACACTCTTCAACATGAATTGTGGGTGACTTTTTAAAACACACACACATAAACACAATTCAGATTTCATTACGCTCAAAACTGTTTCTGGAACTTGATTTTTTAACATATTATTTCCAATATTGATGTTACTAATAATCTTATTAAGGATGAGACATATTAGTTCATTCCAAGGCAGGAATAGGAGAAACAACAGGCCATTATTTCAGCTCAGTTCAGTCACTCAGTTGTGTCCGACTCTTTGCAACCCCATGGACTGCAGCACGCCAGGCCTCCCTGTCCATCACCAACTCCTGGAGTTTACCCAAACTCATGTCCATAGAGTTAGTGATGCCATCCAACCATCTCATCCTGTTATCCCCTTCTCCTCCTGCCCTCAATCTTTCCCAGCATCAGGGTCTTTTCAAATGAGTCAGCTCTTCACATCAGGTGGCCAAAATATTGGAGTTTCAGCTTCAGCATCAGTCCTTCCAATGAACATCCAGGACTGATGTCCTTTAGGACGGACTGGTTTGATCTCTTTACAGTCCAAGGACTCTCAAGAGTTAAAGCCATACTTTTCTAAGCTTCAGTTATGTTATTAAAATTGGCCAAGTAGGCCAAAGACATTAGTCTTTCCTCCAGGAAGCAAATAGGGTCTCTCGGCCTCCAAAAACCACTCTGCCCTCCTAGCTGAGGCTAGCCCCTCACCCTTGACATGCGCCTGGCCTCAACTTCAGCTTTTCTCCTGCAGTCACTCTTACCATTCACTTTTGGTCACAAGTCTTGACTTTCAGACTTCATTCAATTCACTTTTCTGCCTATTCGTGAGTCACCCCTGGACAACTGGCACTCCCGGGCACAGGCTTGGCAGGGAAAGATTAAGCCAATAAAATTTCTTATGAAGAAATCAAAACGGGCCTGATAGAGCTGTTCTCCAAATTCAGCTATCCTCAGCGTAGAAGTAGCCTGAGATGGTAACTGGATACTCCCACCTGGGGCAGTAATTCTCAAAGTGAATGTCACACAGCTCAACCCCAAGCAACTTTCAGAAACTTGCATGTTACTGAGCCCACCCCTGTCTGCAGAGTGTGTCTGAGCCTGGGGCCCAGGAGTCTGAATCTCTGAAGAGCACCCCAGGTGGTGGTTTCAGTGTCCTCTGACATCCTACGAGGCTGATCTAATCACGGATAAAACCTTGCACAGCGGTGTATGGGTTTTTCGTCAAAGAGACATATCACGAACCAAACTAATGAGCTGCAACCACGCCACATTCAGGAAAAAAGTGCAGTTGAGCTTTACTCATTTAGCAGGTATGTTGTTGTTCAGTCCGACTCTTTGCGACCCCATGGACTGCAGCACGCCAGGCTTGCCTGTCCTTCACTGTCTCACTATTTTCACTCTCTCAAACTCCTGTCCATTGTGCAATGATACCATCCAACCATCTCATCCTCTGTTTCCTCCTCCTCCTGCCCTCAATAGCAGTTACTCTATTTTAATACTGTTCAGACTTTACTGACACACTGAAGGTCTAGCTTAGGTAAAAATGAAGAGAAAATGGCCTCAGTAGTTTAAGTCACTCCTCCTATTCTCACTGGTCCAGTCAGATTTATTCTAGGGCATGAGTCTAGGTTGGTAATATGAACTATGCTCAACACGTGTGCATGGCAGAGGGGACAAGCCCACCGGAAACAGCTGATCCGGCTTTCCCAGCACCTGATAGTTTCGTGTCTGCCCTGACTTTCTCTACAGTAAATAGTTTTACCCAATGGTAAACCAGAATATAGTGTATCTCTATTCATTTTGTTCTGGGACAAGACAAAATATATAACTACAGCCTTAATGTGTTTTTGCCAGTTTTTTTGTTTTTAAAAAAAAAACTGATTAAGGGTTAATACCTTCAACTTTCTGAACGGCTTGAAATGTTACTATTGCTTCAAATTTATAGTGATTTCATGATTCCCAACATCCCAGTAATGCAAGCACTTGTTCTACTGTTAAGGACCTAGTGAACTGGTATTTAGGATTTCATTATGTGAGAAAAGGCATATTCCTGGAACACAGCCTTAACAGAGGTGAATATAAGATACAAAGCCCCCATGTGTCTTGGGAAAATGAACTGGACGATCAACTGGAAAACTTTTCAGACCAGTTAAAAACATAAAATATAGCCACCACAGAGAGAGCTAATTGTACAGTGATAGCTTCAGTTTCTCTATCAAGAGATGATTGTTTTCCATTTTTCTGGTATTGGCCCACAGCTACAGCCATATTGGACAGATGTTTTTAACTCTGAATGTAATGCAGAATCACCTATTGTTTCTTTGCTATGCAGACTGAATATTCTGTATGAGCATGCAAAAATGCACGTTTACATTTTTGACTTCTTATGTTTATTCTGTTCCACTACCAAATGTATAGATGGAAAACTCAGTCTTTGATGACGGGTGGTGAGGAATTGCTCAAAAATATTCAGTTACACACAGAGAAACATATTACACATAACGTTGGGAAAAGCTAGACTGCACAGTTATCACAATATGTGCAGGAGCAATCTTCACCTAGGCGTGCTCCGAGGACCCAATGGCCACGCTCAGCAGCTGGGCCCATCTGTAAGGCTTGGCCGACGGGAAGCTGTCCCTGCCTCATGGCCTCCCACCCCCTCTGGCGTTTCTTCGTGAAAGCAGAGTGGCATGCTGTCTTATCACCGCTGCTCATTATTACCTCCAGCCAGCCACTGAAAGGAGGGAGAACAATTAAGCAATGTGGCAGCCCAGTTTTATGAGCTCACCGTTGAAGACAACCAAGAGAATTTCAGAGAGGTGGGCACAAGGTTTTATAAACTAAATCCAATGACTTCTTTGCAATTCAAGGGTGCTAATCAATACTGAATAGTTATTTTGAACAATTACAAGGATAACATGTTCTTATTAGATAAAAAGAAAGCAGGCAGAATAAGTTTCTTACAGGGGTGTCCAAATATAGAGTTTATTTTTGCCATAATTTGCAACTTTTTACAAAAAAAAAAAAGCATGGTAGAAAATTTTTTTCCATCCTAATGGCTTGGCTCTGTTGTGAATTTTGTGGTAATCCTTAACTGCAAATGTGCTTAAATTATCAAGCATATTTAAAGCAACAGTTTTAAGATACATACATAGTCTAGTTTTAGGGTCCCAAAATGTTATAAACTTTATTTTAGCTTGCTCAGAACTAACCAAATAAAGAATCAAAAAAAGAAATTATTTCCTCATGAAAATATCTCAGCTTCATAAGATAAAGCAACAAAACTACAATGTACCAAAATGTGCTCTCATAAACTAACTTTGACAGATTTAAGAAATTGAACAATATTTACACTTCTGAATTTCAAGGATCTCACTAAATCTTGTCACATACTACCCACCCAAATTCTCACCATTTTTTAAAGATATTATGAGATGAGTAAGCAGGTCAAAACACTTCTGAAAAAAATGTTTCTTTATTTCTATTTATTCATTTATGCAAAGACAGTATCAGCATAGGTAATAGGAACACATTTTTAAGTTTAAAATTAATTTTCCATTTTGAAAGGTTCAGGATTTTGTCTCTTCTTTCTACCTTACTCTTTTAAATACTTCAGTCCAACAAAATAGCAGACAAAACGTTTATTCCCTTTTTCTTAAGGAAATAAGGTCATACTGGAATAATGAGAATTGGTTCTTTAGAATTTAGGTATCATTTATAGTAACCTGGAGATTTAATCACAGAATAATACATGTAAGAATGTTACAGCACACACAAAAAAGTACAGAGAATTTTAAAAAGAACAAATTTCAGGGCACTTTCAAATTCTGAGGCGTAAGAAAGCCCTCTTGGGTATCATCAAGTTAAAAGATTCTTCCCTTCAGATTCAGAATGAAAATTACTAGGAATGATAAGACAGTGGGCACTGATGGCATGGCCCATGGAAGCTTCATTAGGACAGGGCTATCTGGAGTTTCCACGTTTTAATGAAGGGGCTGGCCCAAGAAACAACAGCCAGGAAGCTCCTCTAAATCCATGGCAGGTCACACGATGCTGCTACAAGTGACTCTCTTAGAAAGGGATTGTCCCACTGCTACTCTTTCTTTCCAAGGCTGAACCCTCAAACTGCTTATACTACTACTTCTTTCCTTTACATCGCTGTTCCAGGAGCAAACCTCCTGCAAGAACGGTGGAGACTGGAAAAGCAAGACTGTGGGTATAGCAAAGGGGCTCTGGATCTCTAGTTGCTTGTCACGATTTACAATGTCTAAGGAGGAGCCACCTAATCTAAAAATGGATTGTTAACTAACTCAAGTGTATTTTGGGGATATGCTTATTACTAAAACAACTTTTGTGGTTTAGAAACATCAAAACTACTCTGAGTCTCCTGGACATATTTTACTTAAAAAAAAAAAAAGAAAGATAACAGGCTAAAAAAATAAAAGTAAAAATCTATCTGTTCTTTAACAAATAACTAATATTTTAATGTTTCTTATAAAAACAATTCCTTTCAGATACTCTGATTAACTTTTAAGTGACAAAAAGTTTCAGCCTTCTTTAATACCAATATTTTGCACAATTTAAAATACAGCCATTGAGTTTAGCATTTCAAGGGAAAAAAAAAGTAAAAGAAAAAAGGAGAATGGTAACTCAACTAAGAAGTTTATGTACCTAGAAAAGTTAATTTGTTTTAGATTCTTCTAAAAAATTTTGACCCAGAATTTTAGTTATCCTAATTACCATCCCAATCGGATATCTCTATGTGTGGATTCTAGATAAAAGATAAACTATTTTGAAGTAATAAACGTAAGACCCACTGATTGGACTGTTTGTTTAGAATCTGTTTTACTGGGTTTAGATAAGGAAAACTTCAATAAAGCTAACTATATATTGAGTTTCACTGATTAAAAATGCAGTTTTAAAAACTCTGCTTTTGTGGTAAATTTCTAGACAAATCATAAAAGCGCAATATTGCAGATATTGTACTGTTCATAGGTACTTGTTGGAGAAGTGAAGTGCTTGTATTTAAACTATCAAAATTCTGACCTTTCAAAATAGGTTTTCTAAAACAATTTTTTTTTTCCAAAAAATCAACATTTGTTTTTAAACTCTTAAAATGTCAAGTAAAAATCCTTACAGATATATCTTAAAAGTTATTCTTTTCAGTCTCAATTATTTTTTTACTTTTAACTATATATTCAACACAGAACCAGTTTCTAAGTAAATGTCTAATGAAAGTTTCAATGTAAAATAAAACTAAGCAATCTAATATAACTTATATAGAAAGTCTGAGTGTGATTTATCAAAATTCAGAATTAAATTTCTATAATAGTGGAAAACTTTCAGTCTCTTACTATTTAACACCTGTGACTTCCTATGAGACTAGAAAGTTAGCAGAGAGGATCAAACAGACTTAAGCACCGCCCGACTTCTTCTAAAGTGATGAACTCTTTTATCCTAGAAAAGACAGAAATGGTCCATTTTAATTTCATTGAAAATTCCTATTACCATTATGACCTAAGAGACTTGAAAATTACTTAAAAGAAAGCATTTTTTTTTTAGATTTAAAACTATAAATAATGAGAGAAAAGTGATCCTTTTGTGAAAGCATTCTTGAACTTTCGGATAACAAATATACCAACAATTAGTTTTATTCAACAATTCAGTTAAAAAACAAATCTCGGTGACTCAGAAATCTACAGTTTTCTAATATGTAGATTCTTATTAATTCATGATTCTGCACTGATGTCCCAAAGACAGCTGGTGAAAAACATGAAATTTTTAAAAGTCTTATTTATACTAAAATATATCTAACAGAAATCATGGCTTTATGATGGCTTGAGAACAGTACTCCATTTCAATCTATGCTTTTAGGTTAAAAGATACAAGTTTTGGCATCTTTAAAGGCATATCCTTAAGCTATAATGAAGATATGTAATTTTTAAGGAAATGAATAGAAAAATTAAAGTATATGCAAAAATTTCCTTTCACTTTGTTGCCAGCAGATGTGCAGATAGAAGAAATGAGGCCTTACAAAGAGGGACGGAGCTGAGAACCAGTTCAGTTCAGTTTCAGTTACGTCGCTCAGTCGTCTCCAACTCTTTGCCACCCCATGAACTGCAGCACACCAGGCCTCCCTGTCCATCACCAACTCCCGGAGTTCACCCAAACCCATGTCAATTGAGTCAGTGATGCCATCCAGCCATCTCATCCTCTGTCATCCCCTTCTCCTCTTGCTCCTGATCCCTCCCAGCATCAGAGTCTTTTCCAATGAGTCAACTCTTCACATGAGGTGGCCAAAGTACTGGAGTTTCAGCTTCAGCATCATTCCCTCCAATGAATACCCAGGACTGATCTCCTTTAGAATGGACTGGTTGGATCTCCTTGCTCTCCAAGGGACTCTCAAGAGTCTTCTCCAACACCACAGTTCAAAAGCATCAATTCTTTGGCACTCAGCTTTTTTCACAGTCCAACTGTCACATCCATACATGACCACAGGAAAAACCATAGCCTTGACTACACGGACTTTTGTTGGCAAAGTAATGCCTCTGCTTTTGAATATGCTTTCTAGGTTGGTCATAACTTTTCTTCCAAGGAGTAGATGTCTTTTAATTTCATGGCTGCAATCACCATCTGCAGTGATTTTACAGCCCCCCCAAAATAAAGTCTGACACTGTTTCCACTGTTTCCCCATCTATTTCCCTGAAGTCATGGGACCAGATGCCATGATCTTTGTTTTCTGAATGTTAAGCTTTAAGCCAACTTTTTCACTCTCTTTCACTTTCATCAAGAGGCTTTTTAGTTCCTCTTAACTTTCTGCCATAAGGGTGGTGTCATCTGCATATCTGAGGTTATTGATATTTCTCCCGGCAACCTTGATTCCAGCTTGTGCTTCTTCCAGCCCAGCGTTTCTTATAATGTACTCTGCATGTAAGTTAAATAAGCAGGGTGACAATATACAGCCTTGACGTACTCCTTTTCCTATTTGGAACCAGTCTGTTGTTCCATGTCCAGTTCTAATTGTTACTTCCTGACCTGCATATAGGTTTCTCCAGAGGCAGGTCAGGTGGTCTGGTGTTCCCATCTCTTTCAGAATTTTTTTACAGTTTACTGTGACCCACACAGGCAAAGGTTTTGGCATAGTTGATAAAGCAGAAATAGATGTTTTTCTGGAACTCTCTTGCTTTTTCCATGATCCAGTGGATGTTGGCAATTTGATCTCTGGTTCCTCTGCCTTTTCTAAAACCAGCTTGAACATCAGGAAGTTCACGGTTCACGTACTGCTGAAGCCTGGCTTGGAGAGTTTTAAGTATTACTTTACTAGCGTGTGAGATGAGTACAACTGTGTGGTAGTTTGAGCATTCTTTGGCATTGCCTTTCTTTGGGATTGGAATGAAAACTGACCTTTTCCAGTCCTGTGGCCACTGCCGAGTTTTCCAAATTTGCTGACATACTGAGTGCAGCACTTTCACAGCATCATCTTCCAGGATTTGAAATAGCTCAACTGGAATTCCATCACCTCCACTAGCTTTGTTTGTAGTGATGCTTTCTAAGGCCCACTTGACTTCACATTCCAGGATGTCTGGCTCTAGGTGAGTGATCACACCATCGTGATTATCTTGGTCGTGAAGCTCTTTTTTGTACAGTTCTTCTGTGTATTCTTGCCACCTCTTCTTAATATCTTCTGCTTCTGTTAGGTCCATACCATTTCTGTCCTCTATCAAGCCCATCTTTGCGTGAAATTTTCCCTTGGTATCTCTAAATCCATTCCCTTCTCCAGGAGATCTTCCCCACCCAAGGATTGAACCTGGGTCTCCCACATTGTAGGCAGGCGCTTTACTGTGTGAACCACCAGGGAAGTTTGAGAACCAGTAATAACATAATAAAAGTATTTTCTTCTCTATACTTTTAGCTTAATTGTGTCATTTTCCTAGGAATTAAATTCCGCTATCATATAAAGGGTAGCTTCTGGAAATTATGTAACGTGTTAATAGGGTAATAACCTATTTAGGTTAAAGTCCATAAAAGTGGTCACAAACTCCAGTATTTTAAAAAATCAGATGGTATGAAAGACTATGAAGGAGCCGCATTAAGCGTGGATTTCATCGTGGAAAGAGGGGACACCCTGTGCTGTGTAAGTGCTCAGTCGTGTCAGACTCTTTGCGACGGCATGGACTGCAGCCCACCTGGCTCCTCTGTCCACTGGATTTGCCAGGCAAGGGTAACTGGAGTGGTAGCATTTCCTTCTCCATATCCTGCCTTAGTACATTTAAATTCAATTAAAACAACAACAGTAACATTCAGCTAATCAAAATAAATAGGCCTAGATGCTAGACAACTTCTAACTCTTTGCTCAGAGCAGCAGAAAACGTTGGAAACTTCAAAGGTAGACTTTTGCTTGCTGCTGCTGCTGCTGCCAAGTCGCTTCAGTCGTGTCTGACTCTGCGCGACCCCATAGACGGCAGCCCACCAGGCTCCCCCGTCCCTGGGATTCTCCAGGCAAGAACACTGGAGTGGGCTGCCATTTCTTTCTCCAATGCATGAAAGTAAAAAGTGAAAGTGAAGTCGCTCAGTTGTGTCTGACTCTTAGCGACCCTGTGGACTGCAGCCGGCCAGGCTCCTCCATCCATGGGATTTTCCAGGCAAGAGTACTGGAGTGGGGTGCCATTTCCTTCTCCGCACTTTTGCTTAATACCAGGTAAAAGTCAAGTTTAAAGACTGGCTGGTTAAAGAGGTTCTGCTTTACGAACAAATCCGTTAGCACTGCCTGTTTAACCTTCAGAACCTTGGGCAAAGTAAGCTGTCACACAGCCCCCAATTCTTTCCTTTTAAATTTACTATCTGTGTACAATGAAAAACAAGAGAACAAAAGTCAACTTTAAATGACTAAGTCTACTCCCTATTGAGAAGATGGCTAAGAACTTAATTCTTCTACAGCTCTAGTCTTTTGTATCAAATGAAGCCCTAAGTACTTCTTCTAAAAACGTTTTAAGTTTTACCCTATTTCCATTCATTGATGGAAAAAAGCTATTCACCTTTCCCTGTTTTAAGATACAAAGAAATGGTTTAAAATTTCCCTTTTAATGTAAAATGGGGCATTTTGGAAAAATTCTGGCAGCTCCTTGGAAAGTTAAACATAGTTACTATTTGACTCAGCAATTTCATTCTTAGGTATATACCCAAGAGAAATAAAAACCTATGTCCACACAAAAATTAGTACACAAATGTTCATACCATTACTCATCAGGGCCTCAAAGTGGAAAAAAACCCAAATGTCTATCAAGTGATGAACTGATAAACCACAAACTGGTAGATCCATAAATAAAAAGAAAATGAAGCACTAATACATGCTGTAACATTGATGGGCCTCAAAAACATTTCAGTTGGTGGAAGTAAGTCAGAAAAGGTAACATGTATTATTCTATTGACATGAAACACTCACAACAGGCAAATTCTTAAAGAGGGAGGGATTGGGGGCAGGAGGAGAAGGGGACAACAGAGGATGAGATGGCTGGATGGCATCGCAGACTCAATGGACGTGAGTCTGAGTGAATTCCGGGAGTTGGTGATGGACAGGGAGGCCTGGCATGCTGCAGTTCATGGGGTCACAAAGAGTCGGACACGACTGAGTGACTGAACTGAACTGAAGGCTGAGCTGGGGAGAATAGAGAGTGACTAATGGGTAGGGAGCGTTATTTTGGAGGTGATCAAAATACTCTTAAAATTTATTGTAGTTATGACTGTACAGCTCTGTGCATATTCCATAAAGTATTAAATTGCACACTTTAAATGGGTGAACTGCAGGGTATGAAAATTCTATCTCAATAAGCCTGCTGTAAAAATACAACAAAAAACTTCCCTTTACTAAGCACATTATTCTTCCTTTGGTGAAGCGACAAGTTCCTTTCCATATTCAGAGGCTGAGAACTAAAGGGATCTTAGAGACTCATTTCAGACTTGTAAAAACTAGAGCCTTAGTAAGATTTAAGTGATTTGTCCAAGGTAATAGCACTAGGATCAGAAACTATAGACACTTTCTTAAATTCTAACACCCACATTCTTCTCCACTTTCCCAACTCTGAATCTTCTTTCTACTCAGCTCTTTTTACTACTTCACTTACATCTTCCACAAAAGGTTCAAGTGCCTCATCTGAGTATCCAATTCCTTCTTCTCCTTAGTCCAACATCCAGGTACTCTAAGTTTTGTTTCCAGTATCTAAAATTTTCTTTTCCTATTTGGTCAACTTTCAAGAACCCTTTGAATTACAGTATTATTGTTGCTGTTTAGTCCCTAAATCATACGCTCCTGCTAAAGATTTCTTCCCTATGGGTAACCTACACTATACCAAGATTTAAGCAGATACACCGCTACTTAACACTCTCAGGCTACAGTGAAAAGCTAAGAGTTCAATTATATGGTCTATGTAAGCTCAATACATATACCACAGGGAAAAAAAAAGATGCTTTATGGGTGACGAGTGTTCTTTTTATCCTATGTATTATTATTTTCATACCTTGAAGTAGTCGTCTTGAGTGACAACGGAGTTTCTCAGTCTATTCTCTGGATTAAATAGACAAGATACCACCGTCTGTATGCTTCTGTCCACAGATTTCTGAAACACAGAAGTTTTCAGTAAAGACTATTCATTCTTTTATTCATTGGTAACAAGCTTTTTGAAAAAGCTTAATAAATACATACACTTATTTCTAAAGAATTCTCATGCAATTTTTTCATTTTTACCATGTCACATAGTATGTAACTTTTATACCAAATTTAAGAATTGTTTCAGAAACTTAGAGTACTGGTTTAGAAAGCTCAATTAGTCAAGCCTTCAGATAGCTGTTTTTAAGTCTCTTTAATTTTTCCTGCTAAGACTGAAAATAGTGAGCCCTCAACATTTCAAGAAATATTTATTCAGGTTAAACTCTGATCATATAACTCTAAGTTATTTTGGTGTTTTTTTTTTTTTTTTTCAAATTTTAAATTGTATAACAAATCTGGGATTATTTTCACTGCTGCTGCTACTGCTAAGTCGCTTCAGTCGTGTCTGACTCTGTGCGACCCCATGGACGGCAGCCCACCAGGCTCCCCCGTCCCTGGGATTGTCCAGGCAAGAATACTGGAGTGGGCTGCCATTGCCTTCTCCATTTTCACTGCAAAGTTCAGTAATTTAAAATTTTTTCCACTGAGAAATACATGAAGGAAGTACACATACTCCAATGGGAATTGTTTACTGTTACGGGAATTGTTCAGTGTTACGCATATTCCAGTCAGATCAATTACTTTTCACATCCTCACCCATTCAAAAAACAAATAATTCAAAAATGAGTGATTATTACAGGGATTTGCTCTAAAATGATAAAGAGAAATCCCTCTATTTAAGTATTTCCATTACTAGTGAGCCCAGCACTCTCGAGGACTGCCACCAGATGCGATGCTGTGGTGAGAATGCCGTGAACAACTGCACAATGTGGTCCAGCTAAGCAAAGGTCTAACCTGGTGCGAGACAGGCAGACAGAAGCCATACTGATCCCTCTTTTGAAGAGCAGGATTCTTGAGGAAAACTACCCACTGGACTCTGTCAAACCATGTTAATATTTATTAAGGTAGGCAGGTAGGTAGGTGTAGTTGCTCAGTCGTGTCTGACTCTTGCGACCCTGTGGACTGTAGCCTACCAGGCTTCTCCGTCCATGGGATTCTCCAGGCAAGAATACTGGAGTGGGTTACCATTTCCTTCTCCAGGGGATCTTCCCGACCCAGGGATCGAACCCGGGTCTCCCGCATTTGAGGCCGACGCTTTAACCTCTGAGCCACCAGGGAAGCCAAACCAACCAAAAAAACCCAATGAAAATGGAAGAAAGGGAAGGACAACTGAATCAGTCACTGGTTTGTGGGTTCCTAGAGTTTCACTAACTTTCACGTAAATTGTGAAGCTTTTAGTCAGTAACTCAAGCTCTTTATATCTATTTAAATTTGAGCAAAGATATGTTTCTCAAACAGCCATTATTAAAACTTGAAAAAGCACATATAGAAATATAAACATTAATGAACAAAATTCGATATTTGCCTTTTGTGGGCCATTTCCAGAGGATGGAGTAGCTTCATGAACTGAGCATTCACTGGGCAAAACTTCAGCTCCTGTATCAACTTCATTACAGTGGTAGTTAATGGTTGTATAAGCCTACATTTAAAAGGATAAAAGTGTAATTAAAGAGATGTACATTAGATATTCTTCAAAATAGTGAGCTCATACTGAAAGTTTAAATGTATATTGTTCTGAAGTTCAATTACATTATTTCAGAAACTATTTTAAACTAAATAGTTGAAATGCAATATGGGAATCTTATATTTTGAAATGTTAACATAATCAGAATTAAAAGGAGAATTTCTGTAAGAAACTTCAACATATAGTATGGGAAGGGAATTTCCCAGTGCCTGAGAATTTCTGCTTATAATTATGTCCTTCAAATATCCAATCCTGATAAAAGAAGGTAACAAAGGCTCAGATATTTTAGAGGTAGCTTCCTCTTTTGTTTTATTCATTTTGTTATATAACAGTGTTGAGAGCAAAACATTTTTGCTTCTCTCAACAGATTTTTTTTTTGGCTAGAAAACTCGAGGCAGATTCAATATTAATTATAAATCCTTGGAGCTAGAAATAGCACAGGTATTAGTACTATCTTTCTTGGTTACATATTCTGAGCACCGGCGTATGCAGGGCGGCCATTACTTAAATACAGACAAAATAATCTGAGAAACAAAAAGCACAGTTTCTCCCATGGGAGAGTGTGTATGTGTGTGTGTGTGTATATATATATATACACACACACACTTGAGTTGCAAAGAAATGTAACACATAAAGTAAAAGGGCATTTAAAATATTTCCAGGCATACTTAATATGGCAAGGGTCAAGAAATACGTAACAGTAAAATACTTTTAAAATACAGAACAGGAAGTACATGCTTGGCTACTTCACCTTACCGGAGGAATAACATAACTCCTTTGTTCCCCAGCAGGCCACTGCGGTGGCATCTTAAAAAAAGAAAAGAAAAAAAGAAAAGAATGCTTACATGCTAACTTAAATATTGCTTTACACTGTCACAAGGATCTGAAATAGACAATGTTGAGGTACTGGTGCTGGTTTCCTTGAGCTTGTTATAACAAAAGAAAATGGAAGAGAAAAGTACTTTATGATATGTATGATTTTATTGTAACTTTCATATATTAACTCCATCTTTTTCTCAATTTTCTGGAGTTGCTTTTCAAGAAAACTCAAGAGACAGTAGCTCTTTGAATTTATTACCATAGTCAGTGTCACAGACATGGTCCTATCTATGGACAGAAATTCTAGTAGTTCAGCTAAGATAAACATTATCAAACATAATTGCAATTCATATGCTCTAAGAACTGAGTAATCATTTTATCTCAACCTATGCCTCTATAAAGACTCATAAGATTCAGCCTGTATGTTTTAGCTATTAGACAGCAAAGATGAAGACTCCATGTTGAAATATAGAAGAGGACACCGAAACTTGTAGTACAAGAGAAAGCTTGCCAAGCTTATTTCTGTCCAAATATTATTCTCTTATTCTAAATAATAGAGAAGCCCTAATTCTAGACTAATTCTGTTTTTTCTTAAATTTTAGGCACACTCAACTACTTTAAATAACAAACTATTAGGGAAATTTATATAAAGGCCTAAATAATAGTCCAAAGTAATTTTAATCCCTATTAAATTTCCCTATTAAATTACCTGATAATTATAAACAGGCAGCTGATATCCAGTGATAACCTGAACTGGTGAACTTGGATAAGGAGGATAAGCCTGAAAACAAAGTTTACAGAAAGAATGAATGAACAACGTACATTTTTAAAAATCAGAAAGGAGTATCATTCCCAATGCAATAAAAACATGAAAATAAGGAAATCTTCATTTTTTTATATCCAATACAAAATTCTATCTTGAGTGAGTGCTTTCATGAAGAAATAAGTATTCTCTGTCAAATGTTAGCCTTTTGGGCAGGGAGAAGGAAGAGATAAATAAAGAAGTGACTGATTTGGCAAGCCCAAGTTTATCTTTTTTGTATATTTATTCCCACCCAGTTTTTCTTAGTCACGATGAAGCCCTATCAGAATAGATTTCCATGTTAGCATTAAATTAATACATGTGTGCTATTTTTTGGTAAAGATATTTGCAGGCAGTTTTGTATTCCTTTGACAGTATTTTGGGGTAACATAGAATACTCCCCAGACATTTTGGCTCTTTCTGTGTTTTACTTCTAAAAGTTAAGGGCAATATACAACCCCAAACTGGAAAAGAGATAGTATAATGTATTATATATTTCAATAAATATTTACTGACTGAAAACATCTAGGTAGTAGCATACAAAAATATACCAGAATAGGTAATAATACCTCATGGTAAATTTTATGAACAAGCAGGGCTTTTCTTGTAGCTGTTTTTTTTTTTTTTTTAATGTAAGAAAAGATATATTCTATACTTCAGGTAGATGAAAAATGCAAACAAATGAGAGACATTGCAGAGCCTTTTCACTATTATTTTATTTCTTTTCCTAAGAATAAAATGTCTTTTGAACTGAAGAAGGTAAACTGAAGTAGGAAGAAAATAAATGTTATTTATTATCAATAGGAGACAAGTATTCCAAATTTCACTTTGAATATTAAAGAAATCAAGACAAGATAAATTATATGCCAGAAACTCAAGGAACTTACAAATATAATTAAATAGTCAGAAATTTATCCACATTAGAACCGCAATACATCTAGAAATCAACAATCTGTATGAAGAGACACCTGGAAATCATTGCAAATAAAGACTAGTTGACCCCAGGAAAGAATAAACCAGGTAAACACATGAAGAAAACTGTCTTCAAGCATTTTAGGAGTTATTTGGGGAAAAAATAAAGAGGAGATAGATTCTATATGGCTACAGTGATCAGTTCTCAGATAAAGACTTACAAACTATAAAGAAGCAGATATAAGTTTAGTATAAGAAGTAACGTAACACCAAGGGAACACGTCATGCAAAGATGGGCAAAATAAAGGACAGAAACGCCAAGTAGAAGAGATTCAGAAGAGGTGGCAAGAATACACAGAAGAACTGTGCAACAAAGGTCTTAATGAACCAGATAACCACAATGATGTGTTCACTCACCTAGAGCCAGACATCCTGGAGTGTGAAGTCAAGTGGGCCTTAGGAAGCATCACTACAAACAAAGCTAGTGGAGGTGATGGATTTCCAGCTGGGCTATTTCAAATCCTAAAAGAGGGTGCTGTTAAAGTGTTGCACTCAGGATACCAGAAAATTTGGAAAGCTCAGCAGTGGCCACAGGACTGAAAATGGTTAATTTCCATTTCAATCCCAAAGAAGGGCAATGCCAAATAATGTTTGAACTACCGTATAATTGAGCTTGTTTCACATGCTAGCAAGGTAATGCTCAAAAGCCTTCAAGTTAGGGTTTAACAGCATGTGAACCAAGAACTTCCAGATGTACAAGCTGGATTTAGAAAAGGCAGAGGAACCAGAGGTCAAATTGCTAACATCTTTTGGGTCATAGAGAAAGCAAGAGAATTCCAGAAAACCAACTACTTCTGCTTCATTGACTATACTAAAGCCTTTGAAAGTGTGGATCACAAAATAAGGAAAATTCAAGACATGGGAATACTAGACCACCTTATCTGCCTCCTGAGAAGCCTGTATGCAGGTCAAGAAGCAACAGTTAGGACCAGACATAGAACAATGGACTAGTTCAAAATTGAGAAAGGCATATTGCAAGGCTGTATGTGGTAACCCTGATAAATAAACTTCTACACAGAGTACATCATCCTAAACGCTGGGCTGGATGAATCACAAGCTGGAATCAAGATTGCCAGAAGCATTATCACCAACCTCAGATATGGAGATGACACCATCTTAATGGCAGAAAGCGATGAACTAAAGAGCTCCCTGATGAAGGCAAGTGGAAAAGCTGGCTTAAAACTCAACATTCAAAAAACTAAGATTCTGACATCTGGTCCCATCACTTAACGGCAAACAGATGGGAGAAAATGGAAACAGTGGTAGACTTTATTTTCTTGGGCTCCAAAGTCACTGTGAACGGTGAATGCAGCCATGACATTAAAAGACGCTTGCTCCTTGGAAAAAAATCTGTGACAAACCTAGACAGCATATTAAAAAGCAGAGATATCACTTTGCTGACAAAGGTCTGTATAATCAAAGCTATGGCTTTTCCAGTAGTCATATATGGATGTGAGAGTTGGAGCATAAAGTGTGAACACTTAAGAACTGATGGTTCTGAACTGTGGTCCTGAAGAAGACTCTTGAGAGTCTTCTGGACAGCAAGGAGATCAAACCAGTCAATCGTAAAGGAAATCAACCCTGATTATTCATTGAAGGAGTGATATTGAAGCTGAAGCTCCAATATATGACCACCTGATACAAAGAGCCAACTCACTGGAAAAGACCCTGATGCTGGGAAAGATTGAGGGTGGGAGGAGAAGGGGACAACAGAGAATGAAATGGTTGCCTGGTGTCACTGAAGTAATGGACGTGCGTTTGAGCAAACTCCAGGAGATAATGAAGGACAGGGAAGCCTGGCATCCTACAGTCCATGGCGTTGCAAAGAGTTGGACAGGACTTAGCAACTGAACAATAACAAGAACAAGCAATACTAAGAATGACATTTTTAACAAAATGTCCCATCATTCAAAAGTATTCAAACAGCACTAGTTTGTCACCTATTACGGAAATTGTCGACATGATTCCACAGAGGGTAAGAACTAAGACTGGCTTCATTTTTAAGGTGCTCGCATCAGTAATAAGATCTCTAGTATAATACACACACCAAAAAAAAGGAGCGTAGGTACTTCTTACCTGAACATACTGAGTTATAGGGTTCATCATGGTTGGAGGCTGCATGTAAGTTTCAGTGTTTGGATTACTCCAGACACTCTGAAATTGTGGTGGAGGAGGAGGATTAAAAACCAAAGGACGTGGCTGCACATGATAAGCACCTTTTTAAAGAGTAAAAAGAAAAAGTCTATTTTCAGTTCTCTGAGAAGCCACAAGTGTGTCAACAAGAACAATTCCTTTCTTTACTCACACAAATTTTGTTTCCTGATTGCAGGGCCCAGTTTCAGCTTTTTACCATGGAAATTTATCTGTGACTGAAATAAAACAGTATCAAAACTAGAATTAATGTCCAAGTCTTTCCAAGACTTTGATAAAATACCCACGTTCTCTAAAATTACTATTATCAGATAAGATCAGTGGTAAGAATATACCAAATCAAAACTTATCAGCATGAAACCACCTTACTTACCTTAATTCTAATAAAATTTTGAGAAGTTATGGAATTTGATTAAAAAAAAAAAAACTTTACTCTCTGTCTCGAATCTTTCCTGTCTCTAGTTCATGAAGCTGGATGCTCAATCAAAAATACAGAGGTTCTGATAAGTTATGTAAATTATTCCAAGCCTGAATTTCAAACAGGAAGTATATTTATTTCTATATCTTATAAAAGAATGAGTATATATTCAGGACGCAAATAATACTAAACACCACATCCATAACATAATAGATTTTTTCCAAAAGATTACTTACTTCTACTATCTTCTGCACATCCACGTCATTATAAAATGAAACAAATCCATAGCTAGAAAGTCAGACAGATGAAGTATAAAATCACCACCATATCAGTACATGGTTTAAAACCAGTGTTCTATTACTGACTAAATAATGATAAAGGATGAAAAATATACTGAGATAAATAACTATAAGATGTACATGATAGATTCTCTATAAATACTACTGTTTTACTTTCCTACCCTGATCTACAGATTTGTGTCAGAATTCACAAAGATTAAGGCAGTGTAGGAACTTAATTAACAAAAAAAAATTCATACCTATGAATCTGAGTTTAACTTATTATCTACGGCAAAATCATTAAAATTTAAGATACTGTGAAATGCATGAAGAAAACAAATTTTTGATAAAACTGACTAATCTTCTTATGTGAAATGAGGACAAGAAATATTTAAATACAAACACTAGGCAAATGATTAAATAAAAGAGCTGGCAGCAAAACTTATCCTCTACATGAAAGAAGTTACAAAGCAACAAGTTTCACTTATACAAATGTTAGAATATCAGTTTTCAATTTTTCTTTTCTGAAATTCTATACATGGTATAGTTCAGATATTTATTATAATTTATATTCAACATATGTTTTACTCACCCTTTGGACACACCAGTTCGATCCGTGATTATCTTCACTTCTTTTACTGAACCATATCTAGCAAAGAAACTTCTAATTTCTGTTTCATCCATCTATGCAGAAGAATTTGATTTTTAAAAGTAAAAATTCAACATTCAAAAATTTCAGTGATACTATAAAGAAGATTTGGTGATGTGGAAATATCTCCTCCAAGCATCCCCAAACTACATATCTATATCAAAGATATTTTTAGCCCCTAAAAGTTATACAGAAAAACAATTCCAAACCTGCATGAAGTCCTTAAAAAAAAAGTCTTCTGTTTACAACAGCACCCAAATCCCACTAGTCACAAAATACTTTCAATAAATGAAAACATGAATACATTACCCTAACATCAATTCCACCAACGAAAACAGTGTTCGGCATGATTTTGCCTTCTGGCAGAACATAGCCTTGGCTGGTGGCAGCTGAAGAAGGCTGGGTGCTGGCCTCTCTGGAGACGGCTGAGTTAGGAGTCTCAGGATTTGCTGCAGACTGTAATTTGGAAAGCAGATGTCATCACTGGACTTGCAGGCTAAAATCATAGATGCTGTGAAATATAATTTGTTTTTAAGGCTGCATATTGTCACCCTGCCCATTTAACTTCTACGCAGAGTACATCATGCAAAATGCTGGGATGGATGAATCACAAGCTGAAATCAAAGATTGTTGGGAGAAATATCACCAGCCTCAGATATGCAGATGACACCACCCTAATGGAAGAAAGTGAAGAGGAACTAAAGAGCCTCTTGATGAAGGTGAAAGAGGAGAGTGAAAAAGCTAGCTTGAAACTCAACATTCAAAAAACTAAGATCCTGGCATCTGGTCCCATCACTTAATGGCAAACCAACAGGGAAAAATGGAAACAGCAACAGACTTTATTTTCTTAGGCTCCAAAATTACTGTGGACACTAACTGCAGCCATGAAGTTAAAAGATGCTCGCTCCTTGGAAGAAAAGCTATGACAAACCTAGACAGCTATTAAAAAGCAGAGACATCACTTTGCCGACAAGGGTCCACTGCTGTGGTTTTTCCAGTCGTCATGAATGGATGTTAGAGTTGGACTACAAAGAACACTGAGCGCTGAAGAACTGATGCTTCTGAATGGTGGTGCTGGAGAAGACTCTTGAGAGTTCCTTGGACTGCAAGGAGATTAAACCAGTAAATCTTGCAGGAAACCAACCCTGAATATTCATTGGCAAGACTGAGGCTGAAGCTACAAACCTCTGGCCACCTGATGTGAAGAGCCAACTCACTGGAAAAGACCCTGACCCTGGGAAAGACTGAAGGCAAAAGGAGAAGAAGGTGGCAGAGGATGAGATAGTTGCATGGCATCACCAATTCAATGGACATGAGTTTGAGCAAACTCAGGGAGTCAGTGAAGGACAGGGAAGCCTGGCATGCTGCAGTCCATGTGGTCACAGAGTCAGACAGGACTGAGTGACCGAACAACCATAACAATAATAGTTAAGTACAAAAGGCTGCAAGATAAAGATGAAGATATTATACCTTAGCTTATGAAGGAAAACAGCAGCAAGGACAAAAGAAACTTGATAAATATTTTTGAAAATATTAGCAGAATGTTAATAGAAATTAGTTACAATCATGGAAATTAAAGAGTTCCTATTTTGTTAGATGCCAGAAATTATGATAAATTTAAGATTTCTACAAACTGCTATACAGATGAAATAAAAATTGCTGTGTTTCCAAATTGGAGTGTTTGGGCTTTTCTCTATTAATTAATGCTCATACTAATGTTCTAACATACTTTGTATTTCTATCTGAATATCTCCTAACTCTTTCCTTTAACTATGTTACAGTGATATTTCATGACAATGAAGTCAGAGAGAATAAAAACTAATTTAAAGCTTTTCCATTTTAAAATGTTTTATAACTTTTTTTCCTAAATGGGACTGTATTACATAAGTCACACACCTTGAACTATAGAGAAATTTGACTAGATTTCTTTCCAAGATAGAAAATTTATCACTTTCAATTAATTCACAAACACCCAAGGCAGTTCTGAAATTCTTACAGACTTTCTCTTCAATTTCCCCTTCATTTGTGAATGAATTTTAATACCTTTTTATTTGATAAACTACTTATAGTATTAGCTGTATGTGAACCACAATGGATAGATGTATTTCAGTTGAGAGGTATAAATATTCATGCAGAAAACTGCCAGAGTAAAAAGGGTTATGATAATATATTGATTCTGAACCTGGGGAAGATTTTGTGGCCCAGCACTTTTTGGTTTTCTCAGTTGGGGGGTGTACCTGGTAGAGGAAAATAACAGAAAGGGAGAAACCAGAGCTCTCCTCAAGAAAATCAGAAACACCACAGGAACACTTCATGCAAAGATGGGCTCGATAAAGGGCAGAAACAGTAAGGACCTAACAGAAGCAGATGTGATTCAGAAAAGGTGGCAAGAATACACAGAACTGTACAAAAAAAAGTCTTAATGACCTGGATAACCATGATGGTGTGGTCACTAACCTAGAGCCAGACATCCTGGAGTGTAAAGTCAAGTGGGCTTTAGGAGGCATTACTACAAACAAAGCTAGTGGAGGTGATGGAACTCCAGCTGAGCTACTGCAAATCCTAGATGATGCTGTGAAAGTGCTGCACTCAGTATGCCAGCAAATCTGGAAAACTCAGAAGTGGCCACAGCACTGGGAAAGGACAGTTTTCATTCCAATCCCAAAGATGAACAATGCCAAAGAATGTTCAAACTAACATACAAGTGTGCTCATTTCACATAAGGAAGATTATGCTAAAAATCCTTCAGCTAGCTTTCAACACAACGTGAATCAAGAACTTCCAGATGTTCAAGCTGGATTTAGAAAAGGCAGAGGAACCAGAGATCAAACTGCCAACATCTTTTGGATCACAGAGAAAGCAAGAGAATTCTAGAAAAACAACTACTTCTGCTTCATTAATGAATTAATTCATTAATTAAACTATGCTAAAGACTTTGACTATGTGGATCACAATAAACTGGAAAATCCTTCAAAAGACAGGAATACCAGACCACCTTACCTGCCTCCTGAGAAACCTGTATGCAGGTCAAGATGCAACAGTTAGAACTGGACATGGAACAATGGACTGGTTCAAAATTGGGAAAGGAGTAGGCAAGGCTGTATATTGTAACCCTAATTATTTAACTTCTACACAGAGTACATCATCCCAAATCCCGGGCTGGATGAATCATCTACTGCAATTAAGACTACTGGGAGAAATATCACCCTCAGATACGCAGATGACACCACCCTAATGGCAGAAAATGAAGAGGCACTAAAGAGCTTCTTGATGAAGGTGAAAGGGGAGAGTGGAAAAGTTGCCTTAAAACTAAACATTCAAAAAATTAAGATCATGGCATCTGATCCCATCACTTCATGGCAAACAGATGAGGGAAAATGGAAACAGTGACAGACTTTATTTTCCTGGGCTCCAGAATCACTGTGGACGGTGAATGCAGCCATGAAGTTAAAGGTTGCTTGCTCCTTCAAAGAAAAGCTATGACTCTTTGCGACCCCATGGACTGTGGCCCACCAGGCTCCTCCCTCCATGGGATTCTCCAGACAAGAGTACTGGGGTGGGTTGCCATTTCCTTCTCCAGGGAATCTTCCCGACCCAGGGATCGAACCTGGGACTCCAGCATTCCAGGCAGACGCTTTAACCTCTGAGCCACCAGGGAAGCCCATGACAAACCTAGACAATATATTAAAAAGTAGAGACATCACTTTGCCAACAAAGGTCTGTATAGTGAGAAAGCTATGGTTTTTCCAGTAATCGTGTACAGATATGAGAGTTGGACCATAAAGAAGGCTGAGTGCAGAAGAATTCATGCTTTCGAACTGTGGTGCTGGAGAAGACTCTTGAGAGTCCCTTGGACAGCAAGGAGATCAAACCAGTCATTCCTAAAGGAAATCAGTTCTGAATATTCATTGGAAGGACTGATGCTGAAGCTCCAATACTATGGCCACCTAATGAGAAGAGCCAACTCATTGAGAAAGACCCTGATGGTGAGAAAGATTGAAGGCTCCAGGAGAAGGGGGCGACAGAGTATGAGATGGTTGAATCACATCCTTGACCCAATGGATATGAGTTGAACAAACTTGGGGCAATGGTGAAGGACAGGGAAACCCAGTGAGCTGCAGTCCATGGCATCTCAGAGTCAGACAAACCTGGTTATCTGGTTGGTAGAAGCCAGAGATACAATAAGCATCCTACAATGCAAACAACAGCCCCCCATAACAAAGAATTATCTGGCCCCGAATCTGCATAGGGTCAGCTGAAAAACTCTGTGATATTGTTGCCAGAATTGAAGAGTAAAGTGCTAAATCTCATGTTCTGTTTAAGTAAAATGGATATTTGAGACAACAAAAAAGTAATCTGAGAAAAAGAAAAATCCATTAGATGCTATAGACAGTTTCCTTTGGGTTGCACAAATTGGGATATTAAGTACAAAATTCATCTAATCATTTCACTAGGGTCAGGTCTTAAGGAAGGCACCATTCTGTCCATCCTATTTCTTAGCCAGCAGATGGCGCTCAAAGCTAAACAAAGGAACGTACACCTTTTAAGAGGCCTAAACAACAGGGATTTTAAAACTGCCTGTGTGTGTGTTTCTATACAATTATTAACTTATATATGAGCTTCCTAGGTGGCTCAGTGGGTAAAGAATCTGCCTGCAGGAGACGTGGGTTTGATTCCTGGGTGGGGAAGATCCCCTGGAGTAGGGCATGGCAACCTACTCCAGTATTCTTGCCTGGAAAATCTGAACTGAACTGAACTTATGCATACAAATCCACAACCAATAGACAATCTTTAGGTACTTTTAAACTATTGCCAAAAATACTCTACAAATGAATTGTTGTTGTTGTTCAGCTGCTAAGTTGTGTCTGATTCTTTGCTACTCCATGGACTACAGCACACCAGGCTTCTGTGTCTTTCACTATCTCCTGAATTTGGCTCAGACTCATGTCCACTGAGCCAGTGATGCTATTTTAGGTTAAAGCTAAAAGTTTGGTGTTAAAAAATTAATCATAACTAATCAATAGCATGCAGAAAATAAATTACATGTAAATTAGATGACGAAGTAATTATTTTTCTTAATTACACCTTCAAGTGAGTTGATGGGTTCTAAAATGAGTAATTCTGGAATATTAAGTAAGAGTGAACTTAGAGGCCATAATATACACAATTCTCATCACTACTATTTTCAGTAACAATTCCCTTTTATATTTGAATGACCAAGTGACAAAGATAACTAAAAACTGGGAATAAAACTTATCATCACTAAAGCATCTGGGATGTCAGCTCTTTGACAACATTTCATTCAACTATTAACATCTACATGCAAGCAAACTGAAATCTATGTATACTGACTAGGTCAGACTAAAAGTCTATAATTTGCAGTCATCAGTGTTATATCCAGAGAAGGAAGTAGTTATTAAAGAGAAAAGGAAATTCTGTTATGGAAACTGTACATGAAAATCAGAATAAAGCCTTTTATATAAATCCAAGAGTAGACTCTCAGGGAAGGGGGGTGGAATCCAAACAATAAACATACAATCCTGGGAAAGCTAAGCAAGAAAAAGGCAAGAATAAAAAAATACACATTAGTCTTGAAAAAAATGGGATATGACTACTATCCCAAAACCTGGTTAAGATGGTCCACTCCTGCACCCAACACAGAGATGGTAAAGTCCAGCAGCATACAAAAAATATACAGTTAAGAACAGTTTATTGTAAATTCAAGTATGGTTATTAGGAAATCTGTTACTGTAATTCACCACAGAAAAATCAATTGATAAAATATAGTATTTCTTAATTTAAAAAATACTCAAGTAAAATGAAAGAACTTTATTTTCTATCAATCTAATTCTAGATTATCATTAAGTTCAAAGTAAAACATGACAGTAATTTATGCTAAAACTAGAAATAAAGGTCTCTCCTTATCACCACTATAAATTTTTTCCATTATATATGATAAATGTTAAATATTAATAGAGTTCTTATAAATCACCATGAAAAGACAAATACAAATAGAAAGGTGGATCAAGAATGGAAAAAAGAGAAATGGAAAACGTTAATGACAAACCTTAACTTCACTAATGATAAAAAAAAATACATCAACACAAGTGGAATATTTTCCAATTAGACTGGCAACTTTAAAACATATACTACCTTTCACTGGGAAGTGCGTGGAAAGGGGGTCATATTACACACCACCAGTGGGAATATATACTAGTATATCCTTTACCAAGAGTTACTAGGAAAAAATTGTCACAGTTCAAAATTGTTATAATATGGGCATAACCCTTTTAACCAGTGATTCTACTCCTGGCAATTTATTTCAAGCTATTAATAAACAGGCCAAAACATTTTCACAAAGATACCCATTACTGTATTGTTTTAATGCACACAAATTACTCATTATAAGAGAATTTGGTAAAATAAGTGATGGTAATACATAAGTATACAATTTTCGGTAAAGTAAGAAATTATGTATTCAAAATTATTTTAAATTTCTCTTTGGAATAAGGCCCACTATATTAAGTGAAGGATACAGGTTGTAATATAGTATTACATGGTATGGTACAATTTTTATAAAATACACCTATTTGCAATACATACATGAAAGCAATCTGGAAGGACATACATCAAAACTTCAGACTGGTTACATACATACCCAGTTTAAGATGGACCTCTGCTTCATTACATTGATTACTTTCTAATGAGTTAATATGCTAGTTTTATACAAGAAAAAAATCAATATACGTATGCATTTCTCCCCTCGCCTTCTTAAAAAAAGAGGACAAAACTGTGAACATTCACAGTAACTCAGCTTATTAAGTAATTACTGATGTGGATAAGTACAAGACACAATTATTACAAACAGCAGTTGCATACACTTGTAAACTTTTACTTTAAACTGTGTGTGCCCTAATAAATTGTATATAAATTTTCTCCCTTTACTTCTAAAAACAGTGTATACTAGTTATTACACCACAGGCGACACTACCCTGCAGTATTTAATGCTACATACATCAGCGGAGGCTTGATGGTTGGTCAAAACTGTTCTCAAGAGATGCCCCTCGGGGGGGCATCAGCTCTCATGCATTTGACAAAACGCTCATAAATGTCACCCAACAGACCGCGTTAATACTCGAGGGACGCTCTGTTGGAGGGTTTCTGGTTTCTTTAAGGGAAACGTATTTCCCAAGCTAAAAGTTCCTCGAGCTCCGCAGTGCGCGGCCGCTCCCAGGCGAGGGCGGCGCCGACCTCGTGAGGACATGATGGCGTCCCCGCCCGAGGCCGCCGCGGCGGCGGCCGCCGCACGAGCACGAGGTCTCCCCGGCGCCCGCACCCTCCGCCCGCACACCCCCGCCGCGGCCCCCGGCCCCGCCCCGGCCCGCCGGCCCCCCGCC
>NW_024070186.1:3720831-3825327 GCF_014754425.2 Oryx dammah | reverse complement strand
CGGGCAGCGGCCCCCGGCGCTCCGACAGCCCGGCCTCACCCCTCCGCCCGCCCGAGGCGCCGCGGAGGCCGCGCCCGCCCTCAGGCTGGGCCCCCAGGACAGGCAAGCGCGGCCGCCCCGCGCCGGGTCCCGCCCCAGGCCTCCTTCAGCGTCCGGGCCACCCCAAGGAGCCCCCTTGGCCTCCTCCACGCACCATGATGGCGACACTCGGTGTTCCCTCAGAGGGGCTCGAGGACGAAGCAGAGGCTGGCTTCGGGCACCGCGCTCGGAGCTGCTGTTGGCTCTGCTCGTACCCGCTGCCCGGCCGGACTGGGCAGAGGGAGCGGCGGCACACCGGGCGGAGAGCCAGGGGCGGGTGGCGAGGCCGAGGGGCGCCGGCGGACTGAGGCGTGGCCAGCGGGGCGCCGGGCGGTGGCTCCTGCGCAAGGCGCGGGGGGCTCGTCGGGAGGCGCCTCAGCCAATGGGCGGCCGCGCTGGCGCCCCCCGGCGGCGGGGGCGGGGCGGGGGTGGGAGGCTCGCGCAGCACGACTGCGCAGGCTGAGGGCGCGCAGGGGGCGCGCGAGCGCGGGCCTCCCACCCCCCACAGGCGCCGCCCCCACAGGAGGGGGCTGGCGCACCCACCGAAAGGCGTGTTACCCCAAAAGTGCCGTGGAGGCACGCCTGAAATAAGTAGGCATACTCACGTATACATCAGAGTTAAAAACAAACTCGAATGTGTCCAGGCGCTACTTCAAAATGGCGTCCTGAAGGCACAGGATTAGCCCGATCGTGGTCACCCCTACCCTCGCCACCAAAATCGGATTAGCCCGATCGTGGTCACCCCTAACCCTCGCCACCAAAATCGATGGAAACGCCAACAGAAATAGAAAATAGAAATATGGATATGGAGAACAGGCACGGAGGCGTCAAAAGTACAAAAACTTGGGTGAATTCCCTTCAACTCTGAGGAAGATGGGGTTGGATTGGAAGAAACACCAGCTAGGGCAGGCCAGCTTGATGTTCAAGATGTTCCTTCTTTGAAGAAACAGTCATCAAAGCCTGTGGTTGCCAGAAACGCAAGGTGTAGGAGGGAACAAAACAGTCAAACATTCCTTTGTTTGGGGAGTTCACATCGTGAGGGAGAGAATTTTTCTTCTAGGCCTCACAGAAAGAAGCCAGGCCTGCCTAGAGAGTTCTAACCACCTCAAGGTCGGAGAAACAAGGCCTAGAGCAAGGGTGAGCTGCAGGGCAGCTGGGGCAGCAAAGCACAGAACTTTGGAAACTAGCACGCTGTGTCCACAAGGAGTACCCCTGACTTTTATCCTCAGATTTCACTTCTGTACCGATGAGAAACAAGAAAATATTATTCTTTTCGGCAACCAGAAAACTGACCACAAACACCTAACATCACTGGATAGTATAATAATTAACCTGATTTTGAATGTGCTGCTAAACTTATAAAACTGAAGGCAAATACCAAGATGCCAGAAATCAAAATAAACAAAATCAGAGCAGTGAGTTGTTGAGCTGAATCTTCTCTGACCGTGGGTGTGAGGGCTGGGGTGTACAGTGATTAATCTGCTGGTTTGCCCTGAACCTTACTGGTTTTGGAACTGAGAAACTGCTACATTCTTGGAAACCAGGTCAGAGGCGGTAGAGAACAGCTGTGTCATCTTAGGTGTGGGCCAAACGTTGGTCTTTGTGACTTGAGGCCTGAAATTGCACGGACAGAGGTAGGGATGTGGAGTGGCCCAGGGTGTGCGCTGGTACTGAGTACCTGGCGAAAGGCAGTTGGCCACGAGAGACATCAACTCAGGAAAAGGGCAGACTAGGGTAAATGGAAAACACCCAGGAAACAAGCAGCTGTCCTCTTTCTGGATGAAAATGAAAATTATTTAACTGATGAAATTTAAAAATCCTAAGCCTGCATTTCAGGAGTTTGGAGTTTATAGCACTTGGGCTGGTGCTGGGATTTCAAAACCTACAAATTAATTCCTTTTAACCTTTGCCTTCTCCCTGAAAAAAGTTCCCAGTCAAGGTGCAACTGGAATGCCTGGCAAAAACAAAACCAACCTGTAAGGATGCTTCCATAAAAGGGTGAAAGGGATCCTCAGGATAAAAGAACCCTTTAAAGTTAAGCTCAGAATGGAAAATTGTACTATCTACCATGAATAAGAATGGCAGACGATGAAGATTAAAATGTCAGAAACTTGCAAAAGAAATTTCTTTTGGAGGGTGTGTGTGCGCGTGTGTGCGCACCTATGTGAGTGCGTGCGCTTGGGCATGTGTCTTTCTCTATTTGGAGTCATCCACCTTGTATATTGTAAGGTGATTTTTCTACTGTTTTATAGCTTTTAACAAAGTTTTAAACAAAGTTTCAAGCCACTGAATATCTTTACTCACTTCTTGAATAATTCAAAGATCTCAGGATGTTTTAACTTGGCACACCCCTACTAATTTAGAAGCTTGACTTCCCTGGTGGCTCAGAGGTTAAAGCGTCTGTCTACAGTGCGGGAGACCTGGGCTCGATCCCTCGGTCGGGAAGATCCCCTGGAGAAGGAAATGGCGATCCACTCCAGTACTATTGCCTGGAAAATCCCTTGGACAGAGGAGCTCGGTAGGCTACAGTCCATGGGGTCACAAAGAGTCGGACACGACTGAGCGACGTCACTCACTTCACTCATTAATCCCTACTTTAGTTCTATGCTGTTTTCCTTCTGTAAATTAGACATCATTCTTTTTTTAGACCCATCTGCGTGTGTAAAAATATTTTGATTACCAATTCTTTGCATATCTCAGATCTTACTTCTGGGTGGTTTTCCTTTTGCCTGAAGTAAATTCTATAAAATTTCCTTTAATAAGTGTGATGTGTGGCAAACTCAAGTTTTTCCCCTGAAGCTCGTTTATTTTGCCCTTGTTCATTGAAGATAATTCTACTGGATATATAATACTAGGTTACCACTGTCTTTTTTCCTCAGAAAACTGAACATATTATTCTGTTATTTTCTGGTTTCTGTTGCTAGAGAAATCTGTTGTCAATCTAATTGCTGTTTTTCTTAGGTGTTCTGAAATTTCACAATGATGTGGCAAGGTGAAGAGTTTTAAAAATTTCTCCTCAGGAGTTTTTGGACTCTCTGGAATTGTAGATTAACTTTCAAGAATTCTAAAAGTTTTCACCCATTTTCTTGTCAAAGATTAACTGGTTAAGGAATTTCACCTATTTTTCATATTCCATAAGCAATTCTTATGGTTACTTTTGTTTAGCTCATGACTTTTCAAAGGTTGATAGTATTTTCTTAAAACCTTATAAAATCTCCATGTAATATAGAGGAAAACAATTGTGATTTAAGATCAAGATTGACTGTAACTATTTCAGTGTGCTAAGATTGATAGTGTAATTCACATAAATTCAGAAATAAATCTCTGTATTGCTTCCTGTCCTCCAGAGACGGATAGGGAAGACAGAAGAAAAAAGACCAATAAAATTTTTCTGCCAGTTTTTTTATGCTCCCAAAGGCCATGACTTTGGATAGAATGCTTAAAATTAGCAGTATAAACACTCTCATTCATTTGCAAACCATTTTCATAATTTAAGTTGTATCTGCTCAGAATCTCTATCTCATTATATACCTATTTTTTTTTAATGTACTGACTTGTCCTAAAGAAAAATATTTATGAAATTATATTTATTGTATTAGTTACATTTTTTGGCAATGCATGTTAAAATATAGAACTGTTAACATTCATAACAATATCGTCCATGGATCACATTAGATTACACTCTCCCAGCACAACAGGAAAATCCTCAATTAGGAAATCTCTATCCATTCTTTGGATTTACAGAGTTAGGTCTCAGGAAGTAGGGGGTGGAGTGTCAAATTGCTCTGCATAATAAATAAGAGTTATTTGAAGGGGGAACCAAGCAAGATTGGAAAAGTGGCAACCTGGGCTTTTGGAAAAAAGAAATAACCTTGCAAAGTGACAAACAGTTGGAACCTGCAGTGAAAGATGGTATCTGAGGGTCACTGCAATCATCTGGAGCTTTAAAAGTTTGCATTACCAGGCCTTCCCTCAGACCAGTTAAGTCAGCTGAGGATGACACCAGACGTTAGTATTTAAAAAAAAAAAAGTTTCTCAAGTGACTCTAATATGCAACTAAATTTGAATATCTTTGGTATAAAGCTTTGCTACTCAAAGTATGGGCCTCAGACCAGCAACATTGCTGTGGAATCTCAGGTGCCACCTAAAATTACTGAATCAGAATCTGCACCTTGGCAAGATCTCCAGATGGCTCACAAACAAAACGTTCAGGAAGTACAGACATAGAGAATGTTTGCCATAAACAGCTTACATCCTTAGATCTGAGAATTCCTCATTTTATAGAGAGACTTCTTTTCCAGCCTCTCTTGTAGCTGCACCTGGGCCTCTGACCTGAAAAACACCAATGAGATTCACCCACACTAGGGGACTAAAGAGGCCACAAAGCAGAGGCTGCAGAGGATACTTTCTGGAAGGGTGGCAACAGCAGCAGTAAGCCCTTCATCAGTGAGAGCATCAGTGTCCGCTGCGGTCAGCTGTGCAAGCTGTGATGCTGTTCAGTGCCCAGAGGTAGCGTCTGAAGCATTGTCACTGTACCAGCTCTCCAGCATGGTCCTACATGTTGTTCCTGGAGACACAGATTTCCAACCTGACTCCAGTCCTTTTTGAGATTCCTTTCCTGTTTAAATCACCCTAAAGTACTGTGGTTATTGCTTGCAATAAGAAGCCTTGACTGAAATAGGTGGTGAGTGAGGTCACCCAAAATTCTCCAAGCCAGGCTCCAGCAATACTTGAACCGTGAACTTCCAGATGTTCAAGCTGGATTTAGAAAAGGCAGAGGAACCAGAGATCAAATTACCAACATCTGCTGGATCACTGAAAAAGCAAGAGAGCTCCAGAAAAATATCTACTTATGCTTTATTGACTATGCCAAAGCCTTTGACTATGTGGATCAATAAACTGTGGGAAATTCTGAAAGTGATGGGAATACCAGACCACCTGACTTGCCTCTTGAGAAATCTATATGCAGGTCAGAAAGCAACGCTTAGAACTGGACATGGAACAACAGACTGGTTCCAAATAGGAAAAGGAGTACGTCAAGGCTGTATATTGTCACCCTGCTTATTTAACTTATATGCAGAGTACATCATGAGAAACGCTGGACTGGAGGAAGCACAAGCTGGAAACAAGATTGCCAGGAGAAATATCAATAACCTTAGGTATGCAGATGACACCACCCTTATGGCAGAAAGTGAAGAGCAACTAAAGAGCCTCTTGATGAAAGTGAAAGAGGAGAGTGAAAAAGTTGGCTTAAAGCTCAATATTCAGAAAACGAAGATCATGGCATCCAGTCCCATCACTTCATGGCAAACAGATGGGGAAACAGTGTCAGACTTTATTTTTGGGGGCTCCAAAATCACTGCAGATGGTGATTGCAGCCATGAAATTAAGACGCTTACTCCTTGGAAGGAAAGTTATGACCAACCTAGATATTATATTCAAAAGCAGAGACATTACTTTGTCAACAAAGGTCCATCTAGTCAAGGCTGTTGTTTTTCCAGTGGTTATGTATGGATGTGAGAGTCGGACTATAAAGAAAGCTGAGTGCCGAAAAATTGATGATTTTGAACTGTGGTGTTGGAGAAGACTCTTGAGAGTCCCTTGGACTGCAGGGAGATCCAACCAGTCCATTCTAAAGAAGATCAGTCCTGGGTGTTCATTGGAAGGACTGATGCTGAAGCTGAGACTCCAGTACTTTGGCCACCTGATGCAGAGAGCTGACTCATTGGAAAAGACCCTGATGCTGGGAAAGATTGAGGGCAGGAGGAGAAGGGGGCGATAGACGAGATGGTTGAATGGCATCACCGACTCAATCGACGTGCGTTTGGGTAGGCTTCAGCAGTTGGTGCCAGACAGGGAGGCCTGGCGTGGTGCTATTCGTGGGGTCACAAAGAGTTGGACACGACTGAGTGACCGAACTGAAATGAACTGAGGTCACCCAAAGTACTTTTAGGAAGAGGGTTAACAGCTAAAAGATTTATGGCTGTTTGCTCAGACTCCATAACATGATGCCCCTCTATTACTTCAAACCTTTAGTAAGGGTCTGCTACGTACATAAAGGCTTTGTGCCAGTGGCGTTTTGTGAGGGTTGTCAAGAGAGGGTCTTTTTTTCCTGCTCTGGAGCAACATAGTAGATAGGGGTGGCACGGTCTGCAACAAGACAATCCACAGATGAAATAATTCAGTAGGAACTAAAGCTTGGAGTCAGAAGTGACCAGGAAACCATAAGTCATACACTCAGAATTCCCAGAGAGACAGGAAGAGACATTTGTGCTATTCCAGCGGCACACTAGAGTTTGAGCCAATGTATGACACCTTAGCTTCTTTGGGGCCTGTATTCCCAAAGCCCAGCAGAGCACACACCTCCTGAGGGCACTGTGCATACTGGTAGAGATGTCGATCCCCTGAGCAGTGTTGCTTAAGGCCTGCATTTTCACCTTTTACCCTAATACCTGCATCACAGGTTATTCTTTCAACTCTTAACCTTGTAAGCAGTTTGCCTATATTTGGGAGTTGATCTGAACCAAGCTGGACTAATCTTCACAGTGGCTTCATAAGACCTGCCCAAACAGATAATCATGAAACTGATTCCTTATTCAAAATAACAACAATAACAAAAATCCCTGCTGCTGATATGGCGCTTACTACATTCTGGGCACTATTTAACCATTTTACTTCTGTTAGTTCATCCAGTCTTTATAATAATAATAGGTACTTTTATCATCATCCCAATTTTATAGAGAAGGAGACAGAGGCACAAAGAGGTCAAATAGCTTGCCCAAGATTGCACAGCTGGCGAATATCAGAGGAGCAGTTTTAATCCAGTCTGGCTTCTGAGTCTGAGTTCTTAACCGTTAGGCTGTTTTAGCAAACTCCATGGAAGAAGAAAGGGCTAATATAGTGGAACAAATTAAATCCCTAGTTTCCATGAGAGCAACCAAGGAAGGAAGGCTGGGAGGCTTTTCTTATGAAAAACAAAAAAAAGCGTTTTTAGTCTGATCAGGATTTCTGATATAGTCACATTAATAAATAGGGCCAGGACCAAGACTTCAGACGTTTGATCAAAATGAAAGAAACCCCCCGAATATACCCTCAAACCAACCTAACCAGTGAATTGCTCCAAAACAACTGGCTCCTGAGGAGGCCACCTGAAGAACGGAAGTTTCCCTCTGAATTTTGCCTGTTGGAAAGTCTTCCAGTCCTTCCCCCAAGGGTTGGGATCACATCTAAACTGTTCAACAGCCTCATCTTCAGGCTGGGCTCCCACTGCTGGCTCCCTACTCACACCTGTACTCCTCCAAATCGCTTTGAAACTGTGTTTTTCTGAGTCAAGAGCTGTCACTGAGCAGAAGTTTGCAAACCAGAGAAGCAGAAGCTGTTTCGCACTGTGCAGGAGTGAGGGGAAAAGGCTGGTGGAACTCTCTCAGCTCCCTTTCCTCAGCCCTAGTCACCCTCACCTTCATGTCCGTAGTTTTGTTCTTTCCACATTGAGATGTTTTATTTTCTTTATCCATTTTTGATACCTCAAGAATGCATTCCCCTTTCTAAAGAAGTTAAAAATATTAAGGGCAAAGTTTAAGTCCCCTCTGACCATCAGCTCTGCATCCCAGATCCCTCAGCAGAGGTAACCGCTGTTGGCAGTTTGGTATGAGTCCTTGCAGACCTTTTTCTAGGCTTTCTCTTTTGGATATTTATCTGCAGTGTTTGTGATTTGTATTTATAGAAAATACTTGTGCTAAGGGAAAATATGTACTCCTTTTAGTATGCTTATTAAAATATGTACTATGGATACTTATGCTGGATATACTGTGTGTAGTTAATATAGCGCATGCTGGTGTTCAGCTGCTGACTTACGTCCAACTCTGCGACCCCAGGGACTGCAGCGTGCCAGGCTTCCCTGTCCTTCACTATCTCCTGGAGCTTGCTCAGATTCATGTCCATCGAGTTGATGATGCTATCTAACCATCTCGTTCTCTGCCACCCCCTTCTCCTTTTGCCTTCAATCTTTCCCAGCATCAGGGTCTTTTCCAATGAGTCAGCTCTTCACATCAGGTCGCCAAAGTATTGGAGCTTCAGCTTCAGCATCAGTGCTTCCAATGAATGTTCAGGGTTGATTTCTTTTAGGACTGACTATCTCCTGGCTGTCCAAGGGACTCTCAAGAGTCTTCTCCAGCACCACAGTTCAACAGCATCAATTCTTCAGTGATCAGCCTTCCTTATGGTCCAGCTCTCACATCCATACATGACCACTGGAAAAACCATAGCTTTGACTATACAGACCTTTGTCAGCAAACTGATGTCTCTGCTTTTTTAACAAACTGTAGATTATATATATTTATATGTAATACTTTGTTGTATTTTTTTAACATAAATGATATCATACTGTATACATCTTGAAACTTGCTTTTCTTCCTTTAACAATACGATTAAGAGACTTCTAATATAAACACAAGCTGGAATCAAGATTGCTGGGAGAAATATCAATAACCTCAGATATGCAGATGACACCACCCTTATGGCAGAAAGTGAAGAGGAACTAAAAAGCCTCTTGATGAAAGTGAAAGAGGAAAGTGAAAAAGTTGGCTTAAAGCTCAACATTCAGAAAACGAAGATCATGGCATCCGGTCCCATCACTTCATGGGAAATAGATGGGGAAACAGTGGAAACAGTGTCAGACTTTATTTTGGGGGGCTCCAAAATCACTGCAGATGGTGATTGCAGCCATGAAATTAAAAGATGCTTACTCGGAAGAAAAGTCATGACCAACCTAGACAGCATATTCAAAAGCAGAGACATTACTTTGCCAACTAAGGTCCGTCTAGTCAAGGCTATGGTTTTTCCAGTGGTCATGTATGGATGTGAGAGTTGGACTGTGAAGAAGGCTGAGCACCGAAGAACTGATGCTTTTGAACTGTGGTGTTGGAGAAGACTCTTGAGAGTCCCTTGGACTGCAAGGAGATCCAACCAGTCCATTCTGAAGGAGATCAACCCTGGGATTTCTTTGGAAGGAATGATGCTAAAGCTGAAACTCCAGTACTTTGGCCACCTCATGCAAAGAGCTGACTCATTGGAAAAGACTCTGATGCTGGGAGGGATTGGGGGCAGGAGGAGAAGGGGACGACAGAGGATGAGATAACTGGATGGCATCACGGACTCGATAGACGTGAGTCTGAGTGAACTCTGGGAGTTGGTGATGGACAGGGAGGCCTGGCGTGCTGTGATTCATGGGGTCACAAAGAGTCGGACACGACTGAGCAACTGAACTGAACTGAACTTAATATCAGTACCTAATGCCTTTTAACTGTGGCATAATTTTGCATAATGTGGATATGTCATAGTTCTTAGCTATTCCCTGCTAAACTGACCTTTAGGTTGGTTTCATTGTTTCATTGCTACAAATATAGACAGTGAGCCTGTCTAATCAGAGCCATGTGAGTGTGTTTCTGCCGTGAACACCAAAAAGTGTAACTACTGGGTCATAGGATAATGCACTTTCAAACTTCAGTAGAGAGCAGGAAACTGCCCATAAGTACGGTACCATTATATACCAGTTTACAGCTATGAGTCTGTGTGCTCACTTACCTAATATTGATATCATTACACTTGAATTTGCCAGCCCAATAGGCAAGAAACAGCATCTCATTTTCATTTCACTTTTCACTTCCCTGGTTGCTGATGGAATCGAGCCTCCTTTTGCTGTCTGCCGACTGTTCAGTTTCTTCTTCGGGCCTGTTCTTAGCCTTTGGCCACTTTTCTTTTGCATTGCTTGTTTTTTCTATATTGTCTCATGGGAGTCTGACTTCCTCAGCCCCTTTGGCAAAGGGTGCAATGGTACTGGTACCTCTCTAAAGTTCTAATCCAAGGTGATGAATTACTTACCTTCATTACCAAGGATTTCTTTCCCTGAATTGAAGAGATGTAAGCCACAAATGAGAAGAAAGGAAATCTCTGGTGTAAAGATTGACTGTGGAAACTTTGAACATCAACCCATTCCTAGACATCCTCCTAAAAAACCAACAAGAACTCTTTTTAAAATCAAATAGCCCCTCACTGTCAAAGAAATTGCCTTAAAACCCTGAGAGATCTGCTCAGGGCAACAATCCTAAGATCCAACAACTTTTGAAGTTCTGTTCTTGCCGCTGATCCCCTCTGTTTAGAGAGAGAATACCTATAGAGAAAAGAGGTGAGACTTCAGATGAATAAATACAATATTCACAGGATCAGCATTGATCCCTGCTAGAGCCTAGCAGGATGGACTCAGAAAACAACTTGATTAACACAAACATAAATGAATCTCTGATCACCCTAAAAAGGACAAGCTATTTCCTTTTCCCTACTAAGGATTTTTCCTGCGTCCTCTGTGGAACTGACCGAAACAAATCTGTCTTTTGTTTGTGTTAATCAAGTTGTTTTCTGAGCCCATCCTGCTAGGCTCTAAATCCTGATCCTATGAATGTTGTATTTATTCATCTGAAGTCTCACCTCTTTTCTCTATTTGGTAAACATTTTGTATTTTGTAGCTGCCGCTAGCATTTCAGCCAGCCTGGACGAGGAAAAGGAACCGAAAGGGCAGAAGGACAGAACGCAAGTTGAAGGAAAATCAGAAAATAAAGAAAGAAAAGACATAGTAAAGAAGAGTCGAAAAAGAAGAAAGAAAGATAGTTGAGGGAAGCATTCTTTTGTCATTTCCATACCTGGTCAGTCAACAAGTTCTGTCTGTTTATCCTTTATATTGACTTTCTAACAGAGCTTCCTTTCTGTTCATATCACTTTCTTTTAGACCATAGGACATACCATGGGTTAAAATGAAAGCCAGGTCATGCTCTCTTCTTCTGGTGCCTGGATGATTCCGATAGCTCTATGACTGGGATCCATGTCACCTAAGTCTGCATCAGACACTGCTGTCAGAGTATTGCTCTCTCACTCTGCTCACAAGCCTTCCAGCATTTCCTGGTTCCAGCTTCATCATATTAAAGTTTACCTTTCAGCCTGGCTCTTGGTTGCCTTCACTATGTCACCTCGCTGGCATTGCCCTAATCAGACGGTCTCGCCGACGTTCCCTTCTCATTCTGCCTTTTGTGTTCCTGCCTTTTAGAGCACCCTTCCGGCTGGGCATTTCCTCCCTGAATGCTGCTGGTTCTTGAAGGTCACTCAAGTCTCCCCTCCTCTGTGACGTTTTCTGTCTGTTCCACCTTTATCTTCCTCTCTCATAGATGTTTCGGAACCCAAGTTGCATGTGGCAGAACCCCTGAACGTGGGGAAAGAGCATAGCAAGTCTTCGGATTTACACTGGCTTTGCATTGCCTCCCGCGCTTCATGGTGAGGAGGGATGGCAAGCTGTTCCCCTCTCTGAAGCTCTGTTTTCTTGTCTGTGAACGGGGAAATGCTGTTTTACCTGAGAGGGTCAGTGGAAGAAGAAGGTAGGTGAAAGCGTAGGCAGCTGGTACTTAACACCACACCCAGGCCACAAAGAATATGTGGCTTCCTGTTCTCATACCCTTCCGAGAGAAGCTCTTCTTACCACAGCTCCAGAGCGATGCCCACTGTTTTGGATGCTTTTTGGATACAGGTTAAAAAAAAGTGCCTGGTAAAAAGTGATTGAAGGTGAAGGTGAAGGTGAATTTGCTCAGTCGTGTCCGACTCTTTGCGACCCGTGGACTGTAGCCCACCAAGCTCCTCTGTCCATGGGATTCTCCAGGCAAGAATACCGGAGTAGGTTACCATTTTAAGTAATACTAATTTAAGAAAAAACACCTGATAACTATAAAGTCCGGGTGTAAGCAATGCCAGTGCCAGTATTGAGACTTACGATGTCAGGGCTCTGAACCAGTACCTCTGAGTCACTTTGGTTAGTACTGGAAAGCTTGACTTATCCTCATGGAAGGAAGAAAAGAAATCTCTTTTTACATCTCTCTTTTATTTGGGAAGAAAATCTTTCCTGGTAGCCTTCCTTTTATAGCTTATTGCATCACTGCGTGATGCATGCGCTTCCAGCTCAAAGGGAGTCTGGGTGAGCGTGCATCTGGCCAAAGGGAAATGCATTTATAGTAATCAGCCTGAACTAGCCATGATCCTTCCTCTGGGCTCAGGCACATTCCCACTGGATACCAGAAGGGAATTCTACGGGATGGCTATAATGTAGGTGTCAACCATGACTGCCCTCTGGGCAACTCGAGATGCCACCTGGGTTCTTCTAGCCATAACTGGTTGTATCGGAACAAACATTGACCTAACCTGGCTCAGTCAGGTTCTCTCCCATTAGAATATGAATTAAGAGCTCAGGAGTCAGTGGTTCCTGATTCCAATGCCTGACATTCTGTGATAGGGCTCAGCATCTTTCCAGTAAGTCTCCTTCAGGGGGTTTCTGTTGCTTGAAATCAGAGAGCCTGATTGAGCCTTAGACTCACTTAAACAGTCTCAATTAATAATCACTAAGATAATAACCACTACAATATTAAATGCCCTGTCTTGTTTCTTAATGGTTTCATGCGTGTTTGTCTCATCGTGCACTTCCCTCAAGGCAGAAATCAGTTGTATACTTATTTCCCACAATATTGGCCACAGAGGATGAAGAGTTCCCTTAATACTTTTTGAACAACGGTTTGATTGGTTGGTTGCTACTCTTTTCTAGTTAATATTTTTTAACACTTCCAGAAACAGATAAAAACAAAGACACGGTGATATATTATCTATCAGATTAGCAAAGTGCAGTTCCAGATTGCTGGTTTGATTAATTTAAAATATAGCAAATTGACAGAAGAACAAAGCAACATAAACCAATATAAAAGCAGCTGTTGCATTATGGTCTAACAGGTAGTATTATGGCTCTATTACCATCATACTGATCTTTCAAATTTTCTACACAGGCCATGAAACTACTTTCAGAATTTGAAAAGAAATAAGTTCATAAGAGGCAATCAGGGGAAAATGTTTTTGGCCGCTTAGTACAAGTTTCTTAATTTCCTTCTTTCTTCTAAGGGTATGCTACAAATTAACATTAGAGACACTTTGGCCTTCATCGAACAGTGTTCAATTTGAATTTCGACTTTTAACTCCAGAATAACATTAATCTCGGCTTCCCAGGTGGCTCAGTGGGTAAAGAATCTGTCTACAATGCAGGAGACACAGGAGATGAGAGTTTGATCCCTGGGTTGGAAAGATTCCCTGGAGGCTGACTTGGCAACACACTCCAATACTCTTGCCTGGAGAATTCCATGGACAGAGGAGCTGGGCAGGCTACAGTCCATAGGTTTACAAAGAGTTGGGCACAACTGAAGTGACTGAGCATGCGTGCATTCAATATTAATCTCACAGGAAAGTTTAACCTAATTTTAAGCACACATGATACCAAATCACAAGTTTTCCCTTAAGGAACTTTAAAAAAATGCTATTTGATTGAAAACAATTTTAAAAATGAACAAAAGATTTCTTGGCTTTGTTTTAAGCCAAAAATCATTTGAGTTTTATTGACATCTCACTATTGTTTAAAAGGAATGCTACTTTGTTAACAGACTGTCCAAATGTTTAATGGGCATTTCTGCAAAAGCCTGACAAGTAAAAACAAAATTTCTCTAGAATCCAGTATCACAAAAGCTTTTGTTTCAAGCTACAAATTAGACAAATCTGTTTTTCTCCTAACACTCTGAACATTTTTATATCAAACCGCCCCAGTGTAAAGTAAATATCCATGTCTTCAAAAAACAGAATTAATATTAGAATTCTTTTTCTTTGTAAAGAGAGCTGGATCCAACAGGTTCCAGATGTCACGATTGGACCACAGATGTATCCACAAAAACAATGAGGTGAGTACATTTTTTTTGTTGTTTTGGTTCCAAGTAGAAACAATCTCCACTTACAAATTCACATTAGGGCCACGAAAAACCGTACTCTTATTCTCAGTAAATGCTATTGTTTTACAAAGCGCTTCAAGACCTGATGTTATATAAGGCCCACACCTTCCTATCACAGCCTTGGCAGCAGATACACAGACTCCTTATCTCTAACAATCCGCCGCTGTTGTTGTTTCTAGGGTCATCAGGGGCCAGCGTTCACCCAGGCTACCTTCAGAAGTGCAGAGAAAAGGCAGCTTCTGTTAAAAAAAATTTAACTTTTTTCAACAAGGTCCCCTGGGGTAACAGGGACAGAGGAGGGTGTGAATGAGGCTGAGTGAGCTCCTGTGGGTAACATTTCTGTCTCTCTTAGCAGTCCCCTTTAGGGTGAACTCATTTGATTTGGGTCTTGGGATCAGATTTTCTTTCTAGGGAAGCTTTCTTACCTCCCGTTTCTCTCAAAAATGGCAGCTGGTAGATGGAGATTTTCTGAGGCCTCTGTTGGAGGGGGAAGAAGGGCCTCTGAACCAGGCTGGCTCCTCATTGGTTGTAGCTGTAGAGTTCCCACCAGCTGGCATTAGGGTATTTACCAAGGGAGGACTGCAGAGGTGTCGAACAAGGAAGCTGGGGTAGCTGCCACTCCCAAGAGTATAATCATGAGTCTGGGGGGTGGTGTGGGGAAGGGCTCTCTGTGCCGATGACCCCTGGGGGGGCCTGCCTGGGTCCCTGGACATGGGTAACTCCCTTGCTGTGTGGCCTGATACTCCTGTAAGGGCGGGTCTGAGCAGCACCCATCCTAAAACCACACTGCGAGCCCCACCACGGTCCACACTGCAAAGCACAGCAAGGAGATGGGGCCTTGGGGGCACTTGGGGCTGGCCCAGCCCAGCCCAGCCCCATCACTCTGCGTGCCCACCAGCTCACCTCTCAGCCTGGGGCTTTCCCTCTCTTCTTCCGGTGTATCCTGACCCTCTGGGGCTTTGACCTGGAGTGGGGTGTCAGGATACACGGGTCTCACAGCCCATGCTCCCCTCTCTTCTCCCCACAAGGCTCCTGAGCAGCGGAGGGCACCTTTTCTCCGTCTTGCCAGGTTCCAGAGGCTCTGTCGCCCTTTCCCTTAGAGGCAATGGGAATGGAGGAGAGCCAGATCACCCATGAAGGGGACATGAAAACAGAAGAAGCATTTACATATTCTAACTGTTCCTTGAGTGTATCTCAGTCAGGCTGGATGGAGTGTATGCACAAAACATCAGTAAACAAGACTGAAGTTGCCTTTTTCATCACATAAACGCCTGGAGTCCCAGGCAGGTACGGCTCCAGGAAGCCCCCTTGAGTCAGGGTTGCTCGGGTCTGGTAGGCCCACCGTGTGTGACAGCTAGCATCAGGGGCACCTCGTGGTCCAAGATAGAGGCTCCAGCTCCATCCATCATGTCTGCACTCTGGCCAGAGAAGAGAAGGGCGAGAAGACAAGGAGGGACAGGTGACTGCCAGCCGGTTCGGAAGGAGGCTTCAGCGGCCCTGCAGGACGTGCTGAAACCCCGTGTGGGCCGCACTGCCATCCGCGTATTTGTTGTAGGCCACCCGGAAGTTCAAAGGGGCCTGATGCCGCGGCAGGAGTTAGGTGAGGACAGGCAGGCGGCAGATGACGCTGTTATGTGGAACCCACGGAGCACTCACATTTAAACGTGCGTGTAGATTTGTGCTCGAGACTTAAATATGAGTCCATTGCTTCTTTCTCTGTATTTTCCTGCATCTCACTAAATCGAAAGAATAACGCTGTCATACATATTTGACATGATTATATTTGACTTCGCCTTTCCTTCTTAGCCTTTGTTTACTATTGGCTTTCACACGCAAATTGTTTGAATTTGTAGGTTCTTATTTGTCCAACCCCTTTTTGAAAGTGTGGTACTACTTTTACAAATAAACTGTTATACAACTTGTAACTCTACTAGGTAAGACACAGCAAATTATTTTAAATCAAATTTTTTATTTAGGGAAGAACCACTTAAAATGGTCTTCCTTGCTTATCTAACTAGAGATTCCCACTTCTCTAGGGAAAGAGCACCAAGAAACTCTTTTCTGCCCTGTTAATATCAGGCCTTTAACATGGGCTATATTGGTACACATTAGGAAGTCAAATCATGAGGAGTTAAGCTGAGAATAAAATATTTAAGTGTGATCAGGTACAATTAGTATTTTAGACATTAGTAGCCTCATATAAAGAAAAAAGGAATTTTTTCCCTGAGGAAAAATGAGCTTGAACCAAGAATAGAATTAAAAGTACAAGGCTAGTGAAAAATCAGATCAGATTAATATTAGCTACTGTCTCTAATGTGTAAGAGAAAGCAAGCGTCTATTTCTTTGTGTAATTTTGATCACCTAAGATTAATACAGTTACACACCTGTATGAAAACCAGCTGGCATTAGGGTATTTACCAAGGGAGGACTGCAGAGGTGTCGAACAAGGAAGCTGGGATAGCTACCACTCCCAAGTGTATAATCGTGAGGTTTCATAGGAGATATGTGTGATCTAATCAGAAACCTCATTTGAGCACAGGAGTAGGCGGCATCATGGGGATTGTACAGACCAGACCAAGAGTAGTATAACTAGCTGAAGCCCCACAAAAGGAGGATCACGGCAGACACTGTAGGCTGGCTTAGTTAACCTCAACCTCTAACCCCCATCTCCCTCACCTGTCTCAACTGCAAAGGTGGTAAAAGCTGAAATGACTCTTTTCTATCCTCTATTATGGCAAGTGGAACACACGATACACTTCGGGTCGGTGAGATACCGGCAGAAGCTCTTGAGGGGGCAGCCCCGACTGCATCACCTCCTGAGAAAGGCACAGCCTCCTGAAGAGAACCCCCTTGCCCATCATTCTTTCTCTTTCCCTTCCACGCAGTCATAAGGCTTGGAGGGGCAGCAGCCTTCTGAAGACTGTGAACTGACGAGCACGATGTGAAAATCATTATCAAAGATGGTGGTGGTTTGGTCGATAAGTCGTGTCCACCTCCTGTGACCCCGTGGACTGTAGCCTGCCAGGCTCCTCTGTCCGCTGGGTTCTCCAGGCAAGAACACTGGAGTGGGTTCCCAGTTCCTTCTCCAGGTTATTAAAGATGGAGAAGTAGGAAAAGAGAAAATGCCTGGGTCTCTGATGGCATCACGGAACTTCACTACTAGCTCTGCTTAACTTAGAAGGGAGCGTTAAATTTAAAAAAAAAAAAAAAAAAAAACCTCCCTTGAACACCTAGCCATTTAAGTCACCAACTGAGGGGGTGGGGTGGAGGTGGGCTCTGTTATTTGCCTACTTCCTGCCTGCCTAATCTGCTTGCCGATGCAGGAGACATGAGTTTGATCCTTGGGTCAGGAAAATCCCTTGGAAGAGGAGATGGAACTCACTCCAGTATCTCTGCCTGAGAATCCCATGGACAGAGGAGCCTGGAGAGCTGAAGTCCATCGGGTTGCAGAAAGTCAGACATGGCTGAGTGACTAAACACACAGGCACACTGTTATTTGCAATGAATGCCATCTTAATTCTTGCCTGGAGAATCCCCATGCACAGAGGAGCCTCGTGGGCTGTGGTCCACAGGGGCTCAAAGAGTCAGACACGACAGAAATGGGTTACCATGCGTAAAATGTTAACTAATGTAGCAGTCAGAGAAAGGGAGGACTTCAGATTTAAGATAATAAACAAAAGCATGCATGTTTGAGAGAACTTGTTGAGTCCTTTCAACTTATTGTTACTACATCCCCTGCTGACTTTGGTTGATCGATTGTATAGTTTTATATCCAGGATGTGGAACTTACTCTATATAATATAACGAGTTAACATCAGTATATGGAGGAAATCGTGAATAGAGAAAGCTGGTGGCTCAGCCTTCTGGGGCCCTCCACGACTCGGCCTGGGGTTGGAGCTCGCCACGTGGCCCCTTCCTGAGACGGCTCCCCTGCCCTTGACATTGCCTCTGGGTAGGGAGTAGAACAGGCAGTCGGCGGAGCGCTGTGCTCACTGCAAGGAAGGAGCCGATGGCGTTCTCAGAGGGAAGAGTCTGAGCCTCTGACTGCTACTGTGTGAGATTCAGAGTTAGAGGAGGATGATGCGGTGGGATGGGTGGCTCTGACCAGGCGATGTGATCCCGGTACAGATGGATCTGAATAATCTCAAAGACGGAGGGGGAGAGAAGGCACAATTGGGTGACTTAGGACCCACACATGGTTCCATTTCTTGTGGGGCTTTCTGGCTCCAGTCCTGAAGTTGACTTATTGACTCGCCAAAATTCAGGCAGGGCTCCTCGCTGTAGTGCCCCTCCACACGAGAGGTGCGTCCCCACCTCACGAATCTGGCCGTGGCTCGGAGACTTGACTTGCTTTGCCCAATGACACACAGGAGGAAGTGATGTGTGTTACTTCTGGGCGAGGCAAAGAGCCAGTGTCTGGCTCAGCCTGCTGGGTCTTTCCTTCGGTACAATGTCCCAGAGAGGAACTGCTGTCCTGGGAATCCTGGAGTGAGGGTGAGACGGAACAGAGCTGCAGCAGGCATGTGGGCGTATAAGGGCAAGAGAAATAAACCTTCGTTACTGCAAGCCAATTCAAGTTTGCAGTCTTTTGTTTCCGCCGCATACCTAGCCAGCCTGACTCCTCAGTTGGGAACAGCTGAAGACATCTAAAGCTCAAGATAGATCCTCAGTGTGGCTGCATGCTCTGGGAGGCCTCATCTCCAAAACAGGGTGCCCTAGAGGGCTAAGTTTGTGCCAGCTGGGGGAAAATTCACAGGATACTGGTCAATGTCTTTTGTCTTAATTGTGTAAGAAAAGCATCAAATCTGTGGTGGTTCTTAGTCTCATGGGATAATTTATCATTAAGAAATGGTATGGCATTTCTAAGTTCCCTGCTGTGTGGGATAACATTGTTATGGAAATCAGGTTCTTTTTTGGGCTTTTCACCTCCTCCTTCCCCCTACCCAGGCAGCCAGACGTGAGCCACCCTCTCCTCTGGGTGGACAGAGGCCCCCCAAGACAAGAAAATACATGCTTTAGTTCTTGAATTCAACATGTGCTGGTAAAAAGTAGACAATTGCTAAGATGGTGAAAAGCGGGATAGTTTAAAAGAACCCTGGGGATGGAAGAAATACACTGGGAGCAGATATTGGAGGAAGCGCTTGAAAGGGGTGCAGCGTACCTGGGAGGGACCATGAGTTCCCACCAGAATGAGTACGGTGCATTTTCCACCCCAGGAGGCCCTCTCAAAGCCACGTACAGGCCCGTCTGTGCCTCCTGTTGCGGTCCAGAGAGGAGGGCACCATGCTCTTCAAGCCTCTGGCATGAGCAACGGCCCTCTGTGATCCGAGATCTTGTTCAGGGCCCCCTCATCCGTCTCATCGCAGCAGGACGACAGCCAGAATGTTCTGGAGCCCTCTGGCGTGCAGAGTGGGGGTGGATCCTAGCTGAGGGTGGTGATGGTCATGGGGGCTTGAAGAAAAGGCTCCTGCCTGAACTGCTGCTGCTGCTGCTGCTAAGTCGCTTCAGTCGTGTCCGACTCTGTGCGACCCCACAGACGGCAGCCTACTAGGCTCCCCTGTCCCTGGGATTCTCCAGGCAAGAACACTGGAGTGGGTTGCCATTTCCTTCTCCAATGCATGAAAGTGAAAAGCGAAAGTGAAGTCGCTCAGTCATGCCCGACTCTTAGCAACCCCGTGGACTGCAGCCCACCAGGCTCCTCCATCCATGGGATTTTCCAGGCAAGAGTGCTGGAGTGGGGTGCCGTTGCCTTCTCCGCCTGCCTGAACTAACTGGGCCCAAAACAGATGCGGTGGAAGTCTTCCTGCATGCCCTTGCTCTCCAGGAGGTCACCCAGCCTGATGCATGGATGCAGGACGTTTGGTCTGCATTTTCCTGTGAAAAGAAGTGAGTGTTAGTCACTCAGTCATGTCTGCCCCTTTGAGACCACATGGACTGTACCCTGCCAGGCTCCTCTGTCCCTGGGATTCTCCAGACAAGAGTACTGGAGTGAGTTGCTATTCCCTTCTCCAGGGGATCTTCCTGACCCAGGAATTGAACCCAGGTCTCCCACATTGCAGGTGGATTCTTTTGTATCTGAGCCACCCTGGAAGCCTGATTTTGCTGTAAGAACACCCAAGTCTATGTAATGCATTTTGTCATAAAAATTATTTTTCATCTTAAAATTGTAATTTGACCCAAGATAATAAAAGACATACTTTCATATAAAGGCTTGTCTGGGAATGCTCCTAGCAGCATTATTCATAAGAACCCAAAGTGGAAACTACCCAAATGTCCATCAGCTAATGAACGGATAAACAAAACGTGATAATTCTGATTCTCCACACATCGGAATATTATTCGTCCATGGAAAGGAATGAAGTACTGGTTCGTGGTACAACATGGATGAGCCTTGAAAACATTAGGCTAAGTGAGGGAGCCAGACAGAGGACCACATCGTGTATAATTTCACTTGTAAGAAATATCCAGAAAGAGCAAATACATAGAGACAAAAATTAACCAGTGATGGCCAGGAGCTGGGGGGAGAGGGATGTGCTGAGTGGCTGCTCATGGGGATGGAGTTTTTTGTGAGGTGATAAAAATATTCTGAAATTGGTCACGATGGTGGCATGACTTGTGAATATACTAAAAACCACTTTAAGAGATTGTGGTAATTATAGTTCAATAAAAAATAATTTGTAATAATAGTTCTCATTGCATGTAAAAATAAACTATATTTTTATATAACCTTGCTCTCTGAGGATCTGAGATTGAAAAGAGAAAGTTTTAAACCAAAAGCAGGCTTGGTGGTTAGCAAATTGTGTCAGTCTAAAACAAGCAAAAAGTAAATCCTTCAAAGTGAAAATGAAAAATCACAGACTTTGCTTTCTAAAAAAAAAAAAAAAGAAGGAAATGAGCTATTCAGGACGAAATAATTGAATTTTGGAGAAGCCTGTTTCAGTAACCTGCAAATACAGCAGAGCACAGTGATCATATTGTTTTTCCTTTTCTGGAAAAGGTGACCTTTTTTCAGATCCTAATGTTGTAAAGACAAAATTTAAGAACATACTAGGTGTTATCCTTGGTCAGCAACATTATTTCTGAGACTGAGCAGGCACCCAAGATTTAAAAAGTCACAAAATATTATTCTTATAAAAATTTTTGATGAAATATATTTTTTAAAGTAAAATAAATGATTTTGGTTTGTTCATTCTTAACATAAAAGTGATTAACTTTTGGTTTTATTGACTAAAACATACAAGTCAAATTTTGATCTTTGGCTCAGTTAAGTGATCTGTGTGTTCTAAATTTTGCTGCCTTCACTAATCTGGGTATGCACGAGCTCTAATTAGTCTCCTGTCCATAAATCACACCTTCAGAGTGTTCTGTGGTGAAGCAGGTTTGGGAGATGCTGCCAGGGCGTAATTCTCCGCACACCTTTACACCAGAAAGTTATATTTAGGAATGTGTTAGGGGATGCTTGGAGGAGGGAGTGGCAAGCCGCTCCAGTCCATAGCGCTGCAGAGTCAGACACGACTGAGCGACTTTCACTTCCTAGCACTAGGTGATGTTACAGGAGCGAATGATCCCCAGATCTCACTGTGTACTTCTAAAAAGTTGATTTTGAGCTTACACTCCAGATCTTAGGCGAGTCAGTGGGAGCCTCCACTCACCGCAGCTTGACGGCAGTTAGTCTCCACATTCACGTCCACGAGCTCCTTGGAAGGCGTTCCCGTGTCCCTCGTGGGTAGTTACATGCACTGCCCAGGAGAACGTGTGTCTTTTCTACTCACATGTCATTAGGTGAGATGAAGTCGCTCAGTCGTGTCTGCCTCTTTGTGACCCCGTGGACTGTAGCCTACCAGGCTCCTCCATCCATGGGATTCTCCAGGCAAGAATACTGGAGTGGGTTGCCATTTCCTTCTCCAGGGGATCTTCCTGACCCAGGGATTGAACTCAGGTCTCCCGCATTGGAGGCAGATGCTTTAACCTCCATTGACCAAAGCCAACTATACAACCACACCTAATTTCACTGGGGTCGGGGAGCTGCAGTCTTTCCGTGTGTTGAAAGGGAGAGAAGCCGGCTATTGAGCAGCCCTAATGGCCACCCTCTAGTCCGGCCACTGTCCAACAGAGGGATAACACAAGCCCAAATCAACTTCCAGTTTATTAAGCCACATTAAAAGAAAAGGACTTCCCTGGTGGTCCAGCAGTTAAGGATACACCGGCCGATGCAGGGGACATGGGTTCAATCCCTGGTTCAGAAAGATTCCATGCTGCAGGGCAACGGCCTCCGTGTGCCACGACTCTGATGCCCGCGCTCAAGAGCCCAAGATCCGCAATAAGAGCAGTCACTACGATGAGAAACGCTCATGCAGCCGGAGAGCAGCCCCCACTTCAGCTGCAGCTAGAAGAAGTCCACGTGCAGCAATGCAGACCCAGCACAGCCAAAGATAAATAAAAAATGAAATAAATTTAAAAAGAGAAAAAGGCAGGTGGAATTACTTTTAATAATGCACTTTATCCATGGAATTCTCCAGGCACGAATACTGGAATGGGTTGCCGTTTCCGGTTGCAGGGGATCTTCCCGACCCAGGGATCGAACCTGTGTCTTCTGCGTCTACTGCATCGGCAGGCAGATTCTTTCCCACTGAGCCACCGGGGCAGCCCTAATAATGCACTTTATTTAAACCAATGTACCTAAAATATTACCATTTCAACATGCAACCACAGTAAGTTATTGAGAAACTTTATTATTTCTTGGACCTACGTCTTTGAAGTCTGTCTTCACTCACAGCCTAGCTCAACTCTTATCAACCCTACTTCAGACGCTCCATGGCCACATGTGGCTTCCATATTGACGGTGCATCACCCGTGTGATGGCTCAGGAACAGAGCTTTAAACACCACCACAAGCGTGGAATTTCCTTGAAGAAACTTGTTTTGAATCTTCAGAATTTAATTTAAAAAATAGCATGTATATTTTCATATAAAATAATGTGTTAATGAATTATTATTGCATGGAAATTGCTCGGGGAGGATGGGCCATGGTAACTCCCTTGCTCTCTGCTTCTTGCCAGCATATTACCTTCAACCCCAGAGGGACTAGACCAGGACCTGGAGATTCCTCGTCCACTTTTGGGGGATACGGACTCGCTGGAGGGTCTTGAGTAAGTCGTGTGGACTCGCTGAGCTCAGTGTCCACATCTGTAAGACCACCTGTTTAAGTGGAATCATCGCAAAAGCATTTTTTAAAACAAGATTTATGTATGTGCTGATAATTTTTGGCCGTGCTGGGTCTTCCTTGCTGCACGTGGGCTTTCTGCAGTGGCAGTGAGTGCGGCCACTCTTCGTTGCAGCGAGCAGGCCTCTCGCTGACCGTGGCTCCCCCTGCGGCAGAGCACAGGCTGCAGGCACGTGGGCTGCAGGCACGTGGGCTCCAGGAGTTGCCGTGCCTGGGCTCACGCGCTGTGGCGCGTGGGCATAGCTGCTGCACAGCGTGTGGCATCCAAGGACGGGACCCGTGCCCACTGCATTGGCAGGTGAATTCTTGGCACTAGACTGCCAGGGAGGGAGAAGGCAATGGCAGCCCACTCCAGCACTCTTGCCTGGAGAATCCTATGGACAGAGGAGCCTGGTAGGCTGCAGTCCATGGGGTTGCTAAGAGTCGGACACGACTGAGCGACTTCACTTTCACTTTTCTCTTTCATGCATTGGAGAAGGAAATGGCAACCCACTCCAGTGTTCCTGCCTGGAGAATCCCAGGGACGGGGGAGCCTGGTGGGCTGCCGTCTAGGGGGTCGCACAGAGTCGGACACGACTAAAGCGACATAGCAGCAGACTGCCAGGGAAGCCCTCGAAAGCACTTTTTCAAACCGCAAAGTCTCAGATTCTAGTTAGGATAACACAGACTATCATGACAAGGACTGCATTTTCTTTCTTTCTTTTTTTTTTTAAGAAAAAGTGGCCTTGGGGAATTCCCCTGGCATTCCAGGGGCTGCCAGGATTCCATGCTTTCACTGCCAAGGAGGGCAAGGGTTCGATCTCTGGTCGGGGAGCTAAGACCCTGCGAGCTGCACAGTGCAGCAAAAAAAAAAAAAAGAAAAGAAAAAAATTTAATTAAAAATAAATAAAAGAAAGAGAAAAGAAAAGAGAATTGGCCTTTTGTATACTAGCTTGTAGAGTAACTCATTTGGGGCTCCTTTTCCGAAAGAGGAAATGGCTATGTTCTTTCTACCTCCAGCGGTTATCCATTTAAACTTTATCATTACTGAGCAGCTCCCAGGAAAAGCTAATCCTGCAGCCCCCCGGGCTGTGTGGCTTCTGAGCCTTGCCTTAGATGTAGGGATCTGAAACCAAGACCTTGCTGACAGCAGGTGCCTGTAACAAATTCCCTCGTCTGGCTCTGCCCCCTGGAGTCCCGCTGGGCATTCCAGCTCACGGCCGGGAGAAAGTCCAGGTCCATAACCGATTAATGATCCACAGGGGTTTTGGAGGCCCAGGTAATTATTTGAACAGTAGAGGGGAGGGGAGTGAAACCTTCCGGCAGTGAACCAGGCTGAGGGCGGAGGGGCCTGCACTCCCCAGGGCCCCTGGGCTGTGCCAGCCTCCTGTTGGCTGTGGACGGACCTCAGTGCAGGAAGAGAAGGCTGGAAAGGCCCAGGCACGGGCTTTGCTGGGGTCCCAGCTGCTGCACCAGGCGGTGTCTTCCTGCGGTGTGCTCTCAGTTCACTCACAAGGAACATTCCAGTTCCTCTTATTATTCTCCATCTGTTCTCAGACAGGTCACCAGGATTAATGAGCAGAGTTCATTTACTGTCACACATACCTTTGGGAATAAAGGATTTAGAACCACGTGACTAGTGAATACAACTCATTAGTTGCATGCCAGGCAAAATGGTTTATTTAGAAATGTTAATAATGGTTCTTCATCATATGAGATTGAAGGCAGACAGTATTTTCTAGTGTCTTCAAGCCTATGTAAAAGTATACATCGTTTTTATGAGAATCTCTAAACTGTTGGGCCCCCTGTTGTTCAAGGAGGTAAGAAATCAGGAACCGAAAAACTTCCTGCTTAAAGAATATTTAGACTCCAGAATGTGGGCTGGGACATTGATTCCGTCTGGCTTATGCAGAAACTAACCTTCAACAGTTTTCTTACCCCTTTGGGCTTGAATTCATCATACCCAGGATGAGTTTTCCCTTAAGAACTAGCCTTTGTGTTTTAAAACATATGATAAAGGACCAAAGAGGGTGCCGCTCAGTTTTCCTTCCAACTGAGACATCTTATCAGTAAATTCCTGCATTCCTGGGGCAGTTTCCAGCCAGCAGGACAAAATGAGAATTCATGTGAGTTCAGGTGAGGTGAAGTGAGGCTGTTTACTTGAAAAACACCTGTGCCTCGCTTCTGTTACAGCTGGGTATTTACTTCTGGCGCTCTCTGCCAGCAGTCGCGTGAGTCGCGGTCTCACCGGTCTCACCGGGGGGCTGCGTCCAGCCCGCCTTTGGCGGAAGAGGGCTGACGTCGTGGAGGGGGCTTCCGGGCTGCTGCGGGCCGGGCCCTCTGGATTCGAGCTCCTTCTCGGGCCGTCGCGGGCTCCTGACCCGCAGCTGCGTGTCTCCCCGCTGGTCTCGCCTGCACACCACGTCGCACACCTGCGGCCGTCCCCGAGCACGCCGAGCGCTTTCTCACACCCACAACCGCCCCTCGACGTCCTCGCGGACCGAGATCATCCTCCGCTCCCTTTTCTTCTGCTTGCTAGACGGCTCTTCCCGTGTTCCTCGAGACCCCCCGAGGCTCTTCTAAGGTCCTCTGCTCCCACCCCCACCGCCCTTGCCCGAGGCAGCTGCCACTCCCCCTGCTCTTTCGAAGCAGACCCGTTGCCTTTTTCTCCCCAGCACAGCTCTTCCTACAGGGTTTTGGGAGGGAAGCCGCGCTGGGGGTGCTCAGGATCTGCCACCCCCAAACATGGCAGCTTGGTGTGTGGAATATTTTCGGTTGAAGGAATATGAGAACTCTTTGACCTTACCCTGAAGAAGGTCATAAGACCCTCATGTGAGAGGCGTCCTCCCTATACCTGGGAGAAAGGAAGATCTTTATCTCCAAGACAGAGGAACTCTTGAGAGGAATCCGAAAGAACAGGTCTTACAAAGTTTCCCCCAGTTTGCAACTCTTAGCTCTCTATGCTTAGCACAGTACTGGCTCCAATTTCTTTAAGTTGGACAAAGCAACAGGCAACTCTAAACTGTACAGAAGGAGTTGAGACAGCCTAACTGTGGCTCATTTATTTGCTCAGGAACAGGTACTGAGTTCCTCTGAGAGTTGAGGTCATGTGAGTGAGCAGCTGAGTGTGGTGGAGAGGACAGACACAAGTTGAAATCATGACTGATTTTAACTTTAAGCCTTTCTGCAGTTACCCTTTCTGCAGAAGAGCGATTAACAATTCCAAGGCATAGGATTGTTGAGAAGATTAAACAAGATAATGCCTGTAAAATAGCTGCCGTCCATGACACGTTGCAGACACATTATAACTGTCTCTGCCTGCCTTTAGCTGGATGTTGGTGGTTTCATATATGCTCTAGGTCAGGTTCCAAGAAGTGAGCCTGAAATGGGAATTCTCATAAAAGTGCTTTATTGAGGAAATGTACTTCAGAAGAAACCTATAAGGGAGTGTATGCAGGCAGATAAGACAGGGGAAGAAGCCACGCGAGGACACGGACTCTGCAGCCTTGGCCTGACTCATGGCAGCTCTGCAGCATCCACAGCTCCAGTCTCTCCCCATTGAGACAAAGGGGTTGGCTCTTTGCACTTCAGATCATTCCGTTGTTAGCTGTCGGCTGCCCTGCTTGGACTGGGGGAGTCACTTCCAGGGATGAGGGGATCCTGCCAGCTGAGGTCTATTCTCAGGACAAGGTGGGCATCTGTGAGCTATTTGCAGCCAACCCTCAGGGAAGCTGGGGCGTAGGTGCATGGGCCTGGCAGAGGGCATCTGTGCAGCATACCACAGCATCTCCTAGAACAGAGCCCAAAGAGACAGACTGTGCTTGAACTAGGCCTTAATAAAGGAGGTGGAAACGTGTACGAAGAGACAAAGGAGAAGTCTTCACTGATTTCCAGTTGGGAGAGCATCACTGCCCAAGACTTGGGAGGGAAACGGGTTCTTTCCTTCGGTGTGTGAGATCCCTCGCTGGGTGCTGGATAAAACCACCATGAGTACGTGATGAGCATCCTGTTTGGCTCGAGTTTGGATAACGTGAACGGGGAAGAGAAATAAGGTTGGAAAAATTAACTGAAAGCAGGCTGGACAAGGGATGTTTGGGATCACAGGGGATGAGCAAGGTAAGACGTAACAATGCGTGATGAAGCTGTGCCTTGGGACACATATTCATCCAAGGACCAGGCCGTGGGAGAAGAAGGAGTCATCAGCCCTGGGAAGGGCAAATTCTGAAAGGCCTTCATGACCTCTGAGCCATATAAAGCTGGAGAGGGACCATGCCTTTGGCAGAAGCAGAAGAGGCGGAGACCTTGTCCCCAGGAGACTGGGTGAGTAAGTACACAGGTTAGACGAGCGCTGGGGACCCCGGAGCCCGCTTCATTCTGCTCCCACGGGCAGTCGGGCTGGAAGGGGCCTTGACAGGTGGAGAGAGGGGATGGGCTTCCTACGTCTGCACTAATGGGCCAGTGCAGGTGCTCAGGCAAGAGGAGGCACGCTGTACATGGTGCTTAAGGTTTTCGGTCTCCAAACAAATCCCTGGGGAAACTTTAGCTTTTACCTAATTACTCCTAATATTAACATGTTACATAGACACAGCACTGTTATCCATAGCAAATTAGCATGAGTAAAACGTTATTATATAATCGACAGGCATCATTCAAATGTTTCCAGTTTCCCTACAAAGGTCCTTTGGACTGTCTCAGGACCCAGCGCAGGACCCCCCGTGGTGTATGGTGGCCGTGTCCCCGGGGTCTCTCTGAGCTGTGACAGTTGCTCAGTCTTGGTCTTTCATAACTGTGACACTTTGGAACAGTCCAGGCCAGTCGTCACTCATTTGGTGGAACTGCCCTCGAGTTGCGCTTGTCTGATGTTCTCTCACGCTTGCACTGACGTTATGACTTTTTGGTAAGAATACCACAGAAGCAATGATGTGCTTTCCTCAGTGCATCATATCAGGGGGTACGTGATGTTGATATGTCTCATTACTGGCAATGTTCATTTTGATCACATGGCCAAGGTAGCTCTGCCAGGCTTCTCCCCTGCAGAGTTACTATTAGGGAAAGAAAGTGTGTTAGAGTTCATGGGAGCTTATTGGGTTCTCACGTGTCCAGTCTGATTCTGTGTTCCCTTTAGAATGGGCTGTTCGCTCATTCAGTTGTTGTGTACTCACTGGGTGTCCGGTTCCACGCTGGATCCCACCGCGAGCCCAACAGACACGACCCCTGCCTTGCGGACCCTGGTGGGAGGAAACTTTAAGCAGAATATTGCCAGATGGAGTGGAGGCACGTGACAAGGGGTTGTACTAGCCTGGGAGGCGGGAAAATGTGGTGGTCTGGGGAAGATGGTCACGCTGAGACCTGAAGGGGCAGTAAGAATTTTCCAGAAGAAGGGTTAACTCTTAGGATGGAGCCCCCCCATTTCCTTTTGTGCTCCAATTTTTAACTGGGTAAATTTACATTATTAGAAAACAATGAGATTGAGAAGGCAGCATTTGGCAGTATCTATGGCAGATCATTTATTTGTTAAGTTTTATAACATTCCTTGTTGAAGAAAGGTATTCTGAATGGAGAAATACATGTAAAAATATTTGGGATGAAATATTTAAATATTCAAATTTTAAAAATTAGAATCAAGACTGTCTTCTATGTAGCAGAATATACTGTGAGTTTACCAGGTACTTCAGTATCTATAGAGAGAATATTTTCTCAATTAAAAATATTATGGATTACAGAAAAGGATCATTGAAGGTGTCAAGTTTCAAAGTTATTAACCACAGGATGCACCTTTAAGGAAGCCTGCAGGTTATCTGATAAAAGAGTAAGCCTACCTTGAAAAATATCAATGGTAGTATTAGACTTAGCTAAAAAATTTATGAAAGTAAATGAATATATATCAAGAGTAACTGTTCTATTGTATTTTCTGTCCTGGTTATATTTTAAAACTCAAATAATCACTATAAAGAAGTTTTTAATTTGCTATAATATACAAAATATATGATGCATTTATTTGGGGGAAGTAATGTTATTTTTGAAAATAATTTTTGAGTAAAAACTCTTTTATAAATCTATTAATATAGTGAAATCAAATGATCACTTTAAAATATTTCAAAAAATTACCTAATATGAATTCTTTTAGCGTTGCCTTTTACACGCAAAAGCTGTAAATTCTGCGATCCCTTTACCCACACGCCCAGCCAGCAAATCTGATACTAGTGGCCTGTGGAGGGACATAGGCTCTTGGGTCCCTGGAAGGCAGGAGAGGGCTGTGAGTCCTCATTTCTCATCTTGGCATCCATCTTTTTCTTGCCACTGTCACCTTCTTCATGGGCTACATAAACTGACGCTTATTTTGTGTCAGAAGCACTTTAAATGGGTCAACTCCTCTAATTCTTAACAGCAGCCCTATGGTATTGTTAACTCACTCCCTTGTGGGTCAGTGGGTAAAGAGTCTGCCCACAGTGCGGGAGGCCCGGGTTCGATCCCTGGGTCGGGAAGATCCCCTGGAGAAGGAAATGGCAACCCACTCCAGTATTCTTGCCGGGAGAATTCCATGGACAGAGGAGCCTGGTGGGCTACAGTCCATGGGGGTCACAAAGAGTCAGGCATGGTTGAGTGACTCACTTTCATCAGTTAAGTAAGTAAAGTCACTCAGTCGTGTCCGACTCTTTGCGACCCCATGGACTGCAGCCCACCAGGCTCCTCAGTCCATGGGATTCTCCAGGCAAGAATACTGGAGTGGGTTGCCATTTCCTTCTCCAGGGGATCTTCCCGACCCAGGGATCAAACCCGGGCCTCCCGCATTGGAGGCAGACTCTTTAACCTCTGAGCCACCAGGGAAGCCTTATTATCCCCATTTTACAGATGAAGAAACTGAGGCTCAATTTAGGTTAAATTTGCCTGCCAAATGTCCAGATGTCCAGTAACTGTTACAGTCTCTAAAGGATCATCTCTCACCTTTTCTTTTTTTACTTTACTATTTATCTTTCTATTGTAGTTGTTATACAATATTATATAAGTTACAAGTGTTCAATATAGTGATCAATAATTTTTAAAGGTTGTATCCCATTTATAGTTACTATAAAATATTGGTTATATTCCCCATGTTTACACTATATCTTTGAAGCTTAATTTATGTCTAGTACTTTGAACTTCTTAATGTCCTACCCATATATTGCCCCATTCCCTTTTTCCCATTTGTTTGCTCTATCTTTGAGTCTGCTTCTGTTCTGTTATATTCTTGTTTTGTTATATTCACTAGTTGTTATTTTCTTAGATTCTACATTTAAGGGATATGATACAATATTTGTATTTCTCTGTTTGGTTTATTTCACTTAGCACAGTGAAGTAAAAGTCACTCAGTTCAGTTCAGTCGCTCAGTCATGTCCGACTTTTTGCAACCCCATGAATCGCAGCACGCCAGGCCTCCCTGTCCATCACCAACTCCCAGAGCCTACCCAAACTCATGTCCATTGAGTCGGGGATGCCATCCAGCCATCTCATCCTCTGTCATCCCCTTCTCCTCCTGCCCCCAGTCCCTCCCAGCATCAGAGTCTTTCCCAATGAGTCAACTCTTCCCATGAGGTGACCAAAGTACTAGAATTTCAGCTTTAGCATCAGTCGTTCCAATGAACACCCAGGACTGATTCCTTTAGAATAGTCTTATTGGATCTCCTTGCAGTCCAAGGAACTCTCAAGAGTCTTCTCCAGCATCACAGTTCAAAAGCATCAATTCTTTGGTGCTCAGCTTTCTTTATGCTCCAACTCTCACATCCATACATGACCACAGGAAAAACCATAGCCTTGACTAGACGAACCTTTGTTGGCAAAGTAATGTCTCTGCTTTTGAATATGCTATCTAGGTTGGTCATAACTTTCCTTCCAAGGAGTAAGCGTCTTTTATTTTCATGGCTGCAATCACCATCCAGTGATTTTGGAGCCCACAAAAATAAAGTCTGACACTGTTTCCACTGTTTCCCCATCTATTTCCCATGAAGTGATGGGACCAGATACCATGATCTTCGTTTTCTGAATGTTGAGCTTTAAGCCAACTTTTTCACTCTCCTCTTTCACTTCCATCAAGAGGCTTTTTAGTTCCTCTTCACTTTCTGCCATAAGGGTGGTGTCATCTGCATATCTGAGGTTATTGATATTTCTTCCAGCAATCTTGATTCCAGCTTGTGCTTCTTCCAGCCCAGCGTTTCTCATGATGTACTCTGCATATAAGTTAAATAAGCAGGGTGACAATATACAGCCTTGACGTACTCCTTTTCCTATTTGGAACCAGTCTGTTGTTCCATGTCCAGTTCTAACTGTTGCTTCCTGACCTGCATATAGGTTTCTCAAGAGGCAGGTCAGGTGGTCTGGTATTCCCATGTCCATCTCTTTGTAACCCCATGGACTGCAGCCTGCTAGGCTCCTCTATCCATGGAGTTCTCTAGGCAGGAATACTGGAGTGGATTGCCATTTCTTTCTCCAATCACTTAGGATATTGGCCTCCAAATCCATTCATGTTGCTGCAAATGGAAAATTCATTTTTTATGGCTGAGTAGTATTCCTGTGTGTGTGTGTGTGTGTGTGTGTGTGTGTGTACTTACCATATCTTATTATCTGTTCATCTGTTGATGGACACTTAGGTAGCTTTCATATCTTGGCAATTGTAAATAATGTTGCTGTGAACATTGGGATGTGTATATCTTTTAGAACTGGTCTTTTTGCTTTCTTTCAGATATATACCCAGAAGTGGAATTGCTGAGTCATATATGATAGTTCTATTTTTGTGTTTTAAGAAGCCTCCATACTGCTTTCTGTAATGACTGCACCAGTTTACATTCTCACCAACAGTATACACGCGTTTCCTTCTCTCCATATCCCGGACAGCATTTGGTATGTCTTGCATTTTCAATAACAGCCATTCTGACAAGTGTGAGGTGATGGCTCATGGTGGTTCTGCGTTTCCCTGATAATTAGTGATGTTGAGCATCTTTTTTTGTGTCTGTTGACTGTTTACATGTCTTCTTTGGAAACATAAATATTCAGTTTTTCTGCCCATTTTTTAATCAGGTTGTTTGGGTTTCTTTTTTTGAGTTGTATAAGCTATTTGTATATTTTGGATATTAATCTCCTATTGGTCATTTGCAAGTATTTCCTCCTATTCAATAGATTGTCTTTTTGTTTTATTGAAGATTTCTTTTGCTGTCCAAAAGCTTTTAGGTTTAATTAGGTCTCATTTGTATATTTTTTGCTTTTATTTCCTTTACTTTAGGAGACAGGCCCCCTACCACCCCCCAAAAAAATTACTGCAATTTATGTCAAAGCATGTTCTGCTTGCTTTACTCTAGGAGTTTAATAGTATTCAGTCTTACATTTCACTGGCGAAGGGAATGGCAAACCACTTCTCTATTCTTTCCTTGAGAACCCCATGAACAGTATAAAAAGGCAAAAAGGTAGGACACTGGAAGATGAGCGCCCCCCCCATGTCAGTAGGTGTCCAGTATGCTGGAGAAGTGCAGGGAAATAGCTCCAGAAAGAATTAAGAGGCTGAGCCAAAGTGGAAATGATGCCTAATTTTGGATGTGTCTGGTGGTGTAGGTAGAGACCGATGATACAAAGAACAATATTTCATAGGAACCTGGAATGATAGGTCTGTGAATCAAGGTAAATTGAATGCGGTTCACTCAGATGGCAAGAGTGAACATCAACATTTTCGCAATCAGTGAACTAAAAAGGAAAACAACAATAAAAATTAGTGAAGGAAAGGGAAGTCTGGCATGCTACAGTACAGCTCAGTTCAGTTCAGTTGCTCAGTCATGCCTGACTCTTTGAGACTCCATGGACTACAGCACACCAGGCTTCCCTGTCCATCACCAACTTCTGGCTGGAGCTTTCTCAAACTCATGTTCACTGAGTCAGTGATGCCATCCAACCATCTCATCCTCTGTCATCCCCTTCTCCTCCTGCCTTCAATCTTTCCCAGCATCAGGGTCTTTCCCAATGAGTCAGTTCTTCCCATCAGGTGGCCAAAGTATTGGAGTTTCACCTTCAGCATCAGTCCTTCCAATGAATATTCAGAGTTGATTTCCTTTAGGACTGACTGCTTTGATCTACTTGCAGTCCGAGGAACTCTCAAGAGTCTTCTCAAACACCACAGTTCAGAAACATCAATTCTTCAGTGCTCAGCTTTCTTTATGGTCCAACTCTTGCATCCATACGTGACTATTGGGAAAACCATAGCTTCGACTAGATGGACTTTTGTCAGCCAAGTAATGTCTCTACTTTTTAGTATGGTGTCTAGGTTGGTTATAGCTTTTCTTCCAAGGAGCAGTTCAGTTCAGTTCAGTTCAGTTGCTCAGTCATGTCCAACTCTTTGCGACCCCATGGACTGCAGCACGCCAGGGCTCCCTGTCTATCACCAACTCCTGGAGTTTACCCAAACTCATGTCCATCGAGTCGGTGATGCCATCCAACCATCTCATCCTCTGTTGTCCACTTCTCCTCCTGCCCTCAATCTTTCCCAGCATCAGGGTCTTTTCAAATGAGTCAGTTCTTTGCTTCAGGTAGCCAAAGTATTGGTGTTTCAGCTTCAACATCAGTCCTTCCAATGAACACCCAAGACTGAGCTCCTTTAGGATGAACTGGTTGGATCTCCTTGCAGTCCAAGGGACTCTCAAGCGTCTTCTCCAACACCACAGTTCAAAAGCATCAGTTCTTCAGCGCTCAGCTTTCTTTATAGTCTAACTCTCACATCCATACATGACCACTGGAAAATCTAAGGAGCAAGCGTCTTTTAATTTCATGACCACAGTCACCATCTGCAGTTATTTCTTGGAGCCCAAGAAAATAAATCTGTCACTGTTTTCACTGTTTTCCCATCTATTTGCCATGAAGTGATGGGACCAGATACCATGATCTTAGTTATCTGAATGTTGAGTTTTAAGCCAGATTTTTCACTCTCTTTCACTTCCATCAAGAGGTTCTTCAGTTCCTCTTCACTTTCTGCCATAAGGGTGGTGTCATCTGCATACCTGAGGTTATTGATATTTTTCCTGGCAATCTTGATTCCAGCTTGTGCTTCATCCAGCCTGGCATTTTGCATGAGGTACTCTGCACATAAGTTAAATAAGCAGGGTGACAATATATAGCCTTGACGTACTCCTTTCCCAATTTGGGATCAGTTTGTTGTTCCGTGTCTGGTTCTACCTGTTGCTTCTTGACCTGCACATTTCTCAGGAGGCAGGTCAGGTGGTCTGGTATTCCCATCTCTTGAAGAATTGTCCACAGTTTGTGGTGATCCACACAGTCAAAGGCTTTGGTGTAGTCAACACTACAGTACGTGGGGTCTCAAAGAGTCAGACATGACTTAGCGATTGAACAAGGACAACTTACATTTAGGTCTTTAATCCATTTTTTTTTTCTGCTGCAATGTGTTTATTTATTTATTTACTTATTTTTAAATTTTACTTTACAATTCTGTATTGGTTTTGCCATACATTGACATGTGTTTATTATGTGCCAAAAAAACTACACCACAGCTTACTGCACACACCTATAGGAGACTGCAGTCTTGCCTGCATATATTACAATGAGGGAGAGACTTCACACACAGCTTCAGGAAAGCCACAGAGTAGCTGGGATATGCAACAATGCAACACCAGCTCAGGAGGAGGGAGCAGGGGCTTTAGGACACTGGTTCTTTGGCACACAGCTTCCCAAAGAGGGGCAAGTAGGTTTTGTTTTTTTTTTTAAAGGAAGGAAAGAAGAAAGAAAAAGTCATGTTTTCAATTTCCAGTAGCATTTCAGTCTACCGCAACTGTTGCTTCATACACTTCTCAAACAAAGGAAATCAGGGTAGGGTACTTGTCCCATCTGAGAGAAAGGGCTTCTGTGAGCCTTCATCTGCCCCCACCAGAAAGCAGCCCTTTTTAGCTCAGTTACAAAAGAACAAAGTCCTGTGACTTTGTGATTAAAAACTTCTATCAACCCTCCCCCCCCCAAGTAAGTGCAACTTAAGAAGGTGCAATAAACCATTTTAAAACTATATACAGCAGCCGCTCAAACATCATTCATCCAGTCCAGTTTCAAATCCAAAAACAATTTTTTTCTTGGTTGCAAATGCCTTGATTTGCAACTGTGAGAAACAGTGACCAGCAGTCCCCCAGACACAAATTTGCTATAATGTTAAAAGCTGCCAGGAAAGAAAAAAAATCTCTTGTTCCAAACGACTTAAAAACTGTTTTAAGGAGTGTAAAAAGGAACCAGTAAAAACCCTCGAGCATAAAATATGAAATATGATTTTGGTTTAAATGAAGAGCAAAGTCTCCTTGTTGTTTACTGTAAAAAACACCAGCCGAACGCTCAGTTTATGCCGTTCAGGTGGGGGTTAAATAAATGGAAAGGCACTGTATAGCAACTGCAAGAATGAAACCAATGAGACCTGCACATCATTACCATCAGTATTGCAAGGAATGTACAAAAGCGCTTTTAATAAATAAACCTCGATGTAGGCGTCGTGTCAATACCTTTAATCTATTTTGAGTTTATTTTTGTGTATGGTTTTAAAGAATGTTCTAATTTTATTCTTTTACATGTAGCTATCCAGCTTTCTCAGCAGCACTTATTGAAGAGCCTGTCTTTTCTCCATTTATACGGTTACCTCCTTGGCTATAGATTAACTTTCTGTAAGTGCATGGGTTTATTACTGGGCTTTCTATTCTGTTCAGTTGATCTGGATGTCTGATTTTGTGCCAGCACTGTGCTGTTTTGATTATGGGAACTTTGTCTGAAGTCTGGGAATCTCTCACCTTGTTTCTTAATCTGAGTACCTACACTTCTTACTTGTGCCAGAAACAAATCAATACCACCCATCGTATGAGCTCTGAATGGAAGGAGATATAGTGGGCAGTTGCCAGGGAGAATAGTTCTTATGTTTGTGTACAGGCTTCATCACCCTTTTTTCGTGTCTTGCTAAAGTTGAGTAAAACTTTCAAGAGCAGAGGGGGAATACTGCTGAGTTTGCTGTCAGAAGACCTGGTTTTCTAGTTGTGGCTTCCAGTTCCTCAACAACAAGATGAGCATACTATCTGTTTTGTATACCTACTACAGTTGTTTTAATTACCAAATTAAAGTGTCTAAATGTATATTATAATCTCCAAAGTACTCTACAGATGTTAACTACTTTTATATAAGTCATCATGGAACAAGACCATACATTTGTACTATTTTTGCAATTTATTGAAAATTATTATTATATAACATTTTATTGACTCTCTCAATAACCCTATAGCTTAGGTATAATTATCTCCACTTTACAAATCAGGAACTAAAGCTCAGAGAAATTTAATGCCTGCCTGTACCAGTCAGCTTGGGCTGTCATGACAAAATGTCATAGACTAGGTGGCTTAAACAACAAATTTATTTCCTCACACTTCTGAAGGCTGTAAGTCTGAGATAAAGGTGTCTGCGTGGTTAAGTTCTGGCGAGGTTCTCTCCGGCTTGCAGACAACAGATGTCTTTCTGTGTGCGTCCTCCTGTGGCAGAGACAGAAGGAGGGGGAAGGAAAGGAGAGAGAAAGCTAGAGCAAGTCTTTGGTGTGTCCTCTAAGGGCACTAATCCTTTATAAGGAATTATAAGGGCCCCACCTTCATGACCTCCTCTAAACCCCATCTAACACAAGCCCCGTCTCCAAATATCATCACGCTGGGGTGAGGGCTTCCACACAGGAATCTGAGGGTCCATAACAGCCCTTCTCCATTTCAAAGTCCTGGAGCTCACAAGGGGCAATGCCAGGAATTAAATCCAAGTTTTCCAACTCCAAATCTTGAATTCTTTCCATAAAACCAGAGGCATTTCACATAGTTTTGAAACTAACTCCATCAGGACTTTTACCGATTATATCATAAGATACTTCTTATGATAGATTCCCTTTAAATGAAGATTATGGTGTTTCCCTGTTCACTTAGCCTGGCTCTTGTGGAAGTTGAATTGGAGAACATTTCTTCCCTGGTAGTAGATATACCCATTTGAATGCAGAGTTCCAAAGAATAGCAAGGAGAGATAAGAAAGCCTTCCTCAGCGATCAATGCAAAGAAATAGAGGAAACCATTAGAATGGGAAAGACTAGAGATCTCTTCAAGAAAATTAGAGATACCAAGGGAACATTTGATACAAAGATGGGCTTGATAAAGGACAGAAATGGTCTGGACCTAACAGAAGCAGAAGATATTAAAAAGAGGTGGCAAGAATACACAGAAGAACTATACAAAAAAGATCTTCATGACCCAGATAATCACAATGGTGTAATCACTCATCTAGAGCCAGACATCCTGGAATTCAAAGTCAAGTGGGCCTTAGGAAGCATCACACGAACAAAGCTAGTGGAGGTGATGGAATTCCAGTTGAGCTGTTTCAAATCCTGGAAGATGATGCTGTGAAAGTGCTATACTCAATATGCCAGCAAATTTGGAAAACTCAGCAGTGGCCACAGGACTGGAAAAGGTCAGTTTTCATTCCAGTCCCAAAGAAAAGCAATGCCAAAGAATGTTCAAACTACCACACAATTGCACTCATCTCACACGCTAGCAAAGTAATACTCAAAATTTTCCAAGCGAGGCTTCAACAGTATGTGAACGGAGAACTTCCAGATGTTCAAGCTGGATTTAGAAAAGGCAGAGGAACCAGAGATCAAATTGCCAACATCTGTTGGATCATAGAAAAAGCAAGAGAGTTCCAGAAAAACATCTACTTCTGCTTTATTGACTATGCCAAAGCCTTTGACTATGTAGTTCACAACAAACTGTGGAAAATTCTGAAAGAGATGGGAATACCAGACCACCTGACCTGCCTCATGAGAAATCTGTGTTCAGGTCAAGAAGCAACAGTTAGAACTGGACATGGAACAACAGACTGGTTCCAAATCAGGAAAGGAGTACGTCAAGGCTGTATGTTGTCACCCTGCTTATTTAACTTATATGCAGAGTACATCATGAGAAATGCTGGGCTGAATGAAGCACAAGCTGAAATCAAGATTGCCGGGAGAAATATCAGTAACCTCAGGTATGCAGATGACACCACCCTTATGGCAGAAAGTGAAGAGCAACTAAAAAGCCTCTTGATGAAAGTGAAAGAGGAGAGTGAAAAAGTTGGCTTAAAGCTCAATATTCAGAAAACTAAGATCATGGTATCTGGTCCCATCACTTCATGGCAAATAGATGGGAAAACAGTGAGAGATTTTATTTTAGGGGCTCCAAAATCACTGCAGATGGTGACTGCGACCATGAAATTAAAAGACACTTGCTCCTTGGAAGAAAAGCTATGACCAACCTAGACAGCATACTAAAAAGCAGAGACATTACTTTGCTGACAAAAGTCCATCTAGTCAAGGCTATGGTTTTTCCAGTGGTCATGTACAGATGTGAGAGTTGGACTATAAAGAAAGCTGAGCACTGAAGAATTGATGCTTTTGAACTGTGGTGTTGGAGAAGACTCTTGAGAGTCCCTTGGACTGCAAGGAGATCCAACTAGTCCATCTTAAAGGAAATGAGTACTGAATATTCATTGGAAGGACTGATGCTGAAGGTGAAACTCTAATACTTTGGCCACCTGATGGGAAGAACTGACTCATTGGAAAAGACCCTGATGCTGGGAGGGATTGGGGGCAGGAGGAGAAGGGGACCACAGAGGATGAGATGGTTGGATGGCATCACTGATTCAATGAATATGAGTTTGAATAAACTCTGGGTGTCGATGATGGACAGGGAAGTCTGGCGTGCTGCAGTTCACCAGGTCACAAAGAGTTGGAATCGACTGAGTGACTGAACTGAACTGAACTCCCTAATGTGGGTGGTCTTCATCCAATCAGTCAAAGGTCCGGGTAGAATAAAAAGGCTGAGTAAGAGAAGATGTCTTCTACTTGACTGTCTTGAAGCTGGGACACTGGTCTACTCCTGTGTTCATACCTGGACTGAAATATAGCTTTTCTTAGATCTCCAAGTTGCCAACTTTCAGACTGGAACTACATAACTGGCTCTCCTGTGTCTCCAGCTTGCTGAAGACAAATCCTGGGACTTGTCAGACTTCATGATCACATGAACCAATTCCTTATTTGCTATCTATCTATCTAATTCTCTATCCATCCACCCACATATCCAACTAGGTCTGTGTCTCTGGAGAACCCTAATATAACTCTTCCATGTATATCCTGTGGGGCTTTATAAAATGTCAACTTGACAATGCTGGACTACATTTTCCAGAATTTTCTTCCCAAGATGTTTAAGGGCGGGGGGTGGGGGCACAAACACATTTTTTCCAAGATTTGGAAGCAGTGGCCATGTTGCTTTTATGTGGAGGGGGTGGAACTCGGGGCTCTTGCGGGGGGTGGGGGCGAGTGTGGAGGCACCACGTGATGTAGATCACGTGCTTTTTTGCTTTGATGGGGACCCCTGATTGGTTTGGCACTCCAGGTGGGCCTGCAGAGTTTCCTCCTGCCCCTGGAGCTCTTTGACTTTCCTGACACGTGAACCAAGTGCACGATGAGCTCTGTGACCAAAGGCAAGGGGGTGGGAAGGGGGTAGGCCCTGATAAAGAACCACTTTATTATCTCCCTCTTCTCTTCCCAACAACTGGCTGTAGGCTTCAGGTTCTAACACCAGACATGGAGCCTCACAGAGTCTGGGTAACCAGATCCACGAATTGCAAAAGGTCAGACCCCTAAATAACGTCCTCATTATTTCTCTCTCTCCTGGTGTTCAGCTTTCCTGACAAATCCTCACTGCGTGATTAGTGGCTGAATCTTCTTGAATCCCTTGGACGCCTTCCCTCCTTTTCCTCATCCGCTTATGCCGACAACCACCCACACCAACTCCTTCCTTCTCCCCAACCCCAGTGAGGAAACGTGGCCTTGAAAGATGGAGAGTCAGCTTCAGAACAGGCCTGGCGCACAGAATCTAGGTGCAGCCCTGCTGTGGGAACATGTCAGCTCTGACCTCTGTGCTGTCCCTGACCTCTGTGCTGACCTGTGTCAGTTGGGTCCTCCAGGAAGCAGACCCTCAGGAGGAATTAGGAGCACAGAGATTTATTAAATTAGCAGGTGCTAACTCTGAGGAGCTGGCTGAGCTGAGGCAGGCTGTGCAGAGTCTCGGTAGGCTGGACAGCCACCGCAGAGTTCACTGCTTTGTTGAGAATCTGAGTCTAGAGGGAATAGTCACAGGCTTTGTTTTTAAAGCCTTCAAGCACCTTCTGATTTTGTATTTTTCCAAAATGTTTTTTGTACAGAAATGTGTATTTGAGAGACTTCTCTGGTGGCCCAGTGGTAAAGGATCCACCTGCCAGTGTAGGGAACGTTGGTTCAATTCCTGTTCTGGGATGATTCTGCATCCCACGGGTCCACTAAGCCCGTGCCTACGGCTACTGAGCCTGTGCTCCAGGGCCCGGGAGCCGCAGCTGCTGAGCCTTCCCGCTGCAGCTGCTGGAGTCTTCCTGCTGCAGCTGCTGGAGCCTGGGCCCCAGAGCCTGTATCTGCAACGAGAGGAGCCCCCGAAATGAGAAGCCCACTCACTTCAGTGAAGAATAAGCAAGCCCCCGTGTCCACAACTAGAGAAAGCTCACGCAGCAACGAGGACACAGCACAGCCAAAAGGCATCCATTTTAAAAAATTAAAACAAATAAAATAAAGGTGTCTCAAAAGCAGGGAACCTATTTTTTAAAAAGATATTGTCTATTTGAACCAATGAAAATTACTTACTGTTCACCTCATCTCTAGTTCCAGAAATGCAGCAAAATAGAGATTATCAGGAGCTAGGATTAAAGCCTTTATTTTGTGGTAGAGGGATAAAAAAAAATTCTCCTTGAGAAATTGGTGAGAGTAAGATTGAGCTATGATAAAGTGAAGCCTCTTCATTTTTTAATACGTTGTGAGCCTGCCCTGTGTCTGATGTTGGAGCTTAAAATAGAGCAGAAGAAACATACACTGTGCAATAGACACGGTCACGTCTGTAAAGTATCAGTACTAAGTTCTAGAAGATGCCAAATATAGATGGCAGGGCTGGTGAGGGGAACTTTTATTTAGGCAGTGGTGACTCTGATGAGAAGTAGATGGAAGGGAGTTATAAGCAGGGATGAGAAAGAACTTAGCCCACTCAAAAAAAAAAAAAAAAAATTACAAGAAGCCCAGAGTGGCTGGAATGTGCTGAACCAGGCAGAGGGAGCAGGGAGATGAGGCTGCCGAGGGGCGCAGGGGTCGGGTTGCTCCAGGACCTGCAGGCCCACCGCGGAGCCTTCAGGCAGAGTCACTGAAAGGCTGGAAGTTAGGAAACGGCCCGATATGACTTAGGATCTTAAAAGCTCTCTCTGACAGCCCTGCGGAGAAGAAATGAGAAGGCAGCAAGCCAGGGGCCCTTGTGACGGTCCAGGGAAGTCCATAGGAGGGGTGACTGAGGCCTCAGCAAGAAGACCTCATCAGGGAGTAGGGGGACATACCTGAGCTCCTTCTGCAAGGTAAGAGATTCACGAGAGGAAGACTCCTGGCTTTAGCTGCCCAGTGGGTGGCGGGCCAGAGAGGGGTGCATGCGCTTCGCGTCCTTGCTGCTGTCACGGGACATCAAGGCCCGGAGAGCTGGGAGATGAGCACTCATGCTGCCTCCCGGGCCGCGGGCCTCATGTGGCCCCAAATGAAGCTGAACTCACAGCTCTCAAGTTGTACTTTTTAGTCGACAGTTACGGCGACCGACAAAGCGACCCAGAGTGGACTTCGTTCCTTCAACTGGGCTCCACGAGGAGCCAGAGCTTTGGTACCAGCAGCAGCCCCTTGAGCCCATCCACCTCCTCGGGGAGTGCAGACGGGTTTGGGTAAGTCTCTCCTGGCCCTTGGGCTTCCCTGTGGCTCAGCTAAAGAATCTGCCTGCAATGTGGGAGTCCTGGGTTTGATCCCCGGGTTGGGAAGATCCCTTGGAGAAGGGAAAGGCTACCCACACCAGTATTCTGGCCTGGGGAATTCCAGGGACTGTATAGTCGATGGGGTTGCAAAGAGTCAGACACGGCTGAGCGACTTTCACTTCACTTCATCCAAACTCAGTATTGAACCACTCACTCTACAAAGTGGCACTTTACGATGTGGATAGAATATCAAGAATAACAGGGGAACCATTTGTTCTTTTTCTTTGCTGACTGTTGAGGGGTTGGTTCTGTTCAGTGAACATTTGAAAAATTCAATTTAGGCTTCTGTGTCAGTCGCAGTTCCTCAGCACTAATCCAAAGTGGACTTTAGTAAAAACACAGTTTTGAAAGGTGGACACCTGAAAAGTGAGCTTCAGGTGAATCTGGTTCCAGGGACTACGGCAAAGTAGCATTTGCCACACTGGGGCGCCTCTTTCGGGAGGGCCTCTGTGATATGCTGCCCGCAGGGTGTGCGGTTCCTTATCCGGTGCCTCTTATCCCAAAGAAGGAAGTAAGAGTGTCCAAAAGAAAACTGGAAGCATGGACGGGCCTTCTAGCTGCAGGAAATGAAAAGGAGAGGCCCGACCAAGTTGTTGAGGTGCCACACCCCAGAGCATGGTGAACTTGCACACGCCACCATTTTGTACAAGTTTTGTAAAGTGACTCAACAGCGAACGGTTTGTTCCACAAAGCTTGCTCTCCGGTACTACGGTTGGGCCCATTTGCCCAGTGTTCATGCTAGAGGTACCAGTGGGAAAAATGAAGTATCCCCAAAGAGTAAAGGGGCTGGGACAACATCTCTTGCCGTCCCCTGAACTGGGGTAAGGCTTGTTCCTTACTCCAGGTCCTACACTAGCATCTCCCAAACTTGAACCTCAGATCACCTGCAGTAGATTCATCCCTAGGGGCTTCTTACAAATGTTTGTTGTGTCAGTTGGGTCCTCCAGGAAGCAGACGCTCAGGAGGAATTAGGAGCACAGGGGTTTATTGAGCAGCAGTGCCTGCAAGGGGCAGAAAGAAGGAGCTGTGGCACTGGGCACGGAGCCTTCACACCCCAGTGCCTGCCTGGCACCTGGGAAAGTGAGAGAGAAGGAAGCGGAATTGGGCAGGGTGGGCTTGAGAGCCTGACGCAAGTCCGCCAAGTCTCAGCCGAGCCAGTGGGGAGCTGCAGAGCAAAGACCGCCCGGGAGAGCCCTGCTCTGGGCAGGCGTGACCACGTCCTAGACCCCCGCCAAGCTACACTGGTTGTGGCTCAGAAACGAGGGTGGACCCTGCAGGTGCCAGCTCCTAGAGGTCTTCAGCTGACTGGCCACTCGTGGCGGAAAGGCAGGTTTTTTCTCGGTGGGAATCGGAGGGGCTCTTCTCTCGGCTCCTCAGCCGGTGTCCCTGCCCACCCTGGGGCTCCTGCATTGGAATCTCTGACGGGCCCTGGAACCGGCACCCTGACAAGCTGGCCAGGTGATTCCGATGCCCCCTGAGGTTTGAGAAGCTCCCTGAATCTGCATACATTCGGTTGGGTATGGTGTTCCTTGATGTCACAGTTTGCCCTAAGATTCACCTAGCTCTGTATCAATTAGGCATGCTTTTGGTTAAAAACAGCAAAGCACCTGACAAGTAGAGGCTTAAGCAAAAAGATATACATATTCCACAAAACAGGAAGTCTGAAAGCAGAGACACTACTTTGCTAACTAAGGTCCATCTACTCAAGGCTTTGGTTTTTCAATGGTCATGTATGGATGTGAGAGTTGGGCTATAAAGAAAGCTGAGCACAGACGAGTTGATGCTTTTGAACTGTGGTGTTGAAGAAGACTCTTGAGAGTCCCTTGGACTGCAAGGAGATCCAACCAGTCCATCCTAAAGGAGATCAGTCCTGGGTGTTCATTGGAAGGACTGATGTTGAAGCTGAAACTCCAACACTTTGGCCACCTGATGCAGAGAGCTGACTCATTGGAAAAGACCCTGATGCTGGGAAAGATTGAGGGCAGGAGGAGAAGGGGACAATAGAGGATGAGAGGGTTGGGTGGCATTACCAACTCAATGGACATGGGTTTGAGTGGACTCTGGGAGTTGGTGATGGACAGGGAGGCCTGGCGTGCTAAGGTTCATGGGGTTGCAAAGAGTCAGACACGGCTGAGCGACTGAACTGAACTGAACTGAAAGTAGGTAGCTCCAGGATTTGGTCCAAAGGCTCAATAGCATCATCAGAGCCCCAGGCTCTTTGTGTCTTTCTGCTCCGCCATCCTCGTGGTGAGGGCTTCCTTTCTTATGTTTGTCAACTCACAGGCACAAATTGCTACCATAGTTTAAACCTAATCCCAAGCAGGCAAGAAAAGGTGGGAGAGAGCTTTCATTTGATCAGAGAGCAGAAGCTTCCCCAACTGTGCCCCAACTAACTTTGTCACATCCAGTTACTTCATCACTTGGCCACCCGTAGGTGCAAAGTGACAAAAAAAGTGAGTTTCTAGAATTGCCAGAACTGGCTCAGATCCTTCATAATTCTGCTCCTGGAGGTAGGGACACACATCCCAAACAAAACCAGAACTGTATTAGCATGAAAGAGTTGGAGAGAGGAGAATGGCTTTTGCAGGTAATGAGTAATATTTGCTACAATTCCTTTAAATTAAAAAAAACAAATAGGGAGATGTGCTTAGGTGTATAATCGATTGAAATTCCCTGAATTTTTTTAACAGTCCAACTTCTCACTGAGAATGACCTTTTTAAAACACGTCACACATTCATTCACACCCAACTAATTTTCTAGCAGCTATTCCGTACCAAGCACTGGGCATAGAGCAGTGAAAAAATAGACCATATCTGACTCTCCTGGTACTTAGGTGATAGTGATGCAGACACTATACAAAGTAAAGACATTCTATAGTCTTTTTTCAAGGCTATAAATCCCATGGGGAAAAAATCAGGTGGGGAAGCAGAATAGGGAGGGATGAGGGCCTGTGGTTTTAAGTTGAGTGACTTGGAAGGTTTCCTTGGGGAAGGGCTTTAACAGGGAAACATGTCATACAAGCATGTGAGGCGGAGGCGAGGCAGAAGCAGGGGTCCAGGCAGAGGGGACAGCAGACCCAAAGCCCAGCGAGGAGGCCCGTGTGGGTGCAGGGGAGAGAGCAGTCGGAGGGCGCAGGGGCGAGTGAGAGCCGGAGCACCTAGCACCACGAATGCCCTTTAAGGATGCTTCCCTGGTGGCTCAGAAGGTAAAGAATCCACCTGCAACGCGAGAGACCTGGGTTCGATCCTCGAGTCAGGAAGATCCCCTGGAGGAGGGCATGGTAACCCACTTTTTAAAACATTCTTGCCTGGAGAATGCCATGGACAGAGGAGCCCGGTGGGCTGCAGTCCAGGGGGTCACACAGAGTCGGATGCGACTGAGCACAGCACATGCCCTTTAAGCACCTTGGCTTTTATCCTGAATAAAATGAGCAACCACGGAGTGGACAGGAGACATGCTTTGACTTGGGTTTTGCAGGGATTACTCTGGCTGCTGCGTTGCAAGGGTGGGCCAGGGTGGAAGCAGGAAGAACAGTTAGGAGGTTCTTATAATGATTGAGGCCAGGTGATGGTGGCTTGGCCCAGGACACCAGCAGTGGAGCTGGAGAGAATTCCACAGAGCCCGGAGATACTTTGAAAGTCAAATCAAGGATCTGAGGTAGTCGGGATATGGATAAGAAAGAGGGGAGTTGAGAAGGACTACAGGCACTGCAACTGCGCATTGATTAAGCAACAGGGAGATGGATCAGCTGTGAACTGAAATACGAAACACTGTGGGGAGATGAGGTTCTGAGATAGTTGCCTGGTTTGGAACATGGCGGGTTTGGGGATGTCTGTCAGACACATAAGGGCCCTTGTCCAGGATGTGCTGGCTCTGAGTGTGGAGTCCAGGGGAATGTTGGGTTTGGAAAGACACATTTGAGCATCAACACTCTATAGATGTTTTTAAAGCTGCGAGAGTGGCTGAGCTCATTCAGAAGGGCGTATGGATAGAAAAGACGTGAGGACCAAGGACTGATCTGGTACTGTAATCCAGGTGGAACTAGCAAAGGAAACTGGAAAGTGCCAATAAAGTAGGTGGAGAACAGGAAGAGCCTTGAAGGTCGGGTGAGGAAAGCGCTTTAAGGGCAATGGAACAGTTAATGTGCAAAGTAAAACGAGACTAGAAAGGGACCCTTGATTTGCCAGAACGGCGGTCATTCGGTGACCTCAGCAAGGACAGCTGAGATTAGAGGCTGGGCTCAAATGTGTGACTGCAGAAGGTTAAGGGAGAATTGCCAGAAAGGACTGAACACAGCAAATCAGGTAACTCTGAGGAATTTTGCCCTAAAGGGTGAGAGAGGAATGGGATGGTAGCTGGAAGGGTCAGCGGGGCCAAGAGAGGGTTCGCTTGCTCTTTAATTTTAGGATAAGAGAAATCAGGCCTGTGTTTGTGCTACCGGGAAGGATGGAGTAGGGGGCTGGGATACAGACGCAAGAGGAGGTGCTGGCCTTGGATCTACCCGAGGCCACAGGGCACCGGGAGGGAAGGCGGAGGACACGTGGTCCCAGGCTTAGATGTGATGACAGGGTTTGCCGAAGGTCTCTTCTGATCGCCTCTGTTTTCTCAGTGACAAAGGTCATTAGCTGAAAGTGTCGATGGGGGAGGCCGGGCCGAGAGTTGAAGGACAAGAAGTGTGAAATTGTCATGCAGGAGAACGAACGGGCCTGGGAGCTGTCCTACAATCGGCGGGCAGCATGACGGTCCCACTGGTAGTGTCCTTTGGCTACATGGATGCAGGCGCAGAGCAGGCAGAGAGCTGGATTAACTCCTACTCTCAGAGGTTTTGCCAGGTAAGAACAGTGAAGCAAGGGATGAGGACAAGGGCGTGGAAAGTGTATGAGAGACACAATTTTGATAATTGATTGTAGAACTCTGGCTGAGAAAAGTCGGAAATGATGCTGTGAAGCAAGGTGACAGAAAGTTCTAAGTTGTGGGAACAGTGGATTTTAGGTCCCAGAGTGTAGGAGGATCCCTGGAGTTGGGGTATGTGGCCCCATCTCTCCCACCCAGAGATGCCCACATCCTAATCCCTGGAACCTGGCCCAAGGGGATTAAGGTTGCAGATAGAATTAAGGCTGCTAACTAGGTTATCTTAAAATAGGAAGGTTATCTGAATTAGATAGATCAGGTTGCTAGTTAGATTATCTTAAAATAGGAAGATTGTCTAGGGCCAGTGTAAGCACGGTGTCCTTAAAAATGGAAGCGGGTAGTAGACGAGCTAGGGTAGATGCGAGTGGAGAAGGTCAGGGAGACGTGACTTAAGAAGGACCCAGCTTGCTTGCTGGCTTTGAAGGTGGCAGAAGGTAGACATGAGCCAAAGACTGCAGGTGACTTCTAGAAGCTGGAAAAGACCAGGAAGTGGCCCTCATCCAGAGTCCACAGTAAGGAACACAGCTCCGTCCCTGTCTTGATTTGAGCCTGGGGAGCTCCATCGAAGTCCTCACTGTTATTCATCTCTTTGCAAAGATGTGGACAAAATACTCCATCTGTAGTTAACAGCACTGAGAAATGCTGCGTCACCTCCAGCATCACCGCCCCTACTATGGGCCTTCCTTCTCCACCCAGCAGGGCTCCCCAGCCTTTTATAATTACACGTTAATGAAAAACAGAATCCTTCTTCGTTTTTATTTTGCATTTCATTTCCAGAGTAATTTGGTGTGTGTGTGGAGAAGGGCGGGTGTGAGGAAATGTAAACAGTGCTCATTTATTACAGCTTTAATTTAGACCAGATCGCTCCCTAATCCAATTCCGAGTAGCACAGTTTATACCAGTGAGCAGTAAACACTAATAAAGATCAGCTGCAGGAAGGGGGAGGGCCGCATCTTCCGCTGGGTCTGCCTGCTAGTGAAAAAGACAAAAACCTCGAATACATTCACAATTTGCCACACTGTTTTGACCTACACAGAGAACCCATGACAGAATGTTGGTTTTAACCAATCAATTCTGTGGGGTGTGTTCTTCCAGCTGTTGGCTTGACTGCCTTACCTCCGACTACATACCCAGGGCTATAGCCTTGACTTTGTCGCTTCCATAGAAGCCCTACAAAATCTCAAGTGCACTATCTGAGGGTCCAGCTCCTTCCCTCTGGTGTCCTGTGTTACTGTTCTGTGGTGGTCTGCCTTAAACGACGATATTAGGAGAGGAGAGAGGGGCCGCACAGAGTTCCGCGCAGGCTCCGGCGTCGGGCCGATGGCATCTCGGTCCACAGTTGATCTCTGAGAGGCCCCATTTCTCCGTCTGTGTGACGAAGGTGAGAAGAGTTGAACCACCTCACAGGCTTATTGTGAGAACTTGATGAGCGTGCTGATTTTAAAAAGTCATTTCCATACTCCCTTCCCCCCAAGCCTGCCCTTCTTGGGTTTAACTCCCAACTTTTCATGGACCTAAAATTTGATTCTCAAGTCACTTCTTTCTATAATACTTTGCCAAATTGTTAATAAAGAGGTAATAGTCAAGGTACTAAATAGTTAGGGTACAGGAAATAGTTTAACATACAGAAATCACTTACATTTCTTTAGACTGGCAATGAAATATTAGAAGGGGAATGTAAAAAAGACTTTTAAAAAATCACACCAAAAAATTTTGCTAATAAGCCTGACCAAGGAGGTGAAAGACTTATGTGCTAAGAACTATAAAATATGAAAAAAGGACATTCAACCTGATTCAAAGAAATGGAGATATCCTGTAATTATTGGACTGGAAAAATTAGTATTGTTGAAAGAGCCATGCTACCAAAAGCAATCTACAGATTTAATGTGCTTCCTATCAAATTACCCAAATAACATTTTTCATAGAGCTAGAACAAATAATCCTAAAATGCAAATGGAACCATAAAAGACTCAGAATTGCCAAAGCAGTGCTGAGGAAAAAGAACAAAGCAGGAAGCATAACCCTTCCAGACTTCAAACAATTCAACAAAGCTACAGTAATCAAAATGGCACACCACTGGCACAAAAACAGATACACAGATCAACGGAACAGAATGGAGAACCCGGAAATAAACCCACCAATGGTAAACACGGTAAACACACCGATGGGAAATTAATCTTCAACAAAGGAGGCCCAGACATACAATGGGGAAAAGACGGTCTGTTCAGCAGGTGGTTTTATGAAAGCTGGATGGCGGCACATAAATTAATAAAGTTAGAACACACCCTCACACTATGCACAAAAATAAACCCAAAACAAAGCCTTAAACATGAGACAAGTCATCATAAAATTTCTAGAGGAGAATGTAGGTGAAACGTTCTCCGACATAAATAATATCAATGTTTTCTTAGGCAATAGAAATAGAAAAAATAAACAAATGGAACCTAATCAAACTTTTCATAGCAAAGGAAACCATTAACAAAATGAAAAGACAACCTACACAATGGAAGAAAATGTTTGCAAACAATGTGGCCAACAAGAGCTTAATCTCCAAAATATACAAACAGCTCATACATCTCAACTACCAAAAAACTCCAACCCAATCAAAAAATGGGCAGAGTACCTAAACAGACATTTCTCCAAAGAAAACATACAGATGGCTAACAGGCACATGAAAAGAGGCTCAGCAGTCACTGGAGAAGGAAATGGCAACCCACTCCAGTGTTCTTGCCTGGAGAATCCCAGGGATGGCGGAGCCTGGTGGGCTGCCGTCTATGGGGTCACACAGAGTCGGACACGACTGAAGTGATTTCGCAGCAGCAGCAGCAGCAGCAGTCACTGATTATTTGAGAAACATGAATCAAAACTACAAGGAGGTGCTGCCCCACACCAGTCACAAAGGCCATCATTCAAAACTATACAAATGAGCTTCTCTGAAGGTCCAGTGGTTGACTCTGAGCTTCCAATGCGGAAGGTGCAGTTTTGATCCCTGGTCAGGGAACTAAGATCCCGCATGCTATATGGTATAGCCAAGAATAAATAAAAATAAATTAAAAAAAATTTAAACTCTACAAATAACAAATGCTGGAGAGGCTGTGGAGAAAAGGGAAAACTTTCCTACACTGTTGGTGGGAACGTAAGTTGATATAGCCACAATAGAAAACAGTACAAATGGAGGGTCCTCAAGAAGCTATAGAATCCCCAGGTGACCCACCAACCCCACTCCTGGCCATATATCTGGACTAAACTGTCTGGACAAAAACAGTATATTCAAACAGTATAATTTAAAAAGCAGTATAACATGCGCCCCTATGTCCTTAACAACACTAGTCACAATAGCCAAGATATGGGAACAACCTAAACGTCTGTCGACAAGTGAAGGCAGAAAGATGCGGCAGGTACACAGTGGAATACTGCTCGGCCAGAAAAGGAGTGAATGATGCCATTTGAAGCAACGTGATGACTGGGCCTGGAGATTATCATAAAGGGAAGAAAGAAGAGAAAGACAAATACCATTTGATATCATTTGCCTAGAAAATCCCATGGACGGGGGAGCCTGGTGCAGGCTGCTCTCCATGGGGTTGCAAAGAGTCAGACACGACTGAGCAATTTCACATTTCATTTCTCAAGCATGGAATCTAAAATATGACACACAGGAATTTATCAGAAACGGACTCACAGACAGAGAGCAGACCTGTGTTTGTCAAAGGGGATGTGGGGAAGGGATGGACGGGGAGTTTTGGATGAGCAGGTACAAACGAGTACCTACAGAGCAGATGGACAACAAGGTCTTACCATACAGCATCGGGAGCTGTCGTCAATATCCTGTGATAAACCACACTGAAAAAGAATGTGAAGCAAAGAATGTGCATGTATGGATAAATGAATCACTTTGCTGTACAGCAGAAATTTGGAGAAGGAAATGGCAACCCACTCCAGTATGCTCACCTGGAAAGTCGCATGGACAGAGGAGCCTGTCGGGCTACAGTCCGCAGGGTCGCAAAGAGTCGGACGTGACTGAGTACACTCACCCACGGCAGAAATTAATAGAACATTGTAAATCAACTATATTTCAAAATAATAAAAAAAGAGATATTGATTTTCTTTATAATTATATACTGAGAGAAGATACATTTTCCTCAAAGAGCTTATAAATATTCTTTAAAGATGGAGCTTCACTTTCCAATAAAGTAGCCACTAGCCGCAAGTGGCTATTTAGATTTAAATCAATTACAATTGTTCTTTTAATTAAAAATTCATTTCCTCACTTGGGCTAGCCACATTTGAAGGGCTCAATAACTACATGTGGCTACTGATTACTATACTGGGCAGTGAAGAGAATATAGAACATCGCACTTCTGTTGTATCCTTGAAAACTGGCTTAAATCGGTGTTAAAGAAATCCAAGATAGAAAGTCAAAGAGATGGGGACACCATATTGAAGGACAGGGTGGGAAGATAAAGAGGGATTTTATTGAGTTCATAAATTTGTGAAGAGCTGGTCCAGCATTCTGCTGTAATAAAACCACTATAAATACGAACAGAACTGCCCAGAAATGGTCTGTGGAGGGTGAGAAGGAAAGCATAATGGATATTTTTAAGCTTTGGGCAATTTTACTGGAGTACGTTATTTTGCACAGCAGGGATACCCTTGCTCATCACATATTTGTTGAGTGCCTACCCTGTGCCAAGGGAGGGAGGAGCAAGCCGTGTGGATACCTGCAGGAGAGCGTCTGGGGCTGTGTAATAGGTCGGCCAGGATGGGGACCGGGAACACGGAGGCAGGGAATAGGCTGCAGAGAAAGGGTAGGACTAAACGGATTGACTGGAGAAGGCACCCTCAGACGCCTTGAAGTGGACGAGGAAGAGGGTCTGCTCGAGCGCAAGTCGTGAGGCCAGGCTGCGCTGGAGCATCCAAGAAGCAGAGACAGGGAGGGGGTTGGAGGGACAAGGACAGGGCTGCGAGGTAACGGGGACGGGAGGGTCACGTTTAGTTTATAGGGCACTCTTAGTCCTGGGCTCTAGCGGGCGTGAAATAGGCAGTCCGCAGAGAGTTTTCAAAGCAAGACAGCTGGATCTGACTTAGGTTTGAAAGAGTCTTCTGGACCGTGTTGAGAGGCTGGTGGCTTAATGGTGAGATGTGGTGCTTTCTGGATAAACTTTAAGGTGGAGCCAACATGATGGGTTGAATACCTGGATGTGTGGTGTGAGAGAAATAGAGGAATCAAGATGACTCTAAAGTTTTCAACCTGAGTAACTTCAAAGGTGGAGTTGCTGTCAACTGATGTTGAAGGCTATAGGTGAAGCAAGGGTTTTCTGTTTTGGTGGGGAAGGGAAGATCAAAAATCCAGGCTTGGATGAGAGCGACCTAAATGTCTTTTGACCGATGAATGGACAAAGATGTGGTACTTACATACGATGGAACATCAGCAACAAAAAAGAATGAGATAATGCTGTATGCAAATAATGCTGTATGCAAATGATGCTGTATGCAAATAATGCTGTATGCAAATAATGCTGTATGCAAATAATGCTGTATGCAGCAACATAAACGGATGTGGAAATTATCATACCAAGTGGAGTCAGAAAATTAGAGACACAAAGGGAACATCTCATGCTAAGATGGGCTCGATAAAGGGCAGAAATGGTATGGACCTAACAGAAGCAGAAGATACTAAGAAGAGGTGGCAAGAATACATGGAAGAACTGTACAAAAAAGATCTTCACGACCCAGATAATCACAAAGGTGGGATAACTCACACTCACCTAGAGCCTGACATCCTGGAATGTGAGGTCAGGTGGGCCTTAGGAAGCAGCACTACGAACAAAGCTAGTGGAGGTGATGGAATTCCAGTGGAGCTGTTTCAAATCCTAAAAGATGATGCTGTGAAAGTGCTGCACTCAATATGCCAGCAAGTTTGGAAAACTCGGCAGTGGCCACAGGACTGGAAAAGGTCAGTTTTCAGTCCAATCCCAAAGAAAGGCAATGCCAAAGAATGCTCAAAGTACCGCACAACTGCACTCCTCTCACACGCTAGTAAAGTAATGCTCAAAAGCCAGGCTTCAGCAATACATGAACTATGAACTCCCTGATGTTCAAGCTGGTTTTAGAAAAGGCAGAGGAACCAGAGATCAAATTGCCAACATCCACTGGATCATGGAAAAAGCAAGAGAATTCCAGAAAAACATCTATTTCTGCTTTATTGACTATGCCAAAGCCTTTGACTGTGTGGATCACAATAAACTGTGGACAATTCTGAAAGAGATGGGAATCCCAGACCACCTAACCTGCCTCTTGAGAAATCTGTATGCAGGTCAGGAAGCAACAGTTAGAACTGGACATGGAACAACAGACTGGTTCCAAATCGGGAAAGGAGTCCATCAAGGCTGCATATTGTCACCCTGCTTATTTAACTTCTATGCAGAGTACATCATGAGAAACGCTGGGCTGGAAGAAGCACAAGCTGGAATCAAGATTGCCTGGAGAAATATCAATAACCTCAGATATGCAGATGACACCACCCTTATGGCAAAAAGTGAAGAAGAACTAAAGAGCCTCTTGATGAAAGTGATAGAAGAGAGTGAAAAAGTTGGCTTTAAGCTCAACATTCAGAAAACGAAGATCATGGCATCCGGTCCCATCACTTCATTCATGGGAAATAGATGGGGAAACAGTGGAAACAGTGTCAGACTTTATTTTTTTGGGCTCCAAAATCACTGCAGATGGTGATTGCACCATGAAATTAAAAGACGCTTACTCCTTGGAAGGAAAGTTATAGCCAACCTAGATAGTATATTCAAAAGCAGAGACATTGCTTTCCCGACTAAGGTCTGTCTAGTCAAGGCTATGGTTTTTCCTGTGGTCATGTATGGATGTGAGAGTTGGACTGTGAAGAAAGCTGAGCGCCGAAGAATTGATGCTTTTGAACTGTGGTGTTGGAGAAGACTCTTGAGAGTCCCTTAGACTGCAAGGAGATCCAACCAGTCCATTCTAAAGGAGATCAGTCCTGGGTGTTCATTGAAAGGACTGATGTTGAAGCTGAAACTCCAACACTTTGGCCACCTGATGCAGAGAGCTGACTCATTGGAAAAGACCCTGATACTGGGAAAGATTGAAGGCAGGAGGAGAAGGGGACAACAGAGGATGAGATGGTTGAATGGCATCACCAACTCAATGGACATGGGTTTGGGTGGACTCTGGGAGTTTGTGATGGACAGGGAGACCTGGCATGCTGCGATTCATGGGGTCACAAAGAGTCAGAGACAACTGAATGACTGAACTGAACTGAAGTCAGAAAGAGAAAGACATATCATATGACGTCACTTATATGTGCGATCTTAAAAGAAGATAGGAATGAACTCATGTACAAAAGAAATAGACTCGTAGACACAGAAGACAAACCAGAAGCAATCACAAGGTGGGGAGGGATCAATTAAGAGTTTGGGTTTAAAATATACATGCTACTATATATAAAATAGATTAACAAGAACCTACCGTATATATCTGTTCTTTTTTCATGTTCTTTTCCATTTATGAAAAAAAAGAACAGATATATAATGAATCACTTTGCCAAACACCTGAGGCTAACACAACATTGTAAATCAACTACATTTGAAAAAATTTTTTTTAAAAGATTCAGTTTTAGACAAGTTGAGTTTGATATCTTTAAATGGACACTTTGGATATAGACCCAAAGTGCTTCCTTGATAGCTCAGCCTGCAGTGCGGGAGACCCCAGTTCAGTTCCTGGGTCAGGAAGATCCTCTGGGGAAGGGATAGGCTACCCACTCCAGTGTTCTTGGGCTTCCCTTGTGGCTCAGCTCGTGAAGAATCCACCTGCGATGTGGGAGACTTGGGTTCGATCCCTGGGTTGGGAAAATCCCCTGAAGAAGGGAAAGGCTACCCACTCCAGTATTCTGGCCTAGAGAATTCCATGGACTATATAGCCCATGAGGTCCCTAAGAGTCGGACAGGACTGAGTGACTTTCACTTTCACTTTGGATATAGATGGTTGATATGAATGTGAAAATTCCTTAAAAGAAAACAAGTGTTTGGAAATAGAATAAGATAAAATTTGACAGGCTAGGAATTGGATTAGAAACCATACAATCAGATAAATCTAATCATTATAAATTATCCACATTACTCATTAACAAAGAAATACATGATGGCTATGAGTTGGATCCTTTCCTCCAACATGCGCGCAGTTTGTTTGAGAGCAAGTGGGAAGATTAGGACAGAATTGCACTCCCTGTTTGTATGTGAATCTCGAACTTTGTTAAACCTGTTTAAAGCAGTGTACACGTGCACCAACACCTGTAGGTCTGACAGCATCTGTGTCTGCCTCGCTCAGCCAGACGCCCTTGAGCCACATGTCCGTCAAGGAGCACTTGAAATGTGACTGGTCCGGGTTAAGATGGGCAGATACACATGTGAGGTCAGAGATTACTATGAAAAAAAGAATGCAGAACAACTCATTAATAACCTTCAAAATATTGATTTACGTGTTAGGATGTTTTCAGTATATTGTGTTAATGCGTTATTAAAATCATGCACCTGTTACTTATTTCTTTTTACCTTTTTAAAAATGACTACTAGAAAATTTGATATGGTCCCCATTATATCTCTTGGACATCACTAGTCTAAAGTACATCTCTTAGGGTTTAAACTTTTTAAAACAAATGGCTTTTCTTAGGAAGAAAGAACAGGCATACCTGGATATGCCTGCAGTTGGTGACCCTTTTTACGTTATGAAGAAGAGGACGCAGAAATCACTAGTGAGACGGGCTGTATCCTCCAGGAGGCTCTGAAACCAGTTCTAATACAAAACTTGTATTACAAGGTCTTAAATTGCTATTCTCCCTCCCTCACTCCCCGACCCCCTTCCCCCCTCCCCCGCCCTGAAACTAGCAGATGAAAAGCAGTGATTACGTCCACATTGTCTGTCTCCTGCTGGTTGTGACTTAAGAGCTGGTTTCAGGGGACTCAGCCCCCGTGTTGTCCTCCCTGAATAGACACTAAAGGCTGGGCCAGGCCCTCAGCTCTGCCATGTGGCTTGACACCTCCCTGCCAGCTCAGAATTGTGAGATGAGAAGGAAGAGAACCCCCGGGGAGTGTGGGGGGAGACCCCTGCTGCTCTCTCAAAGGCCTTCTAAGAAAAGACTTCACAGAAAATCAATTGCTCTCATTTAAGACCCTTTCTTTAACTCCCTATATTCCATTGTAGGCTTATTTTTTTTCTTAGAAGGGGGACAAAGCGACCTGTGAAAAAATTGTATTGCTTCCTGTGGGGCTTCTTTGAAAGCAAGTTTATGAATTCCTAATATGCATTCCTATTAGTCAGGAGTCTCAAAGAGAAGAGGGTGTCAGTAAAAATCCTCCCCTACGACAGATGACAGCGGGATTTTGAGACGGAGAATGGGCATTGTTGGAACAGAATGGTGTGGGCTCAAGAGAGAAGAGGGAATTGGAGAGACGGAAAAGCGTGGAGGTGAGGCCCAAAGCTCCCGCCCCACCCCGTGAAGCCTGCGAATAAGGCCCCCAGGCCCTTGCAGGCCTCCGCTTCCCTGTGGCTTGAGCCTTTCATATGAATCAGAGCAGATCTCTGCTGGAAAGACCAGCTCCCCATTAGTTCATGAATTTCCTTCCTTTTGCTCTCTCTGCCCCTAATGCTCTGTATTTTTAAATCAACGTCTTGTCAGTTACTTTTACCCCAGGGTGCTGTGTGGTCCCACTGAGGCAACTTGGCGGCGGCAGCAGCAGCAGTAGCTGTGTGGTTAAGCCGATGGGTTCCCAAGGCAGAGCAAGCCAGGGTCTAGGGCAGGCCTGCTGCTTCCTGCCTGTGTGACCTCAGCGAGCAGCCCCACTCCCCAGCCTCCTTCCTCCTTTAAGTGAGAGCTCTGCTGATGGCCTCTGAAGACCCTGGGGGGCTGTGGGAAGGGAGGAGGTAGCACTTGTGTGGTGGGGTGAGGGTCTGGAACATGGGCAGTGCTCAGAAGCATTAGCTATCCTTCAGTTCAGTTCAGTCGCTCAGTCGTGTCTGACTCTTTGTGACCCCATGAATCGCAGCACGCCAGGCCTCCCTGTCCATCGCCAACTGCCAGAGCTTGCTCAAACTCATGTCCATTGAGTCGGTGATGCCATCCAACCGTCTCATCCTGTCGTCCCCTTCTTCTCCTGCCTTCAATCTTTCCCAGCATCAGAGTCTTTTCCAATGAGCCAGTTCTTTGCATCAGGTAGCCAAAGTATTGGAATTTCAGCTTCAGCATCAGTCCTTCCAATGAATATTCAGGACTTATTTCCTTTAGGATGGACTGGTTGGATCTCCTTGCAGTCCAAGGGACTCTCAAGAGTCTTCTCCAACACCACAGTTCAAAAGCATCAATTCTTCGGTGCTCAGTATAGTCCAACTCTCATATTCATACATGACTACTGGAAAAACCATAGCCTTGACTAGAAGGAGCTTTGTTGGCAAAGTAATGTCTCTGCTTTTTAATATGCTATCTAGGTTGGTCATAACTTTTCTTCCAAGGAGCAAGCATCTTTTAATTTCATGGCTGCAGTCACCATCTGCAGTGATTTTAGAGCCCACCCCAAACGAAGTCAGCCACTGTTTCCACTGCTTCCCCATTTAATTGCCATGCAGTGATGGGACCAGATGCCATGATTTTAGTTTTCTGAATGTTGAGTTTGAAGCCAACTTTTTCACTCTCCTCTTTCACTTTCATCAAGAGGCTCTTTAGTTCTTCTCTTTCTGCCATAAGGGTGGTGTCATCTGCATATCTGAGGTTATTGATATTTCTCCCGGCAGTCTTGATTCCAGCTTGTGCTTCTTCCAGCCCAGCGTTTCTCATGATGTACTCTGCATAGAAGTTAAATAAGCAGGGTGACAATATACAGCCTTGATGTACTCCTTTTCCTATTTGGAACCAGTCTGTTGTTCCATGTCCAGTTCTAACTGTTGCTTCCTGACCTGCATACAGATTTCTCAAGAGATAGGTCAGGTGGTCTGGTATTCCCATCTCTTTAAGAATTTTCCTGAGTTTGTTGTGGTCCACACAGTCAAAGGCTTTGGCATAGTCAATAAAGCATAAGTAGATGTTTTTATGGAACTCTCTTGCTTTTACAATGAGCCAATGAATATTGGCAATTTGATCTCTGGTTCCTCTGTCTTTTTAAAATCCAGCTTGAATATCTGGAAGTTCACAGTTCACATACTGTTGAATAGCTATTATTACAATTCTAAAAATCAGGTACAATTTTAAGGAACAAACTGTAAAATAAGCATGTCTGTAGTTAACAGACATCAGAATGTCACACTGACTTATTTTGGCATAGGGCACTCAACAGTCTATATCTGTATGTCTATAGCTTGGCTAATAGGCATGAAGACCAATCAATGGATCATTGCTTAGATGTGGATAACCAAGAACAGGAACCGTGTGCTTCTTAATTCATACACACACACACACACACACCACATGATCCCCTTCCCCTACTAAAATAGCAAGTATGAATAAAATCAATGATTCCTAACATTTTTATATAGTACAAAATGTAGCTGGCTGCTGCTGGTTGGATTAAAAACTCAATCCCCCTATGGAGCCAGGTATGAGGGAGAGCTGTCCAGGCATCCATTCAGAATAGGCCCTGTCTGTGATGAATACCTATTCTGTACAAGTGCTTTCTAGGACTGTTACAGGGATTGAAGGGCTCGTGCACGTGAGCCTTAGCTCAGTGGCTGGCATGTGTTAGCCATTATCCCTAATACTCTGGCTATCGGAACCCTTGGCTGATTATAGCTGGTGCTTTCAGCTGCTTAGACTCAAGAGCATCTTCCGTGTTGGGTCACAGTCCTGACCTGTCCTCAAATCACCCAGGAGACCTTGTGTCTAAAGGCTTCATAAATCTGCGCCTTTTCGCAGCTCCCAGAGTGTTTGTGTTGCGGGAGCCCGAGAACATCTCCCGCAGCTCCAGCCCAGGCCCCTGGAGCTCTAGCTGTTTGAGGTCCCACAGCCTGTCCTCCAAAGTCAGGCCGAGAACAAGTAGAGCCCGTTACAGTTTGCCCATTAAACCCTTTGCTGCAACTTTCCAGGGACCCTCCTTGTCACTGTGCAATATTTTAGCAGGAAGTTTGCAATATGGCACACTGGAACACTGCCAGGCTCCAGGCGTCAGCTTTGGCTGGACCACTGTGGGCAAGGGAGAGGGGGCTCTTCCTTCCCGTGGGTCCCTGTGGGGAGCAAGCTGGGCTGGAACAGGAGGCCACGGACGGGCTGGGAGGATCACAGGCCATTCCGTGGCGGCAGGCAGCAGGGTGAGGGTGATGGCTGGACCGAGTGTGGTCCAGAGGAGCCGAAGAGCGCATGTGTAAACCCTAAACTTAAAGCCCTCCACTCTCCACACAAGAGGTGCTGCAAACTGAAACAGCTGAGTCTGAAGCTAGGCAGTCCTGGCGTGTGTCTATTTCACTTCGCTCAGGCACCTGCTTCCTCCCTTCCTCAGAGGGCACGGTGGGGGTCAAGGGGGTAGGGACAGGGGGCAGGAGAGGAGGAGGGGGAGGTGGGGCTGTAGTGGCCTCAGGCTGTCGGTTCTGAGAGAGGTTAAGAGTAGGTGGTGGGGAGGGAGCAAAGCAAGGGGAGCAAGACAGACTAGAATAGTGATGCCCGTTGATTGAGGTGCCTGTGGGAGGAATCAATGCACAAAGCTCTTCCTGTGTATTTTCCCACTCTGTCTGGGGCAGGAGCGTGATTATCCCCAAAATTCAGGTGAAAGAAAAGCATCTCCCTGATGGTGATGAACAGGGAGGCCTGGCGTGCTGCGATTCATGGGGTGGCAAAGAGTTGGACACGACTGAGCGACTAAACTGAACTGAACTGAACTGAGCTTAAGGAAGCGCTGACTCAATGGACACGAGTTTGAGTAATCTCTGGGAGTTGGTGATGGACAGGGAGGCCCGGCATGCTGCAGTCCATGGGGTCGCAAAGAGTCAGACACGACTGAACAACTGAGCAACTGAACTGACTGACTGAGCTTCAGGCACTAGGCTAGAGAGCCAGGATTTAAACCACCGCCGGGCAGTCTCCAAGTCCATGATGAGCCCCACTCACCCACCAGTTCATAGTCCCTTAACCCATGCAGAGAAGTGGAAATATGTCCATTCAAATCCAGCAAAAGGAAAAAAAATCTAGGGCGCTAGACAGGGGAGGAGACAGGAGCAGGGATCTTGCTCGGCAGAAAAGTTTACCGAGAGGGTGAAGGAAGTTCCAGAGAGTAGGTGCAGTAGAAGACAGCTCACAGATCTCCCTCTGAGAAACGAGGGGGTTGCTTGAGTCATCCGGAGGCACTCCTGCTAGGAGAAAAGGAGAATGGGGGCAGAGGGCAGCAAAGCCCTGGATTCCTGAGACCAGAGCCTGCGGGCACTGATGGATTCCGCAGTCACGCAGCTGCGACTGATGAGTCCGGGGCGAAACAGGAGCTCGACACAGCCAGATCTCCTTCTCAGTCAAGTTACAGTCTCCTGGAAGGACAGGGCAGGCACAGGACACAACTCAGAAAAGAAACTTAGGGAAAGTCAGACCAAGGGTTGTCGGCGCTAACCGGAGAGGGAAGTCCTTGCAGATGGGTTTACGAGGAAAAACTTCATGGGTGATGATGTGACGTCTGAAGAATGGGTGGGGTCTTGACCCAAGGAATTGGGAGCCATTCCAGAGAACAGGACGAGGAGCTGGAAGGTGTGGAGGGGGTGTGAAGAGAACCGTCAGCAGTGTGGTTTGCCTTGACCATAGTGAGGGGGGCAAAGTGGGCGACAGTGGCAGAGAGATGGGTTAGGCTGAAGCTGGAGGACCTTGTCGGTCCCTTTGTTGAGAGGCAGTGGAGACTCGCTGAAAACACTTGAGTGAGGGATTCCACGGTGAGTCCTTTGCAGAGGAGGATCGCTTTGCCTCTTCCTCGTCTTTTGCTGCGCTGGGCAGACCGAGGGAGAAGGTGAGGAGGACCATGGAGGAGGCTTCTGCAGCAGTTCTGGACAGGAGGCAGCGCGGGCCTACCCTGGAACTTGGCCCCGCCCTCCATTTTCTCCATCACAGCTTGTGTAACAACCATAGTTACATTGCCCCTTGTACAGTTAAGTCGGCACCGTCCCGCCTGTAAGCTCCGTGAGGCCAGCGCTGGGCTCTGTTCCGGTGCTGTGTCTCCAGAGCCCAGTGCAGCTCCTGGCACGTGGGGGGTATATTTACCTTTTAGTGGACAAATGAATATGAGTGGGTAACTTAGAACAGGGTGTAAGATAGGATTCAGGCACTGATATATAAGGTGTATAATTGGCTAGATATGACAACTGATTGTCTGTGCAACTGATTGTCTGTGCAAGGCCAAGAGATAGAACCCATACATTTTTCCTGGGAATAAACCCAGTAATACAGACAAAGGAAGAAACGGGAACTTGGTAGGAGTATATTCAGTCTTAAAATCAACATACTAGAGGATCTACCAGCTATAAATGTCGAGCAGGCATTTGGACACACAAGTCTGGAAGCCAGGGTAGAATGAGGGCTACAGGCGGGGGTGGGAGACTCGGGCTGCCCCCCCAGGGTCCTGTTATCCTTCCCTGCTGGCGACGGCAGCGCTGGGTGTCTGACTTCCTACCCCTCTGAAGTTAGGCGGACAGTGTAAGTGGATTAGCCAATGAAATCCGAGTCAGATATGTGCCTTACTTCTGGGTGGAAGCACGTGAGAGCTGGTGCAAGCTTCTCCACGTTTCACCAGCGGCGTTCCGAATGGTACACTCTGAATGTCTTAGACCAGGTCCTGAAGTGGTCCTGAAGTGGAGAGCACCCTGCCAGCCTGCAATGGGCACAGTGAAAACGAAGTAAACCTTTAATTGATGTTTGAGCCACTGAGACTCGGGTGCTGTTTGTTACAGCAGCATAACCCGGTCTGTCCTGACTGATACAAGAATCGTATACACAAGGAGGTCATCTGGACGGTTCAGCACAAGTCGGTTTACTTATGAATGCTTGCTCTCCAGATGTTGGGTTAAGTGCTGGGGTTCCCATGGTGAGCAAAAAAGACATGGTTCCCAGGGGGAGAGAGTGTCAAGAAAGTGAAGAGGAAAGAGAGCAGGAGGAGGGTGAGGGGGGCTCCCGTTGGGGAACCAGAGAATGCAGAAGGTACAAAGCTCCAGGCAGGTCCCAGGAGCAGGAGCCACAGGAGGGCAGGCTGGGCCCTGCCGAGGCCCCTCAGGGGAGCGGAAAGGGCAGGAAGAAGGGGGCTTGAGTCCAGTGCAGACGCTCTGGGTGCGGCCCTACACCAGCTGCATCGGCACCCCTGGGAAATGCAGACCTGAGTCGGGGCTGGGCCCAGCAGTCTGTGGTTTACCAAGCCCCCTCCCCAGTTGATTCTGACTCTCACTCACTCTGCTCTCCTGAGAGCCCCTCATGAAGTTCTTTAAAAGCGCCATCAAGGGAATTCCCTGGTGGTCCAGTGGTTCGGGAGGAGGAAATGGCAACCCAGTCCAGCGTTCTTTCCTGGAGAATCCTGTGGACGGTGGGGGGCCCGGTGGGTTGCCGTCCATGGGGTCTCACAGAGTCAGGCATGACAGCGACTGAACAACAAGCAGTGGTTCAGACTCTAAGCTCTCACAGCCTGGGGCCTGGGTTCGGTCCCTGGTCAGGAAACTAAGATTCCCACGAGCTGAGCGGCACAGCCCAAAACAGAAAGTTGTCAAGAGAGTAATGAAGTGCCTCTGAGGCCACCAGAAAGCCTAGCTGTGCTCCCTTCTCATGGCTGCTGTGAGAATTACTGTGAGTAGTGAACCGGGGCTCACCTGAGAGGACAAGACTCTAGAGAGAGGTCAGGGAGCGTGAGGAAGCTCTGCTCTGGTTCCTTTGAGCGAGGAACAGCTGGGAAAATGGGCTTCCCTCGGGAGCACAGACCACGCATCAGGCTGGGAGCCCTTCTGCTTGGAAGCGCTTCCTCTGTCCTACACTCAGGGGGGCGGGTGTCAGCCCCGCAGGGGAATCCGTGGGGACAGAAGTAGGAGGGGCTTGCAATGGGATCGGCGCTGCGGGGCTTGCCCCTCTCAGGATCTCACTTAATCTTCGTGGCGACTCCAGGTCGAGGCACAGTCCTCACACCTTGTAGGGCTTCCCTCGTGGCTCAGATGGTAAAGAATCTGCCTGCAATGCGGGAGACCTGGGTTCAGTCCCCGAGTTGGGAAGCTCCCCTGGAGAAGGGCATGGCAACCAACTCCAGTATCCTTGCCTGGAGAACCCCATGGACAGAGGAGCCTGGTGGGCTACAGTCCACGGGGTCCCAAAGAGTCGGACATGACTGAGCGACTAACACATTCACATCTTGTAGATGAGGAAATGAGGTTTAGTGAGGGTCAGGAACTGGCCTGTAGGGGTCACCAGTCTGGGTGATCGAAAGTCTTCACTCGTCCAACTCCGCTCATCTCTGGATCTGTCAGCCTCTGGGTACCCACACACCCTGGGTGGGAGCTAAGCTGCATTCTGGAGGATGTGCAGGTTTAGCAAAGGACAGAGAATATGGAAGAACATTTGAGATACAAAGTAGAGGCCTGGGAAGCAGCAAGTTTTGCGTGAAGCCTGTCCAGTGTGTGCTGAGCACAGCTCACGAGGAGGCAGGTATGCAGTAAGGTGGTGGCAGGTAGGAAGGTGCTGAATCTCAAAGGATATACACGCTTCAACGTACGCCTGGGGAAAGTGGATGCTGGATGACCTGCAATACTTCTAACTAGGGCGGAGGGTCTGTTACCTGCAGGAAATCAGTTCCTTCTTTCTCTCCAAATCTCCCTTTATGTTGCCTATACCAATTTAAAAATGGACCGAATACTTCAATTAGTTGATTTTCTATGAATAAAACTCCATAACAAAGATATCATGATAAAATCAACAAGGAGAAAGAAATGTCATAAGAAGTAATTCTTCAAAGAGGTAGCTGCTGTCATTTATTGAAAGCTTAGTATAAGCCAGGTAACACCAAGTGGAGGCAATTTACATGCAATATTTCATTTATTCTGTGTACTAACCCTATGAGGTGGACAGTGGTTTCCATATGTTACAGACAGGAATGTGAAACTCGGAGAGGTTAAGTCACTGGCTAAACCACCCAGTTAGATGGTGGCAAGGAGTCAAAGCATCCAGGCTTTTTGCCTCTGGTGATCCGTGCAAGTCACAGCCTGCGGGTCTGCAGTTGGCAGGGTCATGAGGAAGGCGGTTTCCTGGTGCGACGGGGCTGGAGAGTGCTGCCCCTGGAAGCCCTTCTGCTTCTTTTTACCTGCACCTTAGGTCTGATCAACCTGTGAGGGGCGACCCCAGGGTCACCTCTCGTGACTTTTTAATTACGTGATGGTGGCAACGTGACAAAGATGCAAGCCCTCGTAATTGCCGGAGGGAGATGTTCATCAACGGGGCTAAACATCAGAACGGAATAGTTCCCAGACTTCCAAGTCTCTTCAGTGCCCTGGGTTTTCCTGGGTACTGTCATCCTCTCAGTCTGATCTGGTGTTGCCCAAGAAAGGCAGGGCAGCTTGCTGTGAGGGACCAGCCGAAGTCTCATTTCAGTGGAGAATGTTGCAAAAATGGAAAGAATACGCCAGCTTTTCCACATTTGCTGGCGTCACTTCTGTATTCTTGCTCTTCCTCTATCAGCCGGGAAAACATTCTTCCCTCTTGTCCTATGCAGGGCCATCTCATCTACACCCAGTCCCTGGAGTCTCCTCTGACACCTTAAGGACGGGGTGGTTAGGATGGGCTAAGTTATGCTGTGGTAACAAACAGCCCCCCGCCTCAAAAATTAGTGCTTTAAAACAACGAAGGTCATTTCCTGTCTGTGATATCGTTCACTACAGGTCAGCAGGGAGCTTTGCTCTGCGTCATCGTCTTTCGAGGCCATGAGCCAATGGACACTCCACTTCTCATGAGTTGCTGTCAACGTGGCGGGGAAAAGAGAACGTGGAGAATGATTTCCTGGCTCATAAGGCCCCCACTTGTCACTTCTAATTACGTATCCACACCCAAGTTCAAGGGCAAGTGGCATATCCCACCATCTGCCAGAAGCAGGAGAACCAGCTACATCAGTGAGCAGGACACACCCCAAGGACCAGTCAGACTAGTTTTTTCAAACAAAAAGATAAAATTCTGTTCAAGATGAATTCTAGTTACCAGTGACTGGGAGAATGCAGTTTCCTCATTTCAGTACATATAGACTATGAGATGGCCAAGATGGAGTGGGCCTTTCTTCCTTTCAGAAGGGCCTGGGCGTGCAGGGAAGGAAACGACGGGAGACAGGGGCTGTGCCAGAAGCACCCCGAGTCCCGGCAGCCAGGCAGCCAGGTCAGTGTTTTATATACCGTTTCCTGCTGAGGAAGCCGAGGGGCCGGGAGGGCAAGCGTGTAGTGAAGGCTCAGCCTTATCCAAAGAGGGTGGGCATAGTCTCGGCTCCTGGCCAAATGGCAGTGGTTTGAAAGCACTGCCTGCCCTGATTGCTTCAGATCTTTGTTTTTGATACCCCAAGCAACATTTTGTACCTCAAAACTCTTTTTCTCTCTCAAAAAGCACAGCGTTTGTAAATGAAAACCTTTGCTTTTCTGTCACGAATTTTAAAGGCCTGCTTCAGTTCAGTTCAGTTCAGTCGCTCAGTCTTGTCCAACTCCTTACGACCCCATGGACTGCAGCACGCCAGGCCTCCCTGTCCATCACTAGCTCCTGGAGCTTGCTCAAACTCGTGTCCATCGAGTTGGTGATGCCATCCAACCATCTCAAAGGCCTGCTTAGAAATCCAAACAGCCCAGAATTGGACTGGAAATTCTCTGCAGCCTCTCTCCTCAGGAGGAAACCCACAGGCCTCAGCCTGCCCTCACCAGGCAGCAACAGTGAAAATGCAGAGTAAGAAAGTGTCTACAGGAAAAAAGTTACACAACCTAAAAGCTGAGACTTACATTTTGTTTGGTGGACACAAAATGAGAGCTTAAGCCCGGGACACAGCCTCTCAGACAGGGACTCCCCTAAAGAGGGAAGGGAGGAACAGGGTGGGTTCATAGGCATTTTTGCAACAAAGACCAGGTAGTCAGAATATCAGAAGGTTGAGGTTGCTGCTAATTAAAGAAAAGCAGAATCACAGGTTAATGAATTTATCACTTTTCTATGAACATGGGCAGGCTTCCCTGCTGACTCAGTGGTACAGAATTCGCCCACCAAGCAGGAGATGCGGAGTCAATCCCTGGGTCGGGAAGATCCTCTGGAGAAGGGTACATCAACCCACTCCAGTATTCCTGCCTGGAGAATCCCATGGACAGAGGAGCCCGGTGGGCTACAGTCCTGGGGGTGGCAAAGAGTCAGACACGACTCAGGGACTAAACAGCAGCAGCGTGCATACGGGAAGACGCAAGAGCCTGGGCTCGCTGCAGTCACCCCTCTGACACGCATCTCAGCTCTCTGGGGCCGGAACCTGGGTTTTTCTCTGTCCGCTCAGGTGCGTCTTTGGGGGTGGCTGCAGCAGCGGACTGCTAGATGGCAGGCATCCTGCTTGCATCCTGTTTCCTCAGGGCTCCCCACGGGGGCAGCTGTAACATCCTCTGTTTGATATGGCCGGCTACATTTTTCCACCGACAGACGTCATTACGGGCTATGGGAAACAGCAGCTGACATGTGAACGAGTGACCACCCCACCCCCACGCCGGTATCAGAGAACTTTCCAGAGAAGCCGGTCCTTCCCATATCCTCGCCACGACGGCTTCTTTAGCTATCGAGAGGCACAAAAGGGCAGACTTCTAACTCAAGAAGTCACAGCAGCACGTTTTCTCCGGATCTCTCTCCCTACTGGATGAAAAGGCCCCCAGGCACGGCTTGTTTTCTTCATTGCCCAGTAGTATTTCCCACGAAAATGGGAATTTTCTCATAAAGGTAGGGGTGGAATCTAATTCTTCTCAAAGGTTACATCAGTTTCCGTCTCCCTTCACCCCCTGCTTTTTTTTCCATCGAAGTCAGGCTAGTGATCAGTTTTCTAGCTTAAGAAGTTACAAGCTGGTTCATGGCAAACCCACATTTAGCGTTCCATGGGTTACATACCTTTATCCTCAGGCTAGCTGATCCAGCTGATTACTGCTTGTTGCTGTTGATGTGAAGGTTAAAACTTCAGCCTCTGCAGGCTCTGATTACCTTTCGGCGTTCAGGCCCTTTCTAAAATACGAGCACCAGCGGGACCACGCATTGGAGATAGGCACAAACAAAAAACTTACACAGAAATTCAAAGCCTTTGTCAGGGAAGAGGCAAGGGGAAGACGTGTTGTTTCTGAAAGGTAAATAACAATTTTGGAAAAATCATAACTACCTATTTGTTTGCTTTTCCAAAACAGGCTATTTTTTAAAATTTCAAACACAGAGAAAAGTTGAAAGAATTTTAAGTTAGCACGCATTTACCCACCCCCTAATCCTGGCACTAACATTTTGGGGTCCTGGCTTCATCACATGTCTCACTGTCTCTCTGCCCCTCCATCTGCCCAGGACACCTGTCTTTTACTGTAGATGCGTCTCCATCTTCAGAGCCAGCACCGTCACATCTTCAGATCTCTCTGATCTCTGTTCCTGTCCTCTCATCCTCTCTAACTCCTGCCCTCCTGCCTTTCCCTCTGTGAGCTAAGTCACTTCAGTCCTGTTTGACTCTTTGTGACCCCAGGGACGGTAGCCCGCCAGGCTCCTCTGTCCACGGGATTCTCCAGGCAAGAATACTGGAGTGGGTTGCCATGCCCTCCTCCAGGGGATCTTCCTGACCCAGGGCTCGAACCCGTGTCTCATATGTGTCCTGCATTGGCAGGCGGGTTCTTTACCACTAGCGCCACCTGGGAAGCCCTCTCCTCTTATGAGGGAATCACCATTCCCTTGTTTGACTGCACTGGGTCCATTTGACTATTCCAGGAGAATCTACTGATGTCTAGATCCTTAGTTTAATCACACCTGCAAAGTTCCTTTTGTTATGTAAGGTGGCTATTTATCTGCTTGGGCTGCTATAATATAGAAAGTGTTCGTTGCTCAGTCGTGTCCAACTCTCTGTGATCCCATGGGCCTGGGATTCTCCAGGCAAGAATGCTGGAGTGGGTTGCCATGCCCTCCTCCAGGGGATCTTCCCAACCCAGGGATTGAACCTGGGTCTCCTGCATCGCAGGCAGATTCTTTACGCTCTGAGCCACCAGGGAAGCCCCTGGGGGTGGATACAATTCAGTTCATAGCAGTGACATATTTATGGGTTTTGAGCATTGTGACCAGGACATTTTCAGAGAGGGGAGCTGTATTCTACCACAGGCACGAATAACTTTTATCCTTTTTAGCACTCTCTAAAGACTTACAGTCAAATGAAAATTAGGAAGTCAATATGTAGATAGAGGCAAATGTTGATACAAAAAGAAAAGACAAAGGACTGAGCCTTGGGGCAGGGTTGGAGATCAGGAGATGAGTAGGAGCCAGTGAAGAAGCCGCTGGAGGAACAGCCAGCAAGCGTGGAATTCCAGATGGTCAGCTGGACGTCACTGCTGCCGGTGGGGCAGAGAGATCAGGGTGAGACGTGACCACAGGTTGGGCTTAGCGAAGTAGAGATCACTGGGTATCCTATCGGATGGCATGGTAGTGGGGATACACTCTACCCCCTTTTAGGGACACTCCCCTTAAGAAGAAGGGGGTGTCTGGCTGGTGTGGCTTCAGGAGAGAGGACCTGGAGTGGCTACGCAAGTGGGTACAGAGGAGAGGAAAAGCGAAAGTGACGTCGCTCAGTCGTGTCCGACTCTCTCGGGACCCCACGGACTGTAGCCCGCCAGGCTCCTCCGTCCGTGGGATTTCCTGGGCAAGAACACTGGAGTGGGCTGCCATTTCCTCCTCCAGGGGATCTTCCTGACCCAGGGACTGAACCCGGGTCTCCCGCACTGCAGGCGGATTCTTTACTGCCTGAGCCACCAGGGAAGCTCACAGAGGAGAGGAGAACACATCAAATACCTTTTTAAGAAGGAATCCTGGTAAAAGAGCAGAGAAAAACATCTCACCATCATTTTGATTACTTTGCAAACGTTGACCATCTCCTTTCCCGCGCTCTGGCAGGTGAAGGCACAGAAGGATCATGGGAGCGTCCGCCCTGCTTGTTGGACGCCCCTCCGGCCACGGCGCAGCAGGGCAGCCCTGATGGCATCTCCTGAGCACCGACATCCTGAATCCTGGCCATGCTGCTCACGCGCTTCCTTTCTTCCTTCCTCTTCCTCTTACTTTCTTCTTTCATCTCATTTTTCACGTATTTACTCGTTTTTTCCTCTTTCATTCCACAAACACGTAAGCCCCCATACCTTTGAAACCTGGATCTACAAGAGGGTGGCGTGAATTAGCCAACAATAACATTCTTTCCCTTTTTAAATAAAATTTTCCATCTTGTCTCCTCCTATACGTGAAAATGGAAACATTCATAAATTTCAAAACAGGTCTGTTTTATTTGCCAAAAGCACAGTCCCTGATTTAATCACAGTCTTTCCTCTAACAGTTTTACATGGAAATGTCCTTATTATATAGTTTTGAAAAGACATTTTTAGAGAACAGAAGCTGGGAAGGCAATAGGTAAATAATTTACATGATAAATTTCATTCACCTAAAAAGATAATCCACTCTCTTTTCATTGTTAAAACTGCCCTCAGGGAATTCCCCAGCGGTCTAGTGGTTAGGACTCTGCACTCTCACTGCAGGGGATGTGGGTTCAATCCCTGGTCTGGGAACCAAGATCCCACAAGCTGCACCACCTGGCCTAATAAGGAAAGAAAGAAAAACAGGACTAACCGAAAACTTAACAAACAAAATATGAAAAAGCAAAACTGCCCTCAGGAACGAATGGGAAAACTTCATGAATATTTCCACTTTGTTTTCAAGGTTTCACATTTCTGAATTCAATTCCTTCTGGAATGTTCCAAACCCCAGAATCTCCTCTTTTCCCATTTGTAAGCCCACACCCTTGTTCTTTCTTTGCATTTCACTGTGTCTCCTCCTTGGCATCCTCGTGGCTTCTCTGCCCCAGGGTGGCTGGCATTAGCGATGATACACACGCCCGTGAGGCCTGCTGCATATTCTGCTCTTAACCATCCCGTCTCCGTTTATTCTTTCCTTGCTCTTCAATCTCTGATTAGAACAATCTCATTCTTGTTTGTTAGGATAATTTTCTCACATCTTATAATTTCCTCTCAGAAACTTAAGACTTAAAGTATACACTGAAAACTTAATGGTTTAAAGAAAGGACACAGAAAGAATTTTTACAACCTTACCTTGATATTTACCTGGCCAAATATCAGATCTTATGAACCCCTGGGTCATTGTATTCTGGTCTGGATGCCACATCTTGAGAAGGACAGCGATGAATTAAAATATGCCCATTGGTGTTAATCAGGAGTTTGAAAGCCATGACATGAGGAATTATTGAAGGATCTTGGGATGTTTTGTTTAGAAAAAAGTCGTGGGTGGGGATGGGGCATGGGCAGACAGAGGTGGCAGGTTAAGGGACAGCTCGGCTGGGATGCGATTGGCCACTATGGGCCAAACGGGGAGGCTGTGCCAGGAGGGTCCTGGAACGAGGGAAGGGGCTGTCCGTGGGGAGGGACTCAAAGGAACACTGGGTGTCGTTACCCTTGGCCATCCACAGAAAGAGGTGTCTCACCCCTTCCCCACACCCACCAGGCCTTGGCTTTTGCTGCTTCTCCCAGTTAGAGCTCAGAAGTGGAGGTGGTCAATGGTTTCAAAGGATTGAAGATAAGCCCAGCAAAACTCACGGAGCAATTTAAGAAAACAAGTACTGAGAGAGAATAACCACAAACAGAACAATCTGGAGCAGCGTGAGGAGACCTGGTGACTGACGTGAATGGGAATCTTAATCCTAAATTCATTCAGTTCAGTTCCGTTCAGTCGCTCAGGCGTGTCCGACTCTTTGCGACCCCATGCACCGCAGCACGCCAGGCCTCCCTGTCCATCACCAACTCCCGGAGTCCACCCAAACTCATGCCCATTGAGTCGGTGATGCCATCCAACCATCTCATCCTCTGTCATCCCCTTCTCCTCCCGCCTTCAATCTTTCCCAGCATCAGGGTCTTTTCAAATGAGTCAGTTCTTCCTAAGTAAGACACTGAAAGTATAAAACAAGAATTGGTGGTTTTGAAGGAGAGTCAACCAAAGATACTGGATATACAAAATATAATTGCCAAAATAAAGACTGGGTTGAAGATATTAAAAAGTGAAAGTGTTAGTTGCTCAGTCACGTCTGACTCTTTGTGACCCCATGGACTATAACCCTCAAGGCTCCTCTGTCCGTGGAATTCTCCAGGCAAGAATACTGGAGTGGGTAGCCATTCAGGGGATCTTCCTGTCCCAGGGATTGAACCCAGGTCCCTGCATTGCACACAGATTCTTTCCCCTCTGAGGCACCAGGGAAGCCCTGAAGAACTGAATAATGCCAAATGGATAGACTCTAGCTAACCATTCTGTGCGAGAGATCACTGTATGTGTGGACATCATAGCCTGGAGGGGAAGATGGATTATTCCTCAATTGTCTCTGGAAAACTGGCTCGCTACATGGGGAAAAGTAAGATGAGATCTATACCTTGTTCTATAAACAACAGCAACAACAAAAAACTTTTTGGCAGTGAAAAGTCAAATGTGAAAAGGAAAACTATATATCTATTAGAAGAAAGGGTGGAATATTTCTATACCTATTAGAAGAAAGGGTGGAATATTTCTTGTGACATCAGAATGGAGAAAGATTTCTTAAGATGCCAAAAAGTGAAAACCATAAAGTAAACAGCTGATGGAGTTAATGGCAAATGAATTAAAGATTTCTGATACGATAAACAAAGTGAACAGACAGGCGATGTATTGGAGATGACAAAGTGGTAATAGCTGACACAGAAATATTTAGAAAATACATTGAACTCCTGCAAATCAGATAGAGAAAAGGATGTTGTAGCTATATCCTGCCCACCTCCCTGTGGCCTCCTCTGGCTTTACCAGCAGCTGTGACAGACAGTTGGTTCCCACCTCCATGTGGGGACCTCTCTTTCTCGGTCTGAATGTTCTTTCAGGCACCGTGGGAGATGTTCAACTTAGGTGCAGTGCAAACTGGAAGGGCTGATGGCTGACTCTGCCTACAGGTGGCCCTCAGCCAATGAAGATGAGGGGTAGCATACAAATAGCCCAGTTTCTGCATTTGCTTGTTGGACAGTGTTAGCGAGTATCCAGCGTGGTTCCTCAGAGGGTCCCCAGCAGGACAGAGCCTCGGGTGCCCACAGCAGCAACCTCATACCCACTCTTTGTTTGTTTTGATTTTCTTTTTCCTTGTCTCACCATCTTTACTCCCTCGCTTGATTAAAAGACTTGCACTCAAGTCTTTGAGGGTCTTCTTTCAGGGGAACCCAAATTAAGACAAATGTAACAAGTGTTTCATAGAAGGGGAAACAGGAAAGCATGGGATGAGATGCTCAGCTGCAGGAATCAGAGAAAGGAAGACTGTACAGGGTATTACCAGCCTACCCTCAAACCTTTGGCAAATGTTAGACTGGAAACAAGATTTAATGATCCCTGGCTGGAGTCAAGATTGCCAGGAGAAATATCAGTAACCTCAGATATGCAGATGACACCACGCTCATGGCAGAAAGTGAAGAGGACCTAAAGAGCCTCTTGATGAAAGTCAAAGAGGAGAGTGAAAAACCTGGCTTAAAACTCAACATTCAGAAAACTAAGATCATGGCATCTGGTCCCATCACTTCTTTGCAAATAGATGGGGAAACAATGGAAGCAGTGACAGACTTTATTTTTGCAGGCTCCAAAATCACTGCAGACAGTGACTGCAGCCATGAAATTAAAAGACACTTGCTCTTTGGGTGAAAAGCAAGGATAAACCTAGACAGCATATTAAAAAGCAGAGACATCACTTTGCCAAGAAAGGTCTGTATAGTCAAGGCTATGGTTTTTCCAGTGGTCATGTATGGATGTGAGAGTTGGATCATAAAGAAGGTTGAGTGCCAAAGAATTGATGCTTTTGAGCTGTGGTGTTGGAGAATACTCTTGAGAGTCCCTATCAGCAAGATCAAACCAGTCAATCCTAAAGGAAATCAACCCCAAATATTCATTGGAAGGACTGATGCTGAAGCTGAAACTACTACTTTGGCCACCTGATGTGAATAACTGACTCATTGGAAAAGACCCTGACGCTGGGAAAGATTGAGGGCAGGAGGAGAAGGGGACAACAGAGGATGAGATGGTTGGATGGCATCACTGACTCAAGGGACGTGAGTTTGAGCAAGCTCCAGGAGTTGGTGATGGACAGGGAGGCCTGGAGTGCTGAGGTCCATGGCGTCGCAGAGTTGGGCACAGCTGAGTGACTGAACTGACCAGCTCTGGATTTTATAAAGTGCCTCTGAGACTGGGAAGCATGAATGAGCAGGGCTGCAGGCATCCTGGAGAGTGATTCGCGGTGTCCCAGAGACTTGTGCGTCTGTGCACCCTGAGCCTCGCGGGCGCTCTCCTCTGCACGGCGCCCACGGAGGCTCTCACACACCATCCCGCTTGCTCTACAGATTAATCTGCAGCACTCCTGCTCATCCTGCGACATTTCCTAACTCCATTTCTCTCCTTTTTAATTTCTCTCCTCCAATACCCTTTTTTCCTTCCTCACATTCCACTGATGACCTCACTTCTTACTGAACCGAGAAAACTGAAGCAAACAGGAAATATTTCCATGCACGCCTATCGTCGAATCTATCACCCGATCCCATGTCTTCCTTCCTTCTGATCCTGACTCTGCCCACCTCTTTCACCTCCTCCAGAACCTGGATTGTCCCCTTTCTCTTCTGCGTCACCGGCGTTTCCCCTCCCTGTTGGGTCATTCACGTGAGCAAGCTGTCGAAGCCCACATGCAGGTCGTATAGGAGGACTTCCTACAAGAAGGAGAGGAAGACCAAGGAGGAGAGAGAGAGGAGAAAGGAGGGAAAAAAAGAAAACTTCCCTCTTTCATACATTCCCCTCTGTACTTTTCTCCACTTTTATCCTCTCCTCTAGAGCAAATTTTCTCCAAAGCACTGGCGATAATTCTCAACCTTCCTCTTGACTGGGCTCTTCAGCCTTCTGACCCAGTGATGGTTTCCTGCTTCTTGAGCCCTGTCTACATTGCCCAGGGGCAGATTCCTCGTGCTGGTTCTTCTTATTCACGGCCTGTCCTTCTCGCTTCCCCTCGCTGGCTCCTGATGGCCTTTCCAGACTCCGTGCGTTTGTGGCCCTGTTATCTTTTCAGGCTATGCTCACTCCCTAGGGAATCCTGGCTTTACAGATCGCACACACCAAGATGCCTTCCCAAGTCTCTCTCCAGCACAGACCTTGATCCCAAACTCCAGGAGCCGGCTACCTACTTGACAGCTCCGCTTGGATGTCTAATAAGCATGTCAGATGTAAAATGCTCAAAGCCAGATTATTGCTCTACCCCTGAAACCTGTTCCCCTCTGTCTTCTTCCTCTCGGTAAACGGTGACCTGCCCTTCCAGCTGCTCAAGTCAGAACTCTCAGGGTCATCCTTGATGCTTTTCCTCCTTCTCAAGCCCCAGATCCAAGTCACTTGCAAATCGTATTTGCTCCACCTTCTAAATGTGCCATGGCATCTCCACCCCTTACCCTTACCCCCACCCGACCTGGGCACCACCGTCTCCTCCCAGGACCCCTGTGATGGCTTTCTAACTGGACCCCGCCTTACCCTCACTCCACCCCAGTCTGTTCTCCACCCAGCTGCTGGGGTGTCTTCCTAAGGTCAGTGAGACCTTGCTGCTCTTTTCCTCTAAGCCCACCCCACTCACTCAGACTGGAAGCTGGCAGGGATTTTGGAGCCCCCCAAAATAAAGTCTGCCACTGTTTCCACTGTTTCCTCATCTATTTCCCATGAAGTGATGGGACCAGATGCCATGATCTTCATTTTCTGAATGTTGAGCTTTAAGCCAACTTTTTCCACTCTCCTGTTTCATTTTCATCAAGAGGCTCTTTAGGTCCTCTTCACTTTCTGCCATAAGGGTGGTGTCATCTGCATATCTGAGGTTATTGACATTTCTCCCGGCAATGTTGATTCCAGCTTGTGCTTCTTCCAGCCCAGCGTTTCTCATGATGTACTCTGCATAGAAGTTAAATAAGCAGGGTGACATACAGCCTTGACGTACTCCTTTCCTGATTTGGAACCAATCTGTTGTTCCATGTGCACTTCTAACTGTTGCTTCCTGAACTGGATACAGGTTTCTCAAGAGGCAGGTCAGGTGGTCTGGTATTTCCATCTCTTTCAGAATTTTCCACAGTTTATTGTGATCCACATAGTCAAAGGCTTTGGCATAGTCAATAAAGCAGAAATAGATGTTTTTCTGGAACTCTCTTGCTTTTTCCATGATCCAGCAGATGTTGGCAATTTGATCTCTGGTTCCTCTGCCTTTTCTAAAACCAGCTTGAACATCTGGAAGTTCATGGTTCACATATTGCTGAAGCCTGGCTTGGAGAATTTTGAGCATTACTTTACTAGCATATGAGATGAGTGCAATTGTGCGGTTGTTTGAGCATTCTTTTACATTGCCTTTCTTTGGGATTGGAATGAAAACTGACCTTTTCCAGCCCTGTGGCCACTGCTGAGTTTTCCAAATTTGCTGGCATATTGAGTGCAGCGCTTTCACAGCATCACCTTCCAGGATTTGAAATTGTCTATTATTACCTCCTACAAAAAGAAAGGGAAGGATTCTGTCTATTTTCGTTCATGCCAGATGCCCAGAACCTACTAGTATGGAGCATAGAGTAGACACCTGGTGACTACACATTGAATAAAGGAATAAACAGGCAAACAGACTGAGAACTAGAAGATTTTCATCCCAGACTTTTTCATAAGAACAAAAAACTTGAAACAACCTCACTGCCCTTCAGTGAAAGAACGGACCAGTAAATTGCAGTCTAAGCAAAAAAAATATATATATATATATATATTCAGATGCTCCAAGGAATAAAAGATATAATAGAAAGATCTGTATATCAAATGGATAGATCTTAAAGAGAAACTGTTAGGGTGGAAAAGCAAGAAGCAGAGTGAGACACAATGTGATAATGTATGAATCCTGGGATTGGGAATGGAGGATAGAAGAGAAACTTTTTAAGAAAAACAAACAAATCATAAAATTCAATAAGATAGAATAAGGGCTCTTCCTTAGACCAGTGATGATAGTGCGTTATAAACTGAGGATTTTGTTCAGTTCAGTTGTATGAGAGAAAAAAAAATACAGAATTGTCCCTGGGCAGTATTTGCTTACCTGGGAGTATAGGGCCATATTCCTCAGGGCTGCAGGTAAGACCAGTGGGACCTGATCAGATCAGGGAAGGTTTTGTAGAAGCAAAATCTTCATGTCCTCTGAAGGATGGAAATGAGATAAACAGAAGTAAGAGGGCTTGCAGGAGGACAGAAAGATATGACCAAAATCCCAGAAGGAGGATAGCTGGCGTTACAGGGACAGAACCTGACAACTTCAGCAGGTGGTTCACAAGGTTGGGGGAGTGTTAGAACCGAAAAGAGAAAATTAAAAATATCCACTAAGATCAGATGGTAGAATGTGTTGGATAAAGTTCAGGAATTTAGACTCAATTCTTATACTGATAATATTAATAATTTCTGACATTTACAGATACTTAGTATATGTCAATGGAGAAGGCAATGGCACCCACTCCAGTCCTCTTGCCTGGAAAATCCCATGGACGGAGGAGCCTGGTGGGCTGCAGTCCATGGGGTCGCTAAGAGTCAGACACAACTGAGCAACTTCCCTTTCACTTTGCACTTTCATGCATTGGAGAAGGAAATGGCAACCCACTCCAGTGTTCTTGCCTGGAGAATCCCAGGGACGGGGGAGCCTGGTGGGCTGCCATCCATTGGGTCGCACAGAGTCGGACACGACTGAAGCGACTTAGCAACAGCAGCAGCAGCAGCAGTATATGTCAAAACCTTTTCGAAGATGCCTTATGTTTCATTTCACTTAATTTTCACAGCAACTCTGTAGCATATGTGTGTATTTTCAGTGGCTCAGTCGTGTCTGACTCTCTGTGACCCCATGGACTGTAGCCCACCAGGCTCCTCTGTCCATGGGATTTTTCGGGCAAGGGTACAGGAGTGGGTTGCCATGCCCTTCTCCAGGGGAGTGCGTCTCCTGCACTGGCAGGTGGGTTCTTTACCACTGTGCCGCCTGGGAAGCCCCTCTATAGTATAGGCTGTAATGTCACCTTTATGCTGATGATGAGAGAAATAAGACAAAGAAAGGTCAGGTAACGTGCCCAGGGTCACACAACTGTGCAAGCCAGGCTTTGAATGCATGTAGTCTGATTCCAGACCTCTCACTTAAAAACAGTGGTTTTTGTTGGAATATAGTTGATATACAATGTTGTGTTAGCTTCAGATGTCCAGCAAAGTGCCTCAGTTATACATACACACACATCTGCTCTTTTTCAGATTCTTTTCCCATATACAGAATGTTGAGTAGAGTCCCCTTAGTCAAGCTACACAGTGGGTTCTTACTAGTTACCTACTTTATAGATAGTAGTGTGTATATTGGCGATGGCACCCCACTCCAGTCCTCTTGCCTTGAAAAAATATCACTGTTTTCAAATGTCTCTCCATAACCCAAAGATAGAATATTTACCCTTAGAAAGACAGATTCCCTTTTCAAGTTAGTCATCTTTTATCTGAAAAAGGAAGCACTTTACTGGTCATCTAATTGGCAGATGTAACAAGAATTACCAGAGATAACCTGTCCCTGGGATCCCCAACCATATAAAAATGTAGGGTCGGTGTTGTGTTTGTTTGATAATGAGTGTGTTATCTTCAAAGTTTGAGAAGTCAGCATGAGTAGACACTTTTAACTGGAAGGTCAAAGGTACAGATATCAAGAAAACACATCTCCAGTCAGGGGTTGCCCAAGATGTGGCAGTTTTTTTGAATACATATGTTCATGTGAAAGAGATTTTTTGTCTTAAGTTATTTGAGTCCCTTAGACACCGTTTTACTCGTAAAATGTAAGCGCACTGCTGTCAGAATGACTGTGACATCTGATACGATGTAGACACTTATTGTCTGTTTCTTAATGCAGGGACGCCTCTGAAACGTGTCTTTTAGAAAGTTGTGCTTAAACAATATATTAGTAAAGCTGCTGCTGCTGCTAAGTCGCTTCAGTCGTGTCCGACTCTGTGCGACCCCATAGATGGCAGCCCACCAGGCTCCCCCGTCCCTGGGATTCTCCAGGCCAAGAACACTGGAGTGGGTTGCCATTTCCTTCTCCAATGCATGAAAGTGAAAAGTGAAAGTGAAGTCGCTCAGTTGGGTCTGACTCTTTTAGACCCCATGGACTGTAGCCTGCCAGGCTCCTCAATCCATGGAATATTCCAGGCAAGAGTACTGAAGTGGGTTGCCATTTCCTTCTCCAGGGTATCTCCCCAACTCAGGGACTGAACCCAGGTCTCCCACATTGCAGGCAGATTCTTTACCATCTGAGCCACCAGGGAAGCCCAGTAGTGCTAAGAAGAAGAAACCTAAGCCCAGTAAATGGGGAGAAGCCGAGACAGGGATGGGGTTCTCACTGTGGACTGGTGGCAGGGGAGGGTTCCCTGCTAGAGGACCTCTGAGCAGAGACCAGAGGAAGCAAGGGTGTGAGCAGGACGGGCAGAGGCCCGAGAACCGGGAGTGCCCTAGACTCGTCTAAGGGTGAGCTAGGAGGCCCTGGGGGCTGGGGCAGGGGAGGGGAGCGAGCGGGCGGGGAAGGGGCCACAGGTCATGGGGGGCCTGGCAGGCTGGGGCGGGGACTTGTGCCCCCGGGAGGTAGAGAGCCAGCACAGGCTGTGCAGAGGTGAGCCACACCGTTTGGCTTTAGCTTCTGAAGGATCCCCAGGCTTCTGAGTGGAAACTGGGAGCCAGTGGGGAGACTCTGGGCTCGGCCGATGGCTTGAGCACAGGTCGGGGGGCTGAGGCTCTGGGGGTGCAGCGAAGTCACAGTCTGTGTGCATTTCAAACGGAGAGCAGACCGCCTTCTCTGAACCCCTCCCTCAAACCGGGTCGGGTCCCCTTGTCATATTTTCTCATCGAGTCATCGAGCGGGCATTCATTCCGTTAGTATTTCCGTATTCTCTGTGTGATTATGTAGAGGACAACATTTGGAACTCTTCACGTAGGCTTTCTGCCTCAGGGAGAGTGCACCTCTGAAGAAAAAGCAGTCTTCTCTTGGACTTTGAGATTTACTTGTTTGTTCATTTTCTTCCTTTTTTGTTTTAAACTGAGGTATACTCGATAGACAATGTTATGTTAGTTTCAGGTGTATAGCACAGTGATCCAGCTATACCACACATGTGTCTGTATGAAGGCGGAAGCGCAGCACGCTCCATCTTGAAAGCAGGACTCCATCCGGGGCCGGACTGTGGACTTTGAGCTCTATGCCCAGTATCTATGGAAACGACACACCAACTGGAAAACTAGACCCCCTGGATGGAAGAGCCCCAGGGCTTGTACCTAGACTCTCTGTGGCCTAAAAGAATACCCTAATTATCTGTGTAACCAATAGACTCATACATTCTATTATGCTTATTGGGGCATGACCACAGGCCTATTGATAATTGTCCACTGTTAATTACCTAGGCTTAAGGCATATGAATCATGAATCACCGGTTAACTTTGATTGTATCTTTCTTTTCCTTTGTCTAGACTAGTTTCGGGGAATTTAAGGACGTGGGTTTGGGCACAAATACTTAGGGTATATAAGGTTTTCACTAAAACAGGTCGGGGTCCTTGGCTAAGAAGAGACTCTGCCTTGGGCCTAGCAAAGGCAATAGGTTTGGAAGAATAGCAAGGCCTCCTGCCTTCCAAATAAGCTGGGACTGCCCAGGGTAGCAAGCATGTGTGTGAGGAGAGAAGGGGGAGGCTTGATGGGCTAGGTGGGCCTCCTAGACCAGGCTGGTGCCCATTTCCTGCTGAGCCAAGACCTGGGGCAAGGGAGGGGGCAGACTCTGCATTAGGAAACTTGCCCTGGGGCAAGATCATGAGGCCCCTTGGCCTCACCCCGGCCCTTTGGCCTCACCACCGCCCTTTGGCCTCACCACAGCCTGGCTGGGCCTGGGAGCAGCCCGGGACCCTCTGTGTCTACAATGCGATGGGGATGTTCTATATCTGTCTAACATGGAAGCCACTAGCCACGTGTGGCTCTTGAGCCCTTGAAATGTGGCCAGTGTGACTGAGGAACTGAATTCCTGATTTTTAAAAGATTTTAATTAAATTTGTCAATCTCTTAACCTTTTGATTTTATGTTTTAGTATAGTTGATTAACAATGTTGTGTTAATTTCAGGTGGGTAGCAAAGTGATTCAGTTATACATGAACATGTATCTCTTCTCTCTCAAATTCTTTTCCTGTTTAGGTTGTTACATAATGTTGAGCAGAGTTCCCTGTGCTATCCAGTTGGTCCTCATTGGTTATCCATTTTTAATACAGCAGTGTGTGTATGTCAGTTCCAAACTCCCTGACTATCCTTTCCCCCGATGCTTCGCCCCCACTGGTAACCATAAGGTCTTTCTCTAAGTCTATGAACCTGTTTCTGTTTTTTAATTAAACTGTATCTTTTTGAAAGAAAATTCGACATGTCAGTGATATCAAACAATATTTGCTTCCCCTGTCTGACTTCATTCAGTATGACAATCTCTAGGTCCATGCATGTTGCTGCAAATGACACTATTTCACTATTTTTGATGCCTGAGTAGTATTCCATTGTGTATATGCACCACACCTTCCTTATTCGTTCATCTGTCAATGACATTTAGGTTGCTTCCTTGTAGCGGCTATTGTAAACAGTACTGCAGCGAATGTCGGGGTCCATGTAGCCTTTGGAATCACGTTTTTCTGCAGATACATGCCCAGGAGTGAGATTATAGGATCGTCCGGTAACTCTACTTTTAGGTTTTTTTTTTAAGGAAGCTCCATAGCAGTTGTGCTGCGATTCATGGGGTCTCAAAGAGTCCGACACGACTGAGCAACTGAACTGAACTGAGCTGATAGCGGTTGTACCATTTACATTCCCACCCAGTGTTGGAGGGCTTCCTTCTCTCCACCCCCTCTCCAGCATTTATTGTTTGTAGATTGTTTTGATGGTGGTCATTCTGACCCACGTGAGGTGACTGAAACAGGAAGAAATGGGAAATACGAGCAGGCCAACCACAAGTACCGAAGTTGAAACTGAGATTAAAAAATCCCAACAAAAGTCCAGGATCAAATGACTTCACAGGCAAATCCTAGGAAACATTTAGAGAACAGTTAACACCCCTCCTTCTGAAGCTGTTCATTAACTTGCAGAGGAAGGAACACTCTCAAACCCATTCAATGAGGACACCATCACCGTGATACCAAAACCAGTATCAGGACAATATCCCTGATGAACACAGACACAAAAGCCCTCAGGATCCTGGCAAATCTGCGTCAAACAACACATTAAAAGGATCAACTCATTTGAATTGAAACGTGTGGTCACTGGCCACTGCACTGGGTAGAGCGGCCCCAGATGGGACGGAGAAGTAGGAGATTTAGGCAGCTCCACCGTCCCCTGGGGCCCCATATCGCCCATATGGGAACTGTGGGTGGTCCCTCTGTGCCCAAGAAGTTCCTGGAGGACACTGACAGCTGAGCCCAGAGAAGCCCGTGGTCAGGAACGTGAGGCCCGGATGGGATAAATGTTTCTCCATAGAAACCAGTGTGGAAAGATGATGGCTGAGACAAGATGCCTATAGTCACCAGCATCTCTAACCCCAGTGTGACCTCCCTTCCCTCCATGTGTGTGTCTTAGAAATAATCACAGAGGAAAACAGGAGACCTACCTGCAGGAAATTAAGAGGCCTGGCCAGAGGAGGTCTCAATACAAAACCAAAGTGAAATATGAAGGCTATGAAGAGACGTATCTTGCACACTTCAGTTTGTAACTATAGCTCGGATGGTCTGCCTGCAATGCAGGACACCTGGGTTCAATCCCTGGGTCAGGAAGACCCCCTGGAGAAGGAAATGGCAACCCACTCCGTTACTCTTGCCTGGAAAATCCCATGGACAGAGGAGCGTGGTAGTCACAAAGACTCGGATACGACTGAGCGACTTCACTTTCTTTCTTTTCAGCTTGCAAACTGAATATAATTATAACAGATACATAGCTAGAGCTCTTTCTGTATATCTATGTGCTACATAATTAATAACTGTCTGCTCAACCAAATGGTAAGCTCCATCAGAGCAGGTGTATGGGTAAAACAATGTTTTCAACTATTAGTCAAAGGAAATAGGAGCTTCCGTGGTAGCTCAGCTGGTAAAGAATCTGCCTGCAATGCAGGAGACCCTGGTTTGATTCCTGGGTCAGGAAAATCCCCCTGGAGAAGGGATAGGCTACCCACTCCAATGTTTTCGGGCTTCCCTGGTGACTCAAAAGTAAAGAATCCGCCTACCATGTGGCAGACCTAGATTTGATCCCTGGGTTGGGAAGATCCCCTGGAGGAGGGCATGGCAACCCACTCCAGTATTCTTGGCTGGAGAATCCCCATGGACAGAGGAGCTACAGTCCATGGGGTCGCAAAGACTGAGTGATTGAGCACAGCACAGCAAAAGGAAATAGCACAGAAATGTGAAGAATGTGAAGAATCTGAGCTTTGTGTTTTTCACATACAAGGTTCAGTAGTGGGCAGTTGCTGACGTTGGCTCGGTGACGTCAGGGATGGTGTCACTGTTATCTTCCCTCACGGGTACCACTGTTGCAGTCATCATACTTGCATTCAAGGCAGAAAGAAAGGAAAGGTGTGGCTCAAGCTGTATCAGTCCTGTCTCCCCTTATCAGGAAAGTCACAGCTTTTCCAGAACTCCTCCAGCAGACGTTCCTTAATAGCTGATTGGCTAGACCTACCTCATGCCACCTTGCTATAGAGGGAGGCTGGGGCGGGAGATGGGGAGAGAATTGTTTCCTCAGAGACCAACAGGGATACATCAGAAGCGACTGGTTACCTTGCTGCCCTGAACAAAAGCTAGCGTGATGTCAGCAGGGAAGAAAGGAGTCACTAAAAGTGTGAGTGAACCAGGATACCAACTGGGCATCTATGTCCAGTACTCAGCACTACGCACACCTTGAAAGTGAATTCAGTTCTAAAACGGGATTTAAGGTGGAAGTTGCATATAGTTAAAACCACCCGGGAGAAATATCAATAACCTCAGATAGGCAGATGACACCACCCTTATGGCAGAAAGTGAAGAGCAACTAAAGAGACTCTTGATGAAAGTGAAAGAGAGTGAAAAAGTTGGCTTAAAGCTTAACATTCAGAAAACTAAAATCATGGCATCTGGTCCCATCACTTCATGGCAGATAGATGGGGAAACAGTGGAAACAGAGGCTGACTTTGTTTTTTTGGGCTCCAAAATCACTGCAGATGGTGATCACAGCCATGAAATTAAAAGACACTTACTCCTTGGACAAAAAGTTATGGCCAACCTAGACAGCATATTAAAAAGCAGAGACATTACTTTGCCAACAAAGGTCTGTCTAGTCAAGGCTATGGTTTTGCCGGTGGACGTGTATGGATGTGAGAGTTGGACTGTGCAGAAAGCTGAGCACCGAAGAATTGATGCTTTTGAACTGTGGTGTTGGAGAAGACTCTTGAGAGTCCCTTGGACTGCAAGGAGATCCAGCCAGTTCATCCTAAAGGAGATCAGTCCTGAATACTCATTGGAAGGACTGATGCTGAAGCTGAAACTCCGGTACTTTGGCCACCTGATGCGAAGGGCTGACTCATTTGAAAAGACCCTGATGCTGGGAAAGATTGAGGGCAGGAGGAGAAGGGGACAACAGAGGATGAGATGGTTGGATGGCATCAACGACCCAATGGACATGAGTTTGGGTGGACTCTGGGAGTTGGTGATGGACAGGGAGGCCTGGCGTGCTGCAGTTCATGGGGTCGCAGAGAGTCGGACACAACTGAGCGACTGAACTGAAAACCACCCTGGAGCACGTCCTTACGAGTCTGCTGTGTTGGAGACCAATGTGCCATCTCTATAGAAGCCCACGCTGTCATTTTTGCCCCAACATTGGAAAAGATCACTGTTACAGCAGATGAGCTGACTCGTTTGAACTGGGGATTTGAAGAGTTGGATCTTTGAATAATAGATCACATGTAGTACAGCAAGGTACTTTTACTGTGAGAGGCACAGGGAACCCCTCATCCCAAGCTCATTAAATAAACTGATGGGTAGAAACATCCTCACTGTTTAAACAGTCACCCACACTCTATAAAGGCTATGGTGTAGAGAAGTAGTTAGGAGCCTGACCTCTGCAGCCAGACCGCCCGGGTTGGAAGGCCTGCTCCATCACTGACTAGTTGCTACTGTGACCTTGGGCAAATTATTTACTCTCTATCTGGCTCAGTTTCCCAGCTGTGAAATGGGGATAATAGTGGCAACAACCTTGAAGAGGTTGTGGTGAGACTTCAATAAGTTAATACAGATAAAGCCTGTGAATGGTCAGCCCAGGATAAGTGCAGTTGAAGAGTTAGCTATTAGGACTGTTGTTACTCCATAGATGTACTAACTCCTGTTAAATGCATGTAGGAGCTACTCCCAGGCAAAAGACGTTCAATGTGTATTTGTTGAATTGATAGATAAATTCTAATATTTAGAGTATTTATATGTCAGATGAAATATTCAAACAGCAGTCATCTCTAACACAGTCACCTTGGGACCTTTGGTACTTTTGAACCTTAATCACCTGGTCTTCGGTGAAGAAATTCAGGGAAACACCCCAGTGGGAGGAAGAGCTTCCTGCGACGAAAGCAGAAGTGTTCGTTGCTCAGTCCCGTCCGACTCTTTGCAACCCCATGGACTGTAGCCCAGCAGGCCTCTCTGTCCACGGAACTCTCGAGGCAAAAATATTGGAGTGGGTTGCCATGCCCTTCTCCAGAGGATCTTCCCAACTCAGAGATCAAACCCAGGTCCCCTGAATGACAGGCCGATTCTTCACTGTCTGAGTCCCCAGGGAAGCCCTTCCCGTGATGGGAGATATTGAAAAGAAAACTGAATCCAGTCCTTGGTAACGCAAGTATTCATCCCAGGATGGTCTGAGTGAGTATTCAGGGATCTGAGTCATTTAACCCCTTCATGCCTTCACCAAATGAGAGTTGGCCTAAGTGTTTTGCAGTGGGTCCTTGAGATGTTAATTCCTGTCCTTAAATAAACTTGGGAAATCTAAGGTCAAGTTAAATAGATTCCTGCTGCCTTTTTTCTCCTTGTGGCATTTCTCAGAACCTTTGAAGCTCATTTGTGTTGCAATTCTGAAGGATGATGTAGAATATGTAGTATTTTCCAGCATTTCTCAGACATTTTGGAGCTCATTTGTGTTGTAATTCTGCAGGAATACGTAGAATGACATATTTTCCAAAGTCGTTTGAGGACAGAATCTCTTTTATTCCCTTGTTGGGGGGTACCTGCATATCGGGGGCATATTGCTCTCTAAATGCTGGATGCCTCTGAGGTTCTGCCCACCCATATCTTATGGAAGTCGGAGGTTGCTTTTAACTATGTAGTTATGTACATTAAACTATATAATTGAATCTCTGACTTGTGATTGGTAATGTTGTACCACACGTTCAGGGAAACAAACTCACTCGGAAGGACAATGTAGGTGGTGGGGTGCAGTTCATTACACCGGCGGGCCCAAGGCAGAGTCTCCTCTTAGCCAAGGACCCCAACCAGTTTTTGTGAAAACCTTATTACCCTAACTGTACGTACCCAAACCCACCTCCCCAAATTCCCTGAAACTAGTCTAGACAAGGTAAAAGAGAGATACGATCAAACTTAACCCATGATTCACGTGTCATAAGACTAGATAGTTAAACAGTGGACATTTATCAATAGGCCTGTGGTCGTATCCCGATAAACATAATGGAACTTACCACTTTGTTCTGTTACAGAGATAATTAACATATTCTTTTAGACAGCGGAGAGTCCAAGTCCAAGTCCTGAGGCTTTTTTCTCGGGGGTCTGGTTTTTCCATTGGTATGCCGCTTCTATAGGCATCGGGTGCAAAGTTCAGAGTCCATTGGGAGGGTGACCACCGCGTGTAGCCCAATGTTCGCAGCCTGGCCTAAGATGAAGTCCAGCTCTGTCTGTTTCCTCCTTCAGTAAATGTCCACAACAGGCTGGGTTCTCACCTTGGCCTGTAGTTGGAATCACCTGGGGAGATTTAAAAAGTACTGCGCCTCAGGCTACATCCTGGGGATTCTAATCCACTTGGGCATTACGTTCAGCAGCTAAAACTCCCCGAGTGATTCTAGTGTGCAGCCATGGTTGAGAACTGCTGGGCTAGGAGAAGTTTCCCCAGCGGGGATAGGTGATAGCCATGGTTAGAAACGCAAAGGCCCATAAAGTTCAGACGGGAAAAGAAGAACTAAAGAAAGAGATGCGGTGAGGATGATGATTAAGGTCCTGGAGAGCCTGGGGGAAAGTCGTGTGACAGCAGAGACGGCTGAAAGGTGACGAAGGATCGTGTGACCGTCGTGGGTGGGAGCTACGTACATATGTGTCCCTAGGACTGCCACCAGGGGCGCTCACACACTCCTAAAGACCATGCACAAACACACAGATAAAAATCTCAGAAACCAAAGCAAGTAGCTTGGCTTGAATTGATGAGAGCAGACCACGTTAGCCAGAATATCACCAACTTCAAGATCAAGGTCACACTCAGGAGACTTGCCCTAGGTGGAACTCCAAGTCTTAAAAAAAAAAAGCCGTCTTCGGACTGCAGACGAAGTGACCGTTTCATGAGAGGTCCTGTTTGCAGTTTCTATCCGTTGAAGCCAGTGAGCCCCGAGTTTCCTCCCACTGCAGTGAGATGTGTGGGCCAGGAAACCCTCTCATGGTTTTTGGAGGTGCTGCCTGCTGGGTTCCCCTGGATCTGGAAGGAAGGAAGAAGAAGCCAGGGGCGAGGGGACTAGGGACGCTCTCGAGGGATGCGCAGCTATGCGACGAGCCAAGCAGGAGGCAACCGACCACCCAAACTGCGGCCAGGGAACAAGGGCAGGTCAGCCCTGCCAGACTCGCTTTGCTGAGAGTGGGTGCGTCTGGTGGGGACGTCACAGCCCCACGTGCTTCCAAGCCAAGGCGGGCAGACCAAGCAGCTGCGCCAGCTGCCCTACACCGACCCCGCCGGCGAGCGTGGCAGACATCACTAATCAATCACAGCACGACTTCACGATGAGCTTGGGCACAGCCTCAGGGCGCTTCACAACACGGTGAAGGGCGCTGCCCAACAGCTGCCGCCAGGTAATCAGGGGCAGCACTGGGTTCCCAGCCCAGGCCTGGGCTTTGCTCTGCTTGGAGCGATGGGGGCGGCAGCACTGTGCTGGCGGCAAGGTCCTGCTTATCCATCACTCTGACATTTGAAAAGACTGAAAAGGCGGAAGTCTGTGCCTAGCTCTGTGGTGAGGCACTGGGGATACAACGGCGAATAAAACAGTCATGGCCCCTACACGGTAAGAAAGTAAATCTCAGCGTACACATACAAATTTCTAGTGAATGCTACTGGAGGTTTGGAAGGCTAACAGTTAACACACTGCCCTTCATCACTACCTTCCTTCTCCCCTTGGTTTAGAAATTTTAGGAGGTACAGAAGGAAATGTAGATAAAAATACCATCTTCATTGCTCAGAAGCTGTGACAGAAGTATGGAGAGCCAACTGGGCTTGTTTATGCCCTGAATTGCACTTATCACCCCTCTTCCCAAAACCTCAGGCCACGAGGGCTAAGCCTGTCCCGTCAGGCCTACCTTGGAGGTGTAGAGGTCTAGACCAGCCACCTCTGCAGGTGGAGGGACTAGCCAACCAGGTCGTCCTTCTCCCAAACCCACCAATCAGAGGAGTTGTTGCTCCCTTGGCAGGGACGGGGCAGGAAGTTGGGAGTGTTCCCCTAATAGTGGTCCCCTTACTTGGAAACCTGAGCCAGGTGGAATAATTGATTCCCCCCTGCCTCACATACAGACAAGGGCTACCACAGGAAGAGTAAAGGAATCAATGAGTACAGGAGGATTACTCAGTTAGAATCTGGATACTAGGAAGGCTCTTTTGAGTGGGACACTAAAAACGAGCCCTCAAGCAGTTTGGATCCAGAACCCAAAATATTTACCTTCAGAGAATAGATCCTGCAGGGCTTAATGTTAAGGAGCTGGGTTTTCTCTTAAGAGTAAACACACATATTGAACAGTTTAGGCAGGAGATTGACAGATCAGTTTAGCATTTTCAAAAGCTTATTCTCCCAGCCATGAGAAGCGGAGGCAGATAAGAGACAGGGCTGACAGAATTAGTAAATAAAAATACAGGAAGCCCAGTTGAGTCTGAAATTCAAATTAGCAACAAATAAGTATGTACCAAATATCATATGGGACATGAGTGAGTCAGTTGTGTCCGACTCTTTGTTTCTCCAGGCCAGAAAACCAGAGTGGGGAGCCTTTCCCTTCTCCAGGGGATCTTCCCAACCCAGGGACGGAACCCAGGTCTCCCGCATTGCAGGCAGATTCTTTACTGTCTGAACCAGTAGGGAAACCCAAGAATACTGGAATAGGTAGCCTATCCATTCTCCAGCGGATCTTACTTCTACTTAAAAAAAATTATTGTTTCTCTGAAATCAGTGCTTATCTGTTGGCCCACATTTAACTGAGCGTTGAGCACGTTATAGTGATGGGATGGATACCCATCCTGTTGTGGAGGTGGACTCCTGGTGACGGGCTGATGCGGTGAATGAGGGCTGTGGTCTGGGGTCAGGGCTGACTTGGTGTCAGTACAGTCGATGTCTCAGAGTGGGAAGAACGATAGCTTTGACGTTCCAGTCTGCTATTCACGTAAAGCTGCACTCCTTCTGTAGCCACGCTTGTTATAACATGTACCTCTTTTAAAAACTGATTTCAGTATAATCTCGTATGGGAGCTGAGGCCCAGGGAAAGGCCCCTGAGCACTGCCAAATGAAAGTGACATAGACGCTGTTCAGTCCAACCATCATTGTACCTGGATAACACAGCACATCACTACTGCTGCTAAGGAAATGATAATAAAAGCCTCAAAACTCAGAAGACAATGGAATTAGTCTGCAGACAAGAGGGTTACTGTGTTCTGGTCTGTGACTCTGGACAAGTCCCTTAATGATTCCTTTATTATGTAAGTTGTGATGTAAATATAGCTTGTCTTATTACCTGGCTGTTATGAATGTTGTGTGAATTACAAATATGAACAATATTTGAATAATATTCAGATTCTGTTACGGACAGAAGGTTTGTATCCTATGAAAATTTGTATGTTGAGGCCTTAACCCCCAGTGTGATGGTATTTGGAGAGGAGGCCTTTGAGAAGTAATTAGAGTTAGATTAAGTCATGAGGATGGGACCCCATGATGAGATTGGCGGCCTCAGAAGCAGAGGATGCTGGCTCTGTGTCTCTGTCTGTCTCCCTTCACACGTGCACGCTGGAAAGGCCGTGTGAGGACTCCCTGGGCGGCTTGCCAGCCAGGAAGCATCTCACCAGGGCCCGACCCTGCTGCCCCCCGACCTCCGCTGGCCTTCCAGCCTGCAGAACTGTGAGAAACACATTTCTGTTGTGTAAGTCACCCAGTCTTTGTCACCCATGTCTTTCTGTGCTGATTAAAACAGGTACTATTAATTTTACAAAAGTAATTCGGTATCAGTGAGCAAGAAATTAGCCGCGAAGCAAAATCTCCTGCTATTTTCAGCCTGCCAGTGGATGTGCTAACTCTGTCTGCCAGGGCGCCTCTCCCCTGCGGTCTTGGGTCTCGGGTTTCAGGGTGAAATGTACGTGTGTATTTCTTGCCTTCTCCTTTTCCCAAACACACACATTAAGGGCCGCTTTGAAAAGGAGACGTCACAAAGGACACAAGTGTGTGAGGAAGGGGAAAGGGAGCTTGGTTGCTAGGAAACCAGGGAACCAGTTTAGTTCAACAGCCGCTGGGCGTTTAGGGGCTGTGTGGATTGTGCTGACTGTGTGCACGTGAGCACGGGGCCAGGGAGGGGGCACTTCTCTTTTAGCACAAACTAGAAGAGGGGCGTGCTTCCCAGGTGGCCGTAGTGGTGAAGAACCCTCCTGCCAGCGCTGGAGACATAAGGGACACGGGTTTCACCCCTGGGTCGGAAAGACCCCCTGGAGGAGGGCATGGCGACCCACTCCAGTATCTTGCCTGGAGAATCTCCATGGACAGAGGAGCCTGGTGGGCTGCAGTCTGTGGGGTCACAAAGAGTCGGACATGACTGAGTGACTCAGCATGCATGCACACGAAACCCGGGGCATCCGGCGCTCCCGTCAGAAATCAGGTATGAAAACATGCTGGACAATGGAAGGCTTCCCGTGACTAGAGACAGCAATCCAGTTCCAATAACGGGAATTCATTCGATAACTGGGAGGTCCAGGGGTGGATCTTGCTTCAGGCAGGGCTGGACCCAGTCACTGGAGTGATGTCATTAGCCCACTCTCTCTACCTCTCTGTGCAGTGGGCTCATTCTCGTTCGATTTTTCTGTCCCTAAGGGGGCTCTCTGCTGTTGGTAGGGAAGGGGCAGTCTGGTTTCGGGGAAGTCCAGGTTCCTCTGTTTCAGGGAGCTACCTTCAGCAGAGAAAGATCTTCTCTTTCCTATGATCCATGTGTGAAATCCCATGCAAGGAATCCGGTTAGCTCTGCTTCAATCAGAGGCTCTCCCACTTGACTGATGCCTATGGCCAGAGGAGCAGAGTATTCTGCTTTGCAGCCCCACCCGCGCTGTACAGAATAGAGAGAGGCAGTTCCCCCAGAGAAATATGGGAATGTGACAAGAAGTTGAGGAAACGGAAGTAGGCAGATAAAGCTGATACCCACGACATTACTTGAAAAGACATCCACAAGTTTGCTGTGACTTTTATCCGTTTGGGAACTTTGGGAGGGAGGTCCCAGAGGGAAGGGATGTATGTACACATATAGCTGATTCACTTCATTGTACAGTAGAAGCTAACACAGCATTGTAAAGCAACTATGCTCTAATTATAAAAAGAGACACTCAAGCAGCCATGCAGAGGTCCTCGTGGCGAGCCACAGGCCTCCTACCAACAACCAGCAACATCTTACCACGTGTATAAATCAACAGCCTTAGAAATAAAACCTCAGCCCCGCTCAGACCTTCAGGCGACTGGACTCTGGCTGACATCCGGATAGCACTCCTGTGAGAAATCCTGAACCAGAATCCTTAAGCCACTTCCAAACTCCTGAAACTAGGAGAGGATAACTTTTGTTTGAAGCTACTAAGCTTTGGTGTAATTTGTTACATAGAAATAAACACAATGGTAAAAGTGGAAGTCACTCAGTTGTGTACGACTCTTTGCGACCTCATGGACTATACTGTCCATGGAATTCTCCAGGCCAGAACACTGGAGTGGGTAGCCTTTCCCTTCTCCAGGAGATCTTCCCAACCCAGGGATCAAACCCAGGTCTCCCGCATTGCAGGCGGATTCTTTCCCAGCTGAGCCACGAGCGAAGCCCTATAAACACAATACTACAAGATTAAAAAAAAAGTAGGTACAGAGACTGAGAAGTGGTGAACTATGATATTTATACAGCATAATACGAAATGGGCTTCCCAGGTGGTGCTAGTGGTCAGGAACCCACCTGCCAATGCAGCAGAGGCAAGAGACATGGGTTCCGTCCCTGCGTGGGGAAGATCCCTTAGGGGAGGTCATTGCAACCCGCTCCGGTATTCTTGCCTGGGAAATCCCATGGACAGAGGAGCCTGGTGGGCTACAGTCTGTGGGGTCGCAAAGAAGAGACTGAAGCGACTTAGCACACGCATGCATCCACACACACACAGTAACAAGAAAAAAGGAGGTACAGTTACATTCACTGCCTTAAGAATGTGGCTTTGATCTACGTTAAGAGGAAAAGCAGGTTGCAAAACAGTTGTAAATTTTATAATTGTAACAGCAAGCAAAATGTAGCATTTTTACAAAAAATGAATATTTAGAGAAATAACCCTATTGGCTTCTGCCCCAAATTGCTATCAGTGGCTCCCTTAAGGGCAGTTGCTACTGAATTCTTTTTTGTTGTCAACTCTGAAAGTAGGACATTTACATGAACATGTATTATTTGTATATTAAAACAAGATGAAATAAAAGATAAATATGAACATTTAAAAATGAATAGCTTTGTTGAGATGTAACCCACATATCATAAATGTATCCTTTTGAAGTATACAATTCAGTGTGTTCTTAGTATATTCAGAGTTGTACAAATATCACCACTATCTAATTTCAGCACAATTTTATCACCTCAAAAAGAAACTCTATAGCTGAGAGCAGTCACTACCCATTCTCCCTTCCCCCACAGCGTGTGGGAAACACTAATTCACTTCCTGTCCCTATATATTGCCTATTCTGGGTTATTTCCTACAAATGGGATCGATAATGCATGGCCTTTTCTGTCTGACTTCTTTCATTAGAATAATGTTTCCGAGGTTCGCCCACGTGGTGGCGTGGATCAGTATTTCTTTCCTTATTGCTGATTAACATTCAGTTATGTGAATGAACCACACTACTCTTTACCCACTCATCAGCTGGTGGTCATTTGGATTCATTCTGTTTTTGGCTACCAAGAGTAACGCTACTATGAACGTTTGTGTACGGGTGTTTGTGTAGACATGTTTTCAGTGCTCTTGGGTATGCACCCTGGAGTGGAGTGACTGGGTCATATGGTAATTCAGTGTTTCACTTTTTGAGGAACTGCAAAAAAGTTTCTCCAAAGCAGCTATGCCATTTTGCTTTCCCACCAGCAATGTGTAAGGGTCATAATTTCTCCTCAGCCTTGTCAACTCTTATTTTCTCCATCTTTTAAAAGTTTAGTCATCTTCATGGGACTACAGTGATATAGTTTTGGCTCTGATTTGTATTTCTGTAATGATTAATGATGTTGAACATCTTTTTGTGAAATATTTGCCAATTTTCATGTCTTCTTTGGAGAAATGTTCCTCAAAATCCTTTGCCCATTAAAAAAATGGTTTATTCATCTCTTAATTGTTGAGCTGCAAGAGTTCTTTGTATATTCTGTATGCTGGTGCAGTACTGGCTCTTTTCTGTGGGTTTTCTGTTCATTTTCTTGATGGTATCTTTTGTTTTTCCTTTTTTCACTTGTATTTTTGACGTCATATCTAAGAAACCACTGCTTAAAGCAAGGCCATGAATATTGGCATCTATGTATTATTCTAAGAGTTTTAATGAGATGAAATGATATCTCATGGTTTTGATTTGCATTTCCTTAATGACTAATAATGTTGAGCATTTATTCATGTTTTTATTAGCCATTTGTATATATCTTCTTCAAAGAAATGTCTATTCAAGTCCTTTGCCATTTAAAAGTTGGGTTGTTTTTCTATTTGTTGGTGACTTATAAAAGTTATTCATATATTTTGGATATTAAGTCATTATCAGATATATAATTTGCAAATATTTTCTCTCATTCTATGGGTTGTCTTTTAAGCACACTCTTGATAGTATCCCTTGATACACATTAGAAGATTTTAATTTTTGTGAAATCCATTTTATCTATTTTTTCTTTTGTTACTCATACTTTTAGTGTCATATCTAAAAAACAACCAGTGTCAAAACCAAGATCATAGCGATGTATACCTGTATTTCTTCTAAGGGTTTTATAATTTTGAGTGCTTATATTTAGCTCTTTTATCTACTTTGAGTTAAATTTTATATATGATATGAGGTAAGGATCCGGCTTCATTTTTTTGCATGTGGAAATCCAGCTGTCCCATTTGTTGAAGGATATTAAGTATTTTTTTGAAAACATGGTTCTGGTAGTTGCTTAATATTCCATAATATATTATTGTTTGGTCACTCATTCCTTCTTTGCCTTGTGATGTTCTAGATATACATATAATTTGCTCCTTGCCCACATCTTTCTTTAGAAAATCTATCCAGCTCATTTTATTGTTACTGTTGGTTCAGTTGCCAAGTCATGGTGGGCTCTTCGTGACCCCATGGACTGCAGCATACCAGGCTTCCCTGTTCTTCACTATTTCTTGGAGTTTGCTCAGATTTAATGTCCACTGAGTCAGTGATGCTATGTAACCATCTCATCCTCTGTTATCTGCTTCTCCTCCTGCCCTCGGTTTTCCCAACGTCGGGGTCTTTTTCCAGTGAGTTGGCTCTTCACGTCAGGTGGCCAAAGTATTGGAGCTTTAGCATCAATCCTTTCAATGAATGAATATTCAGAGTTGATTTCCTTTAGGATTGACTGGTTTGATCTCCTTTCAGTCCAAGAGTCAAGAGTCTGCTCCAAAACCAGAGTTTAAAGGCATCAGTACTTCTGTGCTCAGCCTTCTTTATGGTCCAACTCTCACATCCACACATGACTACTGGAAAAACCATAGCTTTGACTATACAGACCTTTGTTGGCAAAGTGATGTCTTTGCTCTTTAATAAGAGGTCTAGGTTTGTCATACCTTTCCTTCCAAGGAGCAAGTGTCTTTTAATTGCAGTCACCATCTGTGGTGATTTTGGAACCCAAGAAGAGAAAATCTGTCACTGCTTCCACTTTTTCCCCACCTATTTGGCATGAAGTAATAGGACCAAGTGCCATGATCTTAATTACTTGAATGTTGAGTTTAAGCCAGATTTTTCACTCTTCTCTTTCACCCTCATCAAAAGGCTCTTTAATTCCTCTTTGCTTTCTGCCATTAGAGTGGTATCAGCTCATAGCCACAGAAAAAGCAACCCCTAGAGATCTCATAATCATTGCCTTTGGACATGACTGATTGGACCACAGGCAGACAGTCAAAGCTGATCCTATCAGACCTTTCCTTTAGGAATGTAACATTGGAGATACTAAAACTATGGCAGTCAAATTGGTGGAAATGAGTTTAAAGGTAATATGAATGATAGGGATTGAGGTTATAATGATGAAGTGTGTATGAAGGGGACAGAAGTGGGCTATAAAAACAGTGAGGAATTGTGTAGGCACATTTTAAACTGAGACTTTGAGAGAACTGGAGAGATTTGTGGTTGGGTAACTAGTTTTATGAAGCCCATAAGATTCTCCCCTTCTTTTCAGTTCAGTTCAGTCACTTAGTCGTGTCCGACTCTTTGCAACCCCATGGACCACAGCACGCCAGGCCTCCCTGTCCATCACCAACTCCCAGAGCTTGCTCAAACTCATGTCCATTGAGTAGGTGATGCCATCCAACCATCTCATCCTCTGTCGTCCCCTTCTCCTCCTGCCTTCAATCTCTCCCAGCATCAGGGTCTTTTCCAATGAGTCAGTTCTTCACATTAGGTGGCCAAAGTATTGGAGCTTCACCTTCAGCATCAGTCCTTCTAATGAATATTCAGGACTGATTTCCTCTAGGATGGACTGGTTGGATCTCCTTGAGTCCAAGAGGACTCAAGGGGCTCTCCTTCCTTTACTCCCTTCCTTTACTTCCTTCTTCCTTTACTTCTCCCCTTCCTTTACTTCCTTCTTTTCTGGAATAAATTTGAATGGATGTCTGTTCTTTTGCAAACAAACTTTCCCTCAGACAGGCCTTGAAGTGGTTAGGAATCTTGGTTTGCAAGAGATAAAACACTCAACGGGGTTAAGCCAATAAAGGGCTTTTATTGGTTCCTACACCCAGAAAGCCTACTATGTAGCCTGATCTTGGGATTCAAAAATGTCATCTAGAATGGTTCTCTCTCTCTTTCAGGTCTACCTTGTGGAGTGTTCATTTAATTCCCAACCTCTTAGGAACTCTTATCTCCGATCATCTCTGACTGTCAACAGTCCCAAAAGGAAGAAAGCACTCTTTCCTGTTGCTCCTGGGCAAGTCTGGGACCCACTGATGGAGCCCACACTGTGTGAGCCATGCCCGTCCCTCGACCAGCCCAGGAGGATCTGCTGCTGGGCCTGAGAATATCCAGTCCTGGCGTGGGCGAGCCTCCCTGGAGCCACACTGATTGGAAATGAGCAGGAGGGCTTCATAAAGGAAATTCTGCATTCTTTGATGAAATAAAAATGGGAATGGTTTCTGAGCAGCCAAAGTGAAAAACAGAAGACCACCTCAGGCACTTAAATAAGTTCTAATGCTTCTTCATGAACGTCCTTGTACACAAATATTTGTTGATATCTCATTATTTCTTAAGATACGGTTTCATTTCTGTGGCTGCATGACAAACCGCCTTAAAGCTCAATGGCTTGGAAAAACAACAGTGATCGATTTCTCACTATTCCGTGGATTGACTGGGCTCAGCTGGGACGTTCCGTCCCATGTGCCATAGCTTCAGCTACACATTGTAGCCACATTTGTGGCTGCATTTAGCTGAGAGCCTGACTGAGGCAGTATCATCAAAGGCGGCCTCTCCATAAATTAGGAATCTGGGGATTAGCATATCCACACTACCATGCATAAAACAGATGACCAACAAGGATCTGCTACCGTAGCAGGGGGACTGTACTAAATATCATGGAAAAAGCACGAGTTCCAGAAAAACATCCATTTCTGCTTTATCGACTATGCCAAAGCCTTTGACTGTGTGGATCACAATAAACTGTGGAAAATTCTGAAAGAGATGGGAATACCAGACCACCTGACCTGCCTCTTGAGAAACCTGTATCCAGTTCAGGAAGCAACAGTTAGAACTGGACATGGAACAACAGACTGGTTCCAAATAGGAAAAGGAGTACGGCAAGGGTGTCACCCTGCTTATTTAACTTCTATGCAGAGTACATCATGAGAAACGCTGGGCTGGAAGAAACACAAGCTGGAATCAAGATTGCCGGGAGAAATATCAATAACCTCAGATATGCAGATGACACCACCCTTATGGCAGAAAGTGAAGAGAAACTAAAGAGCCTCTTGATGAAAGTAAAAGAGGAGAGTGAAAAAGTTGGCTTAAAGCTCAACATTCAGAAAACAAAGATCATGGCATCTGGTTCCATCACTTCATGGGAGATAGATGGAGAAACAGTGGAAATAGTGTCAGACTTTATTTTTTGGGCTCCAAAATCCCTGCAGATGGTAATTGCAGCCATGAAATTAAAAGACGCTTACTCCTTGGAAGGAAAGTTATGACCAACCTAGATAGCATATTAAAAAGCAGAGATATTACTTTACCAACAAAGGTCCATCTAGGCAAGGCTATGGTTTTTCCAGTGGTCATTATGAATGTGAGAGTTGGACTGTGAAGAAAGCTAAGCGCTGAAGAATTGATGCTTTTGAACTGTGGTGCTGGAGAAGACTCTTGAGAGTCCCTTGGACTGCAAGGAGACCCAACTAATCCATCCTAAAGGAGATTAGTCCTGGGTGTTCATTTGAAGGACTGATGCTGAAGCGGAAACTCCAATACTTTGGCCACCTCATGCGAAGAGTTGACTCATTGGAAAAGACCCTGATGCTGGGAGGGATTGGGGGCAGAAGGAGAAGGGGATGACAGAGGATGAAATGGCTGGATGGCATCACCAACTTGATGGACATGAGTTTGGGTAAACTCCAGGAGCTGGTGATGGACAGGGAGGCCTGGCGTGCTGCAGTTCATGGGGTTGCAAACAGTGGGACACGACTGAGTGACTGAACTGAACTGAACTGATAAGGGAAAATAATCTCAAAAAGAATATCTACTATCACCTGTCTATCTATTTGAATCTCTGTGCTATATACCTGAAGGTAATACCACATTATAAATCAACTATACATCAATTAGAAAAGAAAAAGAAATGGCAAGTGTCTCCTCTTCCAAGGTGACCTCTTATCATTCCATAGTGAAACCTGATCTCCTTTATAGCACGGTGGCTCACTCCCAAGAAGAGAAATGTATGCGGCTGATAAATCTCCGAAGGCCTGAGTTTGGATGTCCCAGGATATCACTTCTGCTTCTTTCTCCAAGTCAGAGCAGGTCAGCCAGAGTCAAGGGGCGACAGAGATAAATATTCCCCTAGAAATAGAAATCTTGGGTGAAAGATTATGTACGTGTATGATTCATAATACAAAGTATCAAATTTTCCCCCAGAAAGTTTGTCCCAATGTATAATCACACACACCCCAGGACTGTGTAAGAGCACGGATTTCACCATGGGAATGCCAACCCTTAGCAAACACATAGGTTTAAAAATGACAATGTGATTTATACAGATGTTGCGCCTGGAGCTCTCAGACCATATCTCAGACCACAGTGACAAGGACCACATCATAGGGATGACAGGGTCCTGGCCTTGGAGAACCTTACGTGCCTTCATGGTGCTAAGCTGTTACACTAGCTTCTGTGGTTACCCCCAGACTTTTATTCAAGAGAGAAATAACCCAGCATCAAATGGAATTATGGAATCCAAATTTGGAATAATCCTCCCACTTATTCAGTTCAGTTCCATTCAGTTGCTCAGTCGTGTCTGCCTCTTTGTGACCCCATGGACTGCAGCACGCCAGGCCTCCCTGTCCATCACCAACTCCCGGAGTTTACCCAAACTTATGTCCATTGAGTAGGTGATGCCATCAAACCATCTCATCCTCTGTCATCCCTTTTTCCTCCAGCCTTCGATCTTTCCCAGCATCAGGGTCTTTTCAAATGAGTCAGCTCTTCGCATCACATGGCCAAAGTATTGGAGTTTCAGCTTCAACGTCAGTCCTTCTAATGAATATTTAAGACTGATTTCCTTTAGGATGGACTGGTTGTATCTCTTTGCAGTTCAAAGGACTCTCAAGAGTCTTCTCCAACACCCACCTATGAAACTACCCAGCCCCTAAAAACTAACCATGCCATATTTTGAGGCTCTTTCTCTCTCTCTCTCACCTTCTGAGATAGCCCACACTCTATCTATGGAGTGTGTTTCTCTCTAAATAAATCCACTTCTTACCTATCACTTCACCTCCGAATTCTTTCACAATAAAGCAAGAACTTCAAATTCATGGGCAACAAAGACACTCTCTCCCACAGAGCTTCATGGAGCCTGACTTAACATTTGGATTGCAGTCTGGTTGTGACCTGGGTACATGTTCTGCGTAAATCAGATCTTCAGCTTCGTTTTCCTTACCTGTAAAAGGGAGATAACACTCATATCTCACAAAGATGGTATAAACAGTAAACAAGCATCTGTGTAATGTTTGCTTTACGCGGTTCCTGGCACAAAGGTACTCAGAATAGTCCTTCCTTCCCCTCTATTGCCTGCTTACCCAAGACTCCATAGCACGTGGGTCTGCCATGGGCTTCCTCCTTCAGCTAGTGTGAATGATCCAAAAGTACTGCTCACTGAAGCGTTTGGCTTTTCAACTCTTAATCAAGGGATCAGGTTTCTCTCCCATAAAGTCTGCAGTGTTAACTCTAAAGTAAGATCTCAGCAACCTACGGTATGACTGGGGACTAGCTTTGGCCATGACAATGATAAAGCAGATTTTTATCAAGAGGTGTTCGAAGCCCAATGTTGGGCTGAGTTTTCTTTGTTAATCCCTGCTTTCAGAGGAAGCAATGGTTTTTGCCTGTTTCTTTTGCCTGAGTGGTCTCTGAGGTCAGCAGAATCCTATTAATTATTCAATTGCACAAACACTTGGTTCCTCTAAAGTTTCCTGGTGCTCTGAGACTCTGTGCCTCAGAACATTCATGTAGGTGATTTCTGGATTGGAGCAGATGCATTAAGCAGCTTAGGCTATGTGATAGCTTTCTGAGTGCTCACAGTGTGATAGTTTTATCTCTATGAATCATCTATGCTCTTAACATCCGCTTTTCCTTAACTGTCTTCTTCGGTCATCTGCATTTTACTAGTGACCTGTAAATTTACTTCCTGTATTTCCAAGTTATAAATCCTTTTAGGGTAAGCATCAAATTATTTGTGATTTTGTCCTCAATAGCATCTAAGACAAGTACTTTGTGCATAGCTGGGGCCAAATGGTTAAGTGTGTAAATGAATAAGCAAACAAAAGTTTTGTTAGTTTTATTTCTTATATTAAATATTCTGATAACTCATGAAAGTCATAGAAATTTGTGAATTTAAGAGCTTATAATCCCACCACGAAAGAAAGACTTTTCTTTTTTCAATATTTAAAATTTTATTAATTTTATTCTTTTTCAAATTCCTTTCCCATTTGGGTTATTATGGAATACTGAGAAGGGTCCCTGTGCTATATACAGAGGTCCTCGTTGGTTATCTGTTTTAAATATAGTCATGTGTACATGTCAACCATAAACTTCATCTTTGAGCAATGCGTTCTGTATCAATTAAGAAAAGGCTGGGCAGAGACTGGCGGGGAGCCTAAACTGAGCAGCTTGGATAGGTGTCTTATTCAGTGTACTTCTGTGGAAGTAGCAGGCCAAACACGCCCAGCTCTGGCCAGTGTGGCCCCTCAGGTGACAGGCCTCTGGGCTTCTTTCATCGTGTGGCATGGCTATCCTCAGCGTGTGACTTCCAACTTCGTGGTCCCTAGTGGCTGCTTAGCCTCCTGCCATCATGATAGCAATCCCACCTGAGATAACAGGGAAGACCACACCCCTTCTTTAAAGACACTGACTTCTCAGAAGTTGCTTTTACCGATTCTGCGTATACCTCACTGGTCAGAATTCAGTCACGTGGGAGTCTGATAAATAAGGTCTTTCTTTTGGGCAACTGTGAGTCTGGCTGAATTCTGGAGCTCTGTTGCTAAATGGAGAAGGCTCAAACAGATACTGGGGGACACATAGGCTCCTTGGCCACAATTTCGCCTGCTACTTGGATGAAGTATAAACTCGCCACTCTGACCGGTGAGGCGCGTTCTGGTCCTCACTGCTTGGTCTCTGGGCTCCTCTCTGGCTACTCATTGATCCTATCTCAGTTTATCCGTACTGGTGTTTTCCCACTCTCATCTCCTATGAAGGACTGGGCTCCACTCCACCTCAGCACCTTTGCACGTGCTCTTGTAATTGGGATCTAGGAATCCTAGATGAGATTCTCTGTCCTGATGAAACTGTCTCATAGCGTCCTACACTAGCTCTTGGTAACTCTACCACAACTGCAGTTATAAATTATTTATGTACTTGCTTTATATCCATCTCTCTTGCTAAGCTGTAATTCATCTGAATGCAAGAACTTTGTTCATGTCTCTATTTACAGCACCTAGCAGCATCTGGCACAGATTAGGCACTTAATAGATCTTTCTTAAACAAATTCATAAACTTTCTAATGGAGTCTTCTGATTTTACAGATGAGGTAAGAGTTTAAACACGAATTGAGGAATCTAGATTGTAGCTTCTTTAATCAGTCGATTAAAATGAAGGTTTCAGCTAATGTTGAAAAACTTCCTGATGTTCTGGCCTAATTTCTTGCCTTAGGAAGGACAGTGCATCAAACAGTCTTTATTCTTCCTTTGAAGGTCAGGGTCTTAATGCAGCCAAGGGTCAGCACCATTGATAACCATTGATCAGTCCTGACCGAAAACCACACGTTCAGAATGAGAAAGAAACTGCGTGGGATCTGCCTGACTCTGGGCTGCAGCCTGAAGTTGCTTTTTAAAGTTGCTTTAAACAAGTGTGCTCAAAGTTTACCTCTCTTCATCTCAATCACCTCTTTCTCCCAAAAGTAGTGTGCCAAAAGATTCTAGTGATTGTGCTTCCCAATTGATGGAGGATTTATTTTATGCAGGAATTGTCACCCTTGTTTTGAAAGAAAAAATAACTTTGTAAAAAAGTGCCAGTCGCCTACTGGGGCTGTGAGTGACAGTCATGTGTGAGTTCAACAATTCTTATTTTAAAACAGTGGTGGAAAATGGCATTATTTCTTGTCATCCTGATCTTGAAATATCAACTGCTAGAATCAACACGAAGGAGGGAGGCCAGGAAAAAGGAAGCTGATCTTTGGGGTGCCCTGAATCCTGGGGATGACCAAGAATCTTCACAGAGTGTCATGATTTAAGAAGCTGAAATGTTTTGAAAGCTGTGAGTCTCAGTTGTCCTGGGATATAGGACTTCGATAGATTGAGGAAACAGAATCTTTCCGTTTGTCACAGGTTCCTCAAACTACAGTCTGTTTTTGGTGTTTGTCCAAGATTTTAATTTAATACGGCATGTCTTTCATTCTTAAAAGTTTGTTGTTTTAATCTTTTCCTCTAATTCCCTGTAACTAAAAAAATGGACATTTTTCTTCCTTGCATTTAAAATAACTCACCTGCTCTGCTCTGAGGTCAAAGGCCCCTTTCCTTCCCCCAGCTCCTCACCGCCTTCCTCAAGGTTGACACCTCTCTCCTGTGAAATGTGGCGTAATTAACAAATCCGAGGAGCTAAAAGTAGGAGATGAAAGGGTGCAGAAGCAAAGTGTATGATGGTGACAAACGTTAATTTGAACAGAAGCCAGTTCTCTTCCCAAACTGTTCTCAAAATAATTTATCTTCTAGAGAGCTGTAGTTGTCCAAGTCTAAACACCAACCAGGAGTAAAGGCTAAATGTTACCGTTTAAAAATGCTGCTTCACAGTGTATCTCAGCAATTAACACTTCAGATGGGGCTGTTGTCATTTAAAATATGCACCTACCTCTCAGAGTTAGGAGAACGCCTCTGGACCTAATCTTAGGAGCTCAGCGCCGGGGTTGAATGGATGGGGAATCGGGCAGGGTAACTGTCAGTCAGTGAGTGTTCTGGCTGCTTAATATTCAGGATGATATGATCAAGTAAGGATGCAGTCAATCAAACGGGGCTTCAGCGGGGGGCAAACGGAGGGGCGGGGGAAGGCGTTTCCAGGGCACCAGTAGTGGGTGCCTGCTGTGTGTCTGCCCGGTGGGGAAGTCTATTTTCGGCTTGGATGCCCATGAGGAACTGATGCTTCCTGTCACAAAGATGTTAAGCAGCCCCTCCCTGCGCCTCGGCTAAGTGGCAGATACCAGCCAAATGCAGGCAGCGTGCTCAGCACCAAAGGAAGGGTCGTGCGGGGCTGCCATCTTGGGAGGGTAGGCAGAGGGAGGGACCCGGTATTTCTGGCAGGCAGAGCATATCAGGGAAACCAAACTCTCTTTCACAGTAACTGACGAAGACTCGGTTCTGCTTCTCGCCTAGAAATAAGGAAGGAATCAGGGCCAATCCCGAGAGGATGGGAGAGGAACGCAGCATGGTGCATCCGAGGGAAGACCAGCACCCCTTGGCAAAGAACCACAAGGGACCTCGAGGATTTGCTGAGGACTGGTGCTGGTCTGCGGACTCTCGGTTACTGATCTGCAGTGTGAGAAACACAGAGATTTAGGGGAAAGCATTTAGAAAAGAGGATAAGACCTTGATAACTGCTGAAGCCTCCAACTGCGGTTCTGGACTCTTGATGTTTATCTTGTACCAGAGCGGCCTTTCTGTTTGGATTGGAGGAAATAAGACAGGCACACGTGAGAGACGTGCGCCTAAGATCACTTAGGACACAGAGAAAGCCCCGAGGTGTGGTGGGTATTTAGGAATGAGCCCAAGGGAACAGGGGAGGGCAGAAGAGACAACAGGCTCGGCCCGTTGAACTGGTGCGGGCCACTCTGAGCACTGTCAAATTTACGCACTAAGACGCTTGGTGTGATAGTTTAGGTTGCCAGTTTTAACCCCAAAGTGTATAAAAATCAAGAACCCATTTTTCAGCATAAGATAATCTAAATTTATTATTTAAACGGTTAAGTGTTAATATGGGTACAGATGAATTATGATGGGACAGCAAAATTTTTTTGAGTGTCATGGTGATTCTCGATTAGTCACTTATACATATATTTCCAGTGAAGAATGTGTACAATTTTTGCAATTCTTTTATCATTGATACATTTTTTAGACAGCTATCTGAATCATGTGGTCCCACTGGAATAGTTCTGTGCCTTAGAATGGCCACAACTGGGTGTGCCAAACCTTCTGGAGTATTTCTTTCACCAGTGAGACGGAGTTCTCACCGGCTACGCTACAAATCTTTCCTCTGTCCTTGAAAGGCTTACGTTTCTACCGCAACAAATTACGAGTCATTAAAAAAAAAAAAAAAAAAGCCACCTTCATTATCAAAACGTATAGCTTGTTCCTGGATTCTTATAACTTATTTTGTATCAGGGCCATGTTTGTTTGGGTGGAAGGCAACAAGAAAAACATCACAATATACTCCTAGATCTCTCACACCCAACAGAAAGCTATCCGTCTACTGAGGGTGGCTGTTGTCTGAATGGATGGATATTTATGAGTTAAACTAGGGAGCAGCATGATGGAGCCCAGGGGAGCAGAGGCTGGGTAGGAAAAACACGGAAACTCACCGTCAGGAGTTACGGGTTTGAAACTCTCCTCTGCCTCTTAAGCAGCTGAGTGATCCTGAGCAAGTCACTTAACCTCCCTGTGCCCTAATTTTCTCATCTATCAAATGGGAAACAGGACATGCTTTTCTGTTGCTTTCCTTTCTTCTTCATTTTTATTGTGCTGAAATGCATGTAACGAGATTCATCGTCGGAATCATGTTTGAGCGCACGGCGCGTCGGCGGTAA